>NW_028277045.1:1200000-1500000 GCF_059951505.1 Python bivittatus | reverse complement strand
GGGCAACCAACTCTTGCCTACGCCCGGGAATCTCGGTGAGCACGCTCACAACCGCTTAACCCAGATTACCCCGTGACTGTCTACTTTTTTCACGTCATTCTCTCTCGCAAACACAGATCCCCACATATTAATTGTGGCGTTATTGTTGTTATTCCGGGATCCAGACCGCTTCGTCTGCCCTTCAGCATCTTGCGCGCGAACGCAGAAAACGGGTCCGTTCAAGACCCGAGATCAAAACGAGGAGCTCCGGTGGGGAGGGGGCGTGTGACAGTCCCACAGCCCGCCAGACTCTATAGGGCTACTCAACACGAAGCCCCATCGAGTTCAACGGCGGCTTCCTCCGAGCAAAGAGGACTCAGCTGCGCGCTTTTGCACGCTTCGCTGCCATTCGTGCGCATGAAATGCGGCGCGGAGGGGTTCGGAAGGACCAGCAGAGGGTCGGTTTAGCGATACGAGCAGGGATCCTGGAACCGCGGTTTGTTCGAGGTCTGGAGAGGCGTTAATTTCGGTTTAGATACGCCGAGGACGGGGCGGGGGGGGGGGGGCGGCTTCCAGCCTGCAGCTTTTGGGAACTACCAGACTACGAAGGGCCTTTCGCTGCCTCCTCCGGAGATTCTTTTACGCCGGGGAAGAGAGCAAGAGAGCGGGGAAGTTCGAAACAAAAGGCTCCCCCTAAACCCGCGATCCGGGGCTCCTCTCCTCGCTCGGCCTGCACGGAGCCCCGTTACGACGAACGGCGGGAGCCGTCCTCTCGGGACAAGAAAGCGGCGGGGCCCGGCTTGCTTGGGCGAGGAGCCCCCGCGGAACCCTCCGTCTCCTTGCACCCGCCTCCGCGCGAGGAAAGTAAAAATAGAAAGGTTGTCGGAGCCCCCAAGAGGGACCTCTTTTTTCACCGAGCCGGAGGAGAACCTTCTCCGCACCCGGTCCCGGGTCTGGAGCGCCGCGATCGATCAACTGCGCCTCCTTTGTTTAGACGTCTGGATTCCAAACAGAGGGCGAAAGGAACAGTTAGGAGGCGGTGATCGTCATCCCCACCGTCTTCTCCTCCACGGGACCCTTGGACTACTTCATCATCATCATCCTTCACTTTTCCTAATAATAATAGTAATAATAATTCAAATTTCCTAATGCCTATCTAGTTCGAAATAGAACTCTTGCTCCTGATGATAATGTTCCAGGAGATTCTCTAGGCTGTAGGCAGGCAATAATAATAATAGTAATAATTATCATCATTTTCATATTTTAATTATTCCTGTCACCCTTCCACTTCAAAAGAAGGAGAAGGAGAAGGAGAAGGAGAAGGAGAAGGAGAAGGAGAAGGAGAAGGAGAAGGAGAAGGAGAAGGAGAAGGAGAAGGAGAAGGAGAAGGAGAAGGAGAAGGAGAAGGAGAAGGAGGAGAGCTAATCAGAAAGGTCCATTTATGTTGTTATTGTCGCTGTTGGCACCTCCCCACCTGAGCCCCCCCTTACCTGCTGGGTGAAGGCGGGCTGGGGCGAGGCCAGCTGCTTGCTACTGGCACCCCCCAACTGCCCATCTGGCTTGCCTTCGGGGCTCAGCTGTTTCGGCGGGGAATCACCAGGTGAATCGCCTGGTGTGGCTGCCAGCCCGAAGCCTTCCTCAGCACCCGCCATCTTCCAGGCTACCTCTGCTGCAGAAAGAAAGAGAAATGGCCAGAGTGATGGGGACAAGGGCCCAGGGGCCACAGATGACTCCCTTCCCCGCCTCTTCTGCCCCCTGAGCAGCCCATCGGGGGAGGCACGCAGGCTTCCTGACCCTCTCGTGCCAGTTCTCACCCGAAAGCCATTGAAAGAGGCAGGCCAAGGATGGGGGTCAGAAGAGATCCGTCCCCCCGCCCAGCAAAGGAGCCACAGAAATCCAGGAATGGCCAGCAGGCATCTCTCCAACCCCCCCCCCCCCCAAATATGAGATTACAAACTGGCACGTAACAGCCTGAAGTGACAATATTAAAATATTCTGCCCAGAGCCCTTAAAGGTGCCAACACTAGCCTCCTGGGTTTCAGTGCACGTACCCCAGGAGATTGACCACCTGGATCATTCCTGGAGTCTTCTAAGAACTATCAAGTAATGCAAGATTGGGGTCGAAAATCCCAGGAGCTCCTGGGGATGTAAATTCAGTCACAGGCAAAACTGTTTGCTTAGAATTGGGCCGTGCGGTTGGCTGGAAGTGAGAAAATATAATCATGACCAGAGTTTGACCCACCCCAAATTCTCAGCCTGCCTTTTCTCACGTGCATACCCACAGAGGTTGGGTTCCCACAACACGCTAAACCCCAGCTCACAAAACACCATGAATGTGTTCCTACATCACAGGTTACTCCACTGAACAACAGCACCAGCCATACATTACCTTACAACATGGGCCAGCTTACAAAACATGTTAAAACCACGGCCATGTTCCTATAATGGGCTAAATTAAAAATCTCCCGGCTCCCAACCCAGACTAGCTAATGGTGTGAACATATTGGAATATATATAATGTTTTCCATTTTTACATGCAATATGTTTACTAACATCAAATTCCAATGCATAATTATATGGGGGGGGGGGTGAGAGAAAGAATATGTCTGTTCAGCCCTTCCACTCTCACATAAATACACAGCAGATATAATAGACCCACAATAGACTCTTTCACACAACACATTTATCTGGTTTCTAAAACAAGCAATTTCCTCACAGTGTAATGCTCCATGGGGGGGGGGGGAATGCCACCTGCTTAGACACCCCCAAACTACTCAGATAGAATGAACCAATGGTAGCGTGTGTGAACACAATTGCTAGCGTTTTCACTGACCTCCTTAAGCGTGTAAGTAAAGGCCTGTAAAGTTAGATTGGGGCAGGTGGGTGGGAATGTGTGTGTGGAGGGGGGGGGGGATAGAATTTAAGTGTGTATAAAGACATGTTCATATACAAAAATATATATTTGTATACACACATTTATTGCATGCAGGGAAAATGTATACAGTGCATTTTATATGGAAGGAAGAGAATGAAAGAGAAACGCAGAAGGAAGAAAAGAAGGGAAGGGAACGGAAGTAGGAAGGTGAGGGACAGAAAAGGAAAAAAGAAAGAGAGAAAAGCAAGCTTCTAGTCCTCCACAAGCAGAGAATACATGTGATAGACTACCCCTGGAAGATGCATGTAAAATTCATCTTGAATAGGTTTCAGAAGAGTTTTCTAACCGAGGATCCCACACGGGCCCTTCCTTTTCTCCAGCCCTCAATTTTTCTTCCGGCATTCCAGAATGCCAAGCTACAACAACATCCTTGAAACCTGCTGCAGCTTTTTATTATTATTATTATTATTATTATTATTATTATTATTATTATTATTATTATATCCAGATAAAGTCTAGAAGCGGAGGAGCAGAAAGGGGACAAGGATTTTCGCCTCCAGAAAGGAAGGGAAACAAAGTGTGGGCTTTTTCACCTAAACTGAAGCATGGGGAGAGTATAAGAAATGTCTGAGGGAAGGCTGTAAGTTACAACACAGGGAAGGGGGAAGAGAGATGCAGAAATACAGCCCTTCAATTTAAGAACAAAATATGAATTTATCCCCAAATATCACACCATTATCAGGGGTACAAAATCTGACCTTGGGGAATTTTAGCTTTTGATGTGCTTACACTGTCTCCTCATGGTCAAACCTGAAAGAAGAAGAAGAAGAAGAAGAAGAAGAAGAAGAAGAAGAAGAAGAAGAAGAAGAAGAAGAAGAAGAAGAAGAAGAAGAAGAAGAAGAAGAAGAAGAAGAAGAAGAAGAAGAAGAAGAAGAAGAAGAAGAAGAAGAAGAAGAAACAAGTATAAAGTAAGGAGAATGGAAAATACAGGAAGGAAAGAAAGACATGTCTGTTCTCCATAAAAACAAGTTCCTATCTACTGCCAAGCTCCATTTATTTCACTGCAATTCACTTCTCTGTGTATAACTAAACCAAATGCAAGTCTTCACAAGTCTAAACAGTTGCTACAGAGGGAAACTTCCAAATAACTTTATATTAAATCTAACCCTAAATGTTATATACGCCTACTCAGAAACAACGCTTGTCGAGATCAGAGGAATTTATTCTAGAGAAAAGGCTACTTCGGAGTCCAAACTGACAGACATGTTTTCTACTTTTACTTGGAAGTAAAAGGAAGGGAAATGAATGAGCAGAACTTGCTTTCTAAATAAAACCCTGATTAAAATCTTAGTGTTGGCATATTCACTTGAAAGGGTGGAGGTGGGAACTTATTCAAATCTACAGTAAATTAAAATTAAAATGAAATACCTAACTGAAATAAATTGAATTGCATGATTCTACGGCTACCACATTGCCTTTTAGATGGTAGAAAAAAAGCTTTTATTGAATCCTTAAGAAAGGAATATTTCTTAAAACTTTGGGATGGGAAGAGGAGTATTGAAACGACTATATTAAAGTACTACAATATATTTAAACTCTATCTATCTATCTATCTATCTATCTATCTATCTATCTATCTATCATCTATCTATCATCTATCCATCTATCTACAGTTTATACACATACAGACACACACAGACATCAAATTTTAAAACTTTAGGAAATCAGGTTTCCCAACCATAATTGGTGGCAGGCTTTGGACCGAATTTCATCTCGTTTGTAGCCCAGCTCTGATCTTTGCCATAATTCAACGGAGCTGGGCTTCCCTTTTCTTCAATAGGATAAACCCCGTGATTGAGTTATTTTTAAAATACAATAAATTCTCAGATACAGTAAATTCTCTTTGGCCGCATTTGGCTCACGAGAATAGGGCTGAACTAGGAGATGGGGGGGGGGGATAAAATAAATAAAAACACCCAGACCGGATTTAAAAAGCATTTGGTTTCCAGCTGAACTGCAAGACAGCTTATGAGAGAAATGGATGGGACGGGAGGCTCAGCTAAGAAAAGTGGGAGCATTTCAAACCGAGGCTGCTAATTCTCCACCTTCCTTGGAAACGCCGCTGTTCCAAAGGGAAGAAAAAGCAGAGGTTTTCAGGTCGAGAAAAGGGGTCGTCGGGACTGCTAATGGCGGAGGGAGGGGGCTTCTAGAAAATCTTCCCTTTTGAGAAGTGGGGAAAGGAGAACACTGTGAAGGCCGCCTGTAGTGTCAAAAAGAGCGCTTGAATGTTTGTGCCCGCTTCGAAATCCCTCTTCCCCACCAGTGGGGGGAAAGGGGGAGATGGAACCCTGGACCTAAAGGACAGGTAAGATGCAAGTAATCAGAAGAACAGAGGATCCTCCTTTACAGGCTTAACATTGTGGTGTTTTCTCTGCCCATCTGGTGGACGAGCCCCCGATCCTTTTTCCTTCTCCGAGTTTTGAAGAGACGCGCACACGCACCGCTGGGAAGCAACCAGGCCGCTCGGCCGAGGCCGGCTGGAAAAAGCAGCTGCGGGTTGCGCGAATGAGCCAGCCGGCTCCGGCCGAGCGGCCTGGTTGCACCTAGGCGCAAACAAGCCAAATGCCCCTGCCCTTCAGAGCAGCTCTCTCGGTCGGCCGCCCTTGGGAACCCCGACCCGGCTGACAGTTGGGGTCCGACCGGGCCTGCTCTGGGGCCTTCCCGTCGCTCTCCCTTCCTCCCTGACACCAGAGCGCGCCTTGCAAACCCCCCACCCCCTCTCCTTCCTTCGCCCCCCAAGCTTGGCTCCTGGCAGCGCCACCCGACGCGCGCGCTCCGGGGACGAAGGTGCGTTACCTTTTGCCCGGCTCGCAGCGGCTCACCGCATCTCCCGGGCCAAGCGCCGTCGCGCTCACAAAGCGCAGGGTCTCCAGACCGTCGCTCCAGCCACGGCGGCAGCCAGAGCGACCATCCTCTCTTGCGGGGAGGAGAAGGGATAAAAAAGGCCTCTTTTCAGGAGAGCATCGGCGGAACGCAAACCGGCGGCGGATCGCCTTCCCCCTGCCGCCTTCGCCTCTTCCTTTTTCTCTCGCTCGCCCGCTTCCTCGCGGGGGCAGCTTTTCCAAGCACGTGCACGCGCAAAGGCAAAGCCGTTCAGCCCCCCTCCCCCCAAATCGGTGCAGTTTTTCGGGTCCTCCCACCGTCTCTCTCCGTCCGCCCCCCACTGTTCGCTCTCTCCAAAGGCGCACGGGAAAAAGAAATTGGAAAGAAGCGGGGCGGGTGGGATTTGGCTGGGGGTTGGAGTGGCGAGATCCCCTCCCGGGAGCAGGTTCGCTTCCACGACCCGGGGGTAGGAAGAGGCGGCCGAGAGCCGGGAAAAGAGAAAGACCGAGAGCAGGGTACGGTCTGTCTCCAGTCTAGTGCGCCGAGGCGAAGGAAACTGCGTCTCGCAGGGCGCAGCGCTCCGGCTGGCCAACCAGCTGCGATTGTACGCTGGAGGCAGTCTCTGGTCTGCCTTTCGCAGACCTCCTTCCTCTCCCTCCCCCCCCCCCCCAGCTTATTTTTTCTTCCAAGCAAAGCAAGCACAAAAGACACTCTCGCCAAGATCTCGGTTCCTTCCTCCTCCTCTCCTCCTCCTCCTCCTCCTTCCTTTTTTAACTCTCTCCTGTTCCCGTCTCGCCTCGCCCCTCCTCTCGGATTCTCTCTCCAGTTTCTATCCATCTTTCTCAAGTTAAAAAAAAAAAAAGAAGAAATCGCGCGGGGGGGGGGGATAGAATCAAAGCTTGGGAAATCTTTCTTTCCTTCTGCTCCTCTTTTGCTTTGCCTCTCCCCCTCCCTTCGCTTTCCAAAAAAAGAAACCGTTGGCTTTTTTTATAACACAAACCATACGCGGGGGTGGGCTTTCCAACTCCACCCCTCCATTATTACTGCACATCAAGTCTCAAGAGGGGGGAAAGGGGAGGGGGAGAGAAATCAAATCGCGTGTGATTTCCTTTGCTTAAGTTCATGGTTTATTTTGGGGGGAGGGTGGGGGAAGAGAGTCAGAGAAAAAAGGAAAAAGGAAGGAAGGAAGGAAGGAAGGAAGGAAGGAAGGAAGGAAGGAAGGAAGGAAGGAAGGAAGGAAGGAAGGAAGGAAGGAGAAAAGGAAAGAAAGGAGAGGGAGAAGAAAGAGAAAGAAAGAAAGAAAGAAAGAAAGAAAGAAAGAAAGAAAGAAAGAAAGAAAGAAAGAAAGAAAGAAAGAAGGGAGGGAGGGAGGGAGGGAGGGAGGGAGGGAGGGAGGGAGGGGAAAGGGAGGGAGGGAGGAAAGAAGGAAGGAAGGAAGGAAAGAAGGAAGGAAATGTTTTTCAATTCCAATTTTTCAGTGACACCAATTATTTGGAAAATCAAGGCTAATTATTATAATAATTATAATCCTTCTTTTAGCTTACCCCTTCCCGTTTTGCACCACCCACCCATATAAAGGCAGAAGGAAAGTACAGGGGATGAAGAATATACTCAGCTCTGAAAACCAGCTACACTCAAAATAAGCAAGCCGTCAAGGGGAGGCCAAGGATCTGTTTGTATCTGGCGCTCTCCTCTCTGCCATGAAGCTTCACTTAGTCTCTGTTAATGTATTATTTGGAGGGTAAAGTTGAACAGGTCAAAAGAAAATAATCAGCTTCTCTGCCACGTTCTGGAGTCTGAAAAGAGCGGGTTTAGGTCTGGCCAGATTTTGTTGTTCTTCATTTAAAAAAATAAATAGAGCCAAAATAAGACCTGAACTCTGGAACCGTCTCCTTCTTTCTTGTTACAGTATTATGTTCTTAATGAAGGGATCACAACACTTAAGCCATGTCTATTGAGAAATCAGTCCAGCTACCTATGAACAGAGTTTACTTGCAGGGAAGTAGGAAGCCCATTCAACCAAGGAGGATTCCCTATTTAGGGAGGCACATAATGGATTATGATTTTCCAATGTATCCAACCAGAGTTGGTGGGGCTGACTCCCAGGTAAGTCTCCTTGAACTTAGTTTGCCCCAGCTAGGTGGGCATCCAAAATATTAGGCCAATGCTGGAAGCTTATTCTGTGGAACTCAGGAGGGCTTGTTTAAGTAGGCCCAAGTAGGGTTTGGAGCTTTGCTTAGAGCTCCACTCTCACCTCCACCAATGCGGGCACGTTCAACTGGTGGGTCACATTTAGGGATCTCCCATGGTCTCCTTGCCTTCCTCGGCCTGTTGCTGAAGAATCATAGCAATCGAAACACAGACACCCCATCCAGGAATTCCAGAGTGGACTGAGCCCTCAGATCAACCAGGTTTCAGGGTTTCATAGGGATTTTTTTTTCCTACAATGAGGAAAGCCAGGCTCTTAAAGAAGAAGAGAACCCCATTGTATGGTCCCTACTCAATCTGTGGAAAGGTGGGGGCTCCTCCTGGATCACTTGACACATTGGAGGTCAAGGCAAGAGGGAAAAAATCATCTCAGGGGCCCAGCACGCTGCTTTCTTGGGGGGCGGAGGTGGTCTTTGGCCAATGTTGCCAGTCCAACAGGAGCATTAGACACTTCGCTATGCCTGCAAATTTTAGGTGGCACGCATTTCTGCAGCTATCCCCACCCATGCCATACCCTTCATATACATTGGCTGACCTTCTTCTTAACATTACATAGGATACATGTGTCCAGTCCCTCTTAGCCTCCATCTTCTCACACATCTGGCCTCTCTGCACATTATTTCAGTCCAGTGCATCTGCCTCAAGCTGATGCTTCCAAACTGTAGTCACAGGACAAGCTTCACCATGTGCCTGGGCTAATTTTGCATCATCCATTAAACCCCAGACATAAACATAGCCAAAAGGGCTGTGTTCACACAAGAGACTAAGCCACCCCCAAAGATAACCATAGGAACAAGAACCAAGCCCCACCTATTAGACATATGGAGCCCTAGGTCTTTACCAGATGTGGTTATGGAGTTATGGGGATTCAGCTAAGTAGATGCCTCTCTGTGATGTGAAAAAGATGTACATAGCTTTGCATTTCTGTGAACTGTACGCACCTCTGCATACATGCGGGCGCACCCCTATCCCTTTGGTCAAGAGACCTGGATGTCTATTCATATGTCATATAATGCGGTTTATATACCAACAATTAAATACGTAAGAATAGCTGAACTATGTACAGTCTGCAAAAGGCAATATTCGATGCATTGCAAAACAACTAAAAAATGTAGAAATCAGTTTGCAAAGGCGGTGGAGCACAGCGGTCTAAACAACAACTCTTCAGGGTTGAATTCCCTAGAGTTCCACAGGCTTCAATGAAAATCAATAGTTTCTCTCCCTCTCGTTCTCTCCTCCCCCCTCCTCACCCAGCCTAATGAACAATTTCAAACTTTTTCCTCCCCTTCTCCAAGAAAATGTCTGGTTGAAAACTCAAAAGCATTTGATTTTTTTTTCCTTTTTACCTCTTGTCCTGAAAAAATACAGTGCAGAAACAAGACAATTATTACGACCATCCCTATTACAAAAATGTGGACGTGGAAAACTCTCCTGTGCTTCCCTCGACTGAGTCCCACATAGAGGAATCGATATTGAACTCCGCCAGAAAGGCGCTGTGGTGGAACCAGCATCACACGGAAAAGAGGGAACCGGGGTTGCCAGCTGCTTTTCAGTGGTCACCAAATGAAGCCTGGGCGTGATCCACCTTACAGGTACTTTTGCACCCACGCAATAGTCACGCCCGCACACGCATACCCTCTATGGTTAGAGGTCTGGGTGCAAATGGATTGAATTACGCGTGGGATTTGCACGCAGAGGCAATAAACATTGCTCCATAAATGCGGGAACGGCTGCGCCGCGATGCTCCAAAGCATGTCCTTCCTCCTCCCCTCCATTCCCAAACCGGATTCTATGCAGCCCCAAGACACGATTCAGTTGTGGGGGGCGGGAGGGGGACCAAAACCTCCCATTGAAATCCTTGCTCCGCGCCGAGGCAACGGATTTCCAAAACGCTCCCCCTGGACAGAACGCGCACCGGTTCGGATAACGCGTCACTGCAATCCAGGTTCCTTGGCGCCGCGAGACAGACCGACCAAGAGCAGCCTCTTTGCCTCCTCTTTGCAATTTGTTTTGTTTTTAAAAAGGAAGAGATTCTGCTCTTTCACACCCTGCTCCGACCCCCCTCTCGCTCACCTTCTGGGCCTCAAATTAGAAAGAAAGAGGAAGGCCCCGCCAAAGAATTGCGAGGGACCCCAAGCCCGGCGGGTCCCAGCCTCGCTGCTCCAGCCAACAGCCCAGGCTGGTCGGGCGGAGCGAGCAACCTGTGGTCTCTTTCGCATTCCCTTCGGGAAATTAAATCTTGCTGATCTCGACCAGCCCCGCTGCAGGAAAATAAAGCGGGTTCTAGGCGAGAGCTTCCAGCTCACGCGCGCCTGCACCTATAGGACGGGGAGACGTCACGGCACACGCAACTCTTTTGTCAAGCTGGAGGGCGACAGCCCCGGACCGGTTCGCGTCGCCTTTTTTGCATCTGAGCCCCCGCAGCCCGGTTCCTGGCCTTCTCTCCCCTCCCCCGTCCCCAGCCCCCGGGGGGAGGACGGGAGAGCAGGGCGCAGATCGGGGCGCGAAGCAAAGGAACGCCGGCCCGATGGGGGGACTGGAGGGGCTGGGAAGAGCACGTCGTAGCAAGAGGCGACGGATGCCCGAAAGAAGGAGGCGCTTCTCTTGATAGAGAAAGTGATCCTGCCGCCGCCGGGGACGGGGGGGGGGGGGGGGAGCGGTCAACCGCGTGGTCTCGGAATGGCTCGGCCTGGTAGGGGGTGTTCCTGCGTCTCTAAAATCCTTTTTACCACGTTCCGCCGCTCTCTTTGCCCCGGGCTGCAGCGGGGGCCGTTTTAGGTAGGAAAGGCTGGCTTCACCCCCTCCCGCCCCCCACCCCCAGCCTAAAGAAATGGTGGGCCAAAACAAATCGAAAAAAGAAAATTGAAAGGAGGGAGGGAGGGAGCGAAGAAGCGAAGTAGACCAGCAATGGAGCCCAAGGCGAGGAGACCGACGCTACCGGATCCAGCTGGGAGGTGAGAGTGGGGAGAGAAAGGAGGAAAAAAAGTGGGGGGGGGGGTTTAAAACTTGCTGCTTTGCTTGGTGAAATTGAAATAACCTTTTGGCTTTTGGTTTCTCTTGTTTCTTCCCCAACTCACTACCCCTGATTAGCTTAACCAAGGTTTAACTTTAGTTAGTTTTTGGGGGGTGGCCGAGCCCCAAACCGGTCCTTGCGGTCAGGTTATTTTAGTCTTTCATTTTTCAAAAGCAGGAGGAATGGGTGCCCCCCCCCCCCACAACCAACCTAAACGGGGTTGCGGAAAGGCAGCCTTGCATTTGCGAAAGAACCGCTCAAAGGTTCTCGCCTCTTCTGGGCCCTCTGGGCACAAACCTCTCGCCTTTGCCCGAAAGGTGAGGTTGGGGGAATGATAAGAAAAGGTCTCTAAAAGCAAGCCCATGGTCCTATTCTCGCATCCGTGGCAGGATCTCCCATTGCCAGGGCTTTTTGCGAAAGCTTGACTAATACAGAACCACAGGGCCAGAACTCTAAAACCCAGGAACTAAGTAGTAACCCCCACTGAGTTTAGGGGAAGCTCAGGTCTATTTATTCTGGACTTTAAATAGTTAAGAATGGATCACTTTCACTTGGGGACTAGAGAGTACCTACCATCATGATGAATGTGGTTATTCAGCGTGAAGTCTTTCTAAAATTCACTGCAAGGTGTTTTAGTGCTGAGCAAAATATCCGTTTTTAAAATCCATTTATTTATTTTTGGTTGCCCTTGAGTCCGTGCGGACTTCTGGCAACTGCCTGGACAAGTCCCTGCAGTTTTCTTGGCAAAATCTCAGAAGGGGTTTGCCCTGGCCTTCTTCTTCTTCCTAGGGCTGAGCGAGAGGACTGGCCCAAGGTCACCCAGCTGACTTTGTGCCCAAGGCAGGACTAGAACTGATGGCCCCCCGATTTTTAGCTTGGTGCCTTAACCGCTACACCATAAAATATCCATAGGACTCTGCTAACCTTCACAGAGTTGTAGCTGTTTCTCATAAAAAGTATTTAGTTTTGGATGTCCCCCCTCCAGTGGATGAACATAACTACTACTCTGTATGCAAGTATTGTCTCTCTATATGTTTGTGCGGGCATGTGTGTGTATGCTGTGTGTATATTTTGAGCCACATCTCATATCTAACAGGAAATCAACATAGCTCTCAGTAAATGTGTGTGTGTGTGTGTGTGTGTGTGTGTGTGACAGAGAGCTACAAAAACTTAAACCTTTACAAAAGAAGATGAAGCTTCATTCCAGATAAATGGGCTTGGATGGAAAGTGTAGGTTTCCCCCCCCCCCCAATAATTATATCCTTTTTAATATGTTTATTTAAAGTGAGCAACACAACCTATCCTGCATCCCGTCCCAAAAAGACAACAAAATCTGCCAGGCCAGCGGTTAAGCTAAGAAGTGGACAATGAAATAAAATAACTGAAAATAACCCTTGCCAAAGAAAATATACAGAATCTCATGGAGGGGCACGGGATGTTTTAGAAGTAAATCGTTCTCAAATGCTCCTGCTTTGGAAAACCAAACCAAACCATTTAGGGAATACTTTTTCCATCTCCTTTTAGGACTCCACTTTAAGTGAGGTTGATTTAATTCAGAATCGCTGGGCGCCGGGTGGCATACCGCTCTGATAAATAAGCAGTGATAAATAAGCAGATTCTCAACATGTAGAGAATCTCTTCCCCCGTCTTCTCTTCTGCTACAAGCCCGTTGTCTTGTAAAGCGACAGTCCTATGCCCTATATCTATTCAACCCTTTGGACTTCACCCCCTGGAATCGGGCCCCACCTGTGTAGAGCCCAATCACTAAAATATTAAATTCCAGCTGAAGAGAGGGGAGGGGAGAGGTGGGGTAAGTTCATTGAATTCAACAGGATTCCTTTCCCAAAACTATGAACTGCAACAGCCTAAGACGAATAAGTTGGAGACTGTTCTTGTTTTAATTCTATTTATATTTAATGGTGAGATACAATAAACAAGTACAAACTACAGTTGGAAAATGATCTTTCTATTAACTGGCAGTAGGAGTGTAATGACAAATCTCACAAACTTGTGATCTGCAACCCTATTTTTTTTTTTTTAACATGGTTTTGCCTGGCTGAGTAGAAGAACCAACAAGTTGTAACAATTGCCAGATACACAGAGTATCTTAATTTCTGTTGATTCCTCTCTCTTTTCTTAGAAAGAGGCTTCTTGAAATTGTTGGAAATGTTAGGTTTCTGGATCATCTCGCACCCTTGCCTTGAGAATATCCCCATATAAATCGAATGGTGAATTAAGTTTACTCAACACATAAATTCTGAGTATTGAAATAAATTTCGAATCAACCAATTTTCTGTTTGATCTTGACCTCAGGATCCCAACGGACTCCAAGCTGTTGAAAGAAATTTAACTGGAGCTAACCAAAACTTTATTTGATGTATTCATTTATTTTCCACTTCCTTCCACTTCAAATAGTTTTTTGAGCAATAAGAAACTGAATTGCTGTATCGTCATAATAGCTGATAAACCTGCAAGCCATTTGTAAGTCAGCAAAAACTTGAAGAAAATTATTAGTTGGACTACAGGACAATTGTTCTGCAAATATTCGCACACACCAACATACACGAATAAATGTTGCTTTAAAGAAGGTGGTAAAAAAGAATGTGGTGCTTTTTTAAGAGGTTAAGTTTCCCCTCTTTTCATTCAAACATTATTTTTCCTGGAAGCCACTAATTAAAAACCAGTCTCTTTATGACATGTATTTACACAAATGCTTTTAGCAAACTGCCTTTAAATGTACCATTAAATTTAAATTGAATTTAAATGTATCATTAAACTCCAGATTTAATGAGAAATAAATGTCATTAAAATCCATAGTATAGTTTTGCCCTGTCCTGTCCTCTTCTAGAGCCTAAATGAATTTTCCTGAATTCCAAAGCAGAGCGAAACTTTACAACTTTCTGAGAAAGGAGTGAGCGAAAGCTGCCATTTTTAGCATCCTATAAACGTGGGAGTGAAATACCAGGGTGAGAAATAACACCCTCTAAAATCAAGGGCTGGTTCTCAAATAAAGGGATGGAAAGCTAAAATCTTTTGGTCCAAAAAAAGAAGGGATGATTTTGAAACATTTTTTTTTCTTCTCATGTTCCACGTAACGGATTTAAATGACACATTTTTGACACTTTCTTCTCAGTGCCTATTCTAATACTAGGGCCAGTCATCCAAAATATATGTAGTTAGTTAAAATCAAGCTTGCAATTCCATAGGGTCAACTCAGAAGCTACTTCTATGAAGTCGATGGGACAGAATTTCGAGTAATGATCTGCAATCAAATACTCTGTTGATAGGTTAGATTTTCTTCTCAGCAGTACACTTCCCATTAAAATCCAGGGGGAGTTAGTGTACACCCAGAGATCCATTCAAAAGTGTCTTGTCTGTGTGTTCGTGTGTGTTTTCTGCACGGAGATTTGTGTGGCCTTCAATGTTTATGCCTGTTTATTAGAAACGAGGTCTAGATAGGCTTAAATAATTGATCCTGCATAGGGTCCAAGCAGAAAGGCAGCTGAGAATTTTGGATCCTTAAGAGTTTTCCTCTCTGTTTCCAAATTTCACCAGCTGTTTGATCTCAACTGTTGCTTTGATTCTGGATTCTGCAAAAAAGAAAAAGAAAAAGAAAAAAAGGCTTTCTTTCTTTCTTTCTTTCTTTCTTTCTTTCTTTCTTTCTTTCTTTCTCTCTCCTTCCTTCCTTCCTTCCTTCCTTCCTTCCTTCCTTCCTTCCTTCCTTCCTTCCTTCCTTCCCACTGCCATTAAACCCCCCTTTTTTAAAATGCTACAGAATAAGATATAGTGGTGGGTAGAGATTCTCTGGGCCTCCATTTTTTAAAATCACGGTTCCAGGCAAACCTAAATGACTTTCTCTGTGTGTGCCTGTGCATATGGAATAAAGAAATACTTGGTTCTGGTTCTTTTTATTTTTCTAAGATACACAGTTGTATGTGTACACAAGCGTACACACTGTGGCCGCCCATTAATCTCTCTCCATCTAAAGGCTGGGTGAAATTAAAATGCTCATAGCCTGAGATGTGTCACGCCTGCCTTTAGAAAGAGCAGGCTGTACTCACTCAAGGAAAAAATGGCCTTTTTGAGAAGAGGATTTGAAATGTCTAGGTTGAAATGTCACGAGTTGGGTGCTCTGTTTCCTGAATTCTACAAGATCTTGGCTGCAGGAGTGTGTAAACACAGGTCAGTACTGAGGTCCCATCCAGTGGGCTGAGTAAACATTTGTAATTTAAAATTTGGATCACAGGATTCTCTTTTACTCCTCCCTGCCCCCCCCCCCATGTATTTCTCCAAGGCTTGACTAAACTCCTTAATTTGATTGTTTCTTCTCTGTTATTGCCTACGCGAGGACATCTCCCTTTACGCCACTAACTGGAACTCCTAGGAAGAAAAATCAATTCAGCCTCAAATGCTGATTTTCTATTTGCAGGGAAAGATGATCTCCCAGGTCTGAGTGAAAGCATTCAGACGTGAGCTGTATTAAACAAGAGGCTGAAATGCAACCCCCCCCCCCATCACACTGGAACCTGGGTGTTGTGAGTGTGCTTAACCATGAGTAAGGAGGTTGGGTGTACCCCACAGATAAAAGGATGTCTGCAGAAGAATTGAATTTGTGTTTTATTTTGGATTTAAGACAACATCTATGCTTTGCCACTAATATTGAAGACCTGCGCTGAATAAAGAGTTTGCCTGTGTTGAAACCACCAGTCCAAAAATCCCATTCTACTCTGTGGGATTCCTGCCAATATCTACAGCACTGGGCTATTCTTTCAAGGAGCTGGCTGAAATTCACATCATTACACCAAACCTCCCCCCTCAGTGCTGGTCATGGTGGCAATCTCCAACCCCACCAACTTTCAGAGGACACCACACTCTTCCTCCCTCACTGCTTTCCCAGCTGAAGAGCTTGGTTGGAACTCAAAAGCCTGCTTCTTTCTTTCTCCTCGCCTTTTGGACCAGACCAGAGAGCTTCATCCCCCCCCCCCCTCAAAACAAGCCAGGTTCCAAGGGAAAACAGATCAAACCCTTCCCCCAGATGAAAGCCACTTTCCCTTCCCGCACATCCCCTCCTTTAATCAATCGCTTCAGGGATGCCAAGAGAGCAGCGCTAATCTCCAAGGCCCAAACACGGTGCCCACTTTGGCCATCTGAAAGGGAAAGCGAAGGGAGATAACCCCCTTACTCACACACACACACACACACAGAGCACACAAGGGAAAAAGAAAAAAAATCAGATTTCTCTCTTGCACTTGTGCTTAGGCGACGAACCCAAACCTCAACCATAGGGCTCCGTCCAAGGGAACGGCTCTTCCCGGGACAAGCCAGCCAGCCAGCCAGTCCCCATCAACCGAAACACCTCTTCCCACGACCTCCCTTCTCCGGACTTCTGGCTTGGAAGGCGACGGAGCAAAGACCTCGTTCAGGGTCCTCCATCCGCGCGCGGATGGGGATCTCCCTAAAAAGGAGAGAGGCGATCGCTTTCGGGCGAGCCCCCCCCCTTCTCTCTCTCTCTCTGTTGTCTTTCTCGCACTCTCGGGGCCCTCCCACCACCCCCGAGAACGACACGATCGCGGGAAAAGTCCCACGTGCGGATGGGCGATCCAATTTTAGAAGCGGTTTCGGACGCGGCGGAATTCGGTGTGGACGGGGCTGTAGCGTTTTAAAGAAAAAGGACGGTCGCGCCGGGGATTTCTAGGGGGCAAAAAACCCGTGGAATATGCTGTGTGTGTGTGTGTGTGTGTGTGTGTGTGTGTGTGTGTGAAAGGGATAGATAGCTTGGGTGTTTTGAAAATGTAGATCGTGTATGAACCTATCACGCTATGAGAAGTCCAAAGGGATCTCCTAGCACCTTTTCCAACTAACCACTTTTATTAAAAAGCATCAGCTTTTTACCTTTCCATAAAATGGGCTGGTCAGAATCCAATCCCATTTTATTGCTAAGTGTTAGTCAGAAAATTAATAAATGAATGCAAGTTCAGAAAATGGGCTACTACGGTATACTCCTTCAGTACATTTCAGAGTAACCCAACTTATTAATTTGATCTCTGCTCTGTTCAGTGGGAATTTATTTTGGCATATCTCGACCTCTGGTGCCTGAGGGCCCTCACGCCTTATTTTAAGCTGCCTTTGCAGATTGCACTAAGCAGGGGTTTACTTAGCCCCAGTTTCCAAGGCAAACCACAATTGGCTGGGTTTAAGCCAAATCAAAGAAACCACTTTGGGGTGGCTTCGAGTAAGAAAATCTCAAGGTAGTCATGAAATGGCATGAATTTGGGGCTGAAATCATGCGCCTGTTCAGCTTATGCCTCACAGAGATTAATGGGAACTTATTTCTGAATCAGAGCATCGTGGGATGTGCTCTTATTCCACCAATTAATTTATTCATTATGAAGTGCATTATTGAATAATTACCCTACTCCTTCTTTGAATAAGATACACTCCAGTAAGAAGTGGAAACAGACCCTGGATTTTCAGTTAAAGTTCATGTTTGCCTTTGGGGATGAATTCTCCTAAAAGAGGCATTCCCCTGGAAGAGGCATTCCACTCTAAGACCGAATGCTGCCTACCTGTATAAGATCTTCTATAAAGTCCTTGTATCTTTTGAAATACAGTAAAGAAATCTGCACTGATCTGGTGGTGCATTAGTGAGATCGCTCGGTCCCTCGATTAAAAGTTGCCAAATGATTATTGATGAATCCTGCATTGGCCTACCTATTAATCTGGATCAAACCTTAGTGATTATGCAGCAGATAGAAAATTGGGCTGCCTGCTGTGCTGGGACAGAGTTAAAAGCTTCCCCAAAAGATGCTTATTATTCCCCCCCCCCCACACACACACACACAATATTTCCAACAGGTTCCCCATCCACTGCACCCCCTTAGGTCCAGACAATTGGTTCCCTGATGTTTGTCCTGAGCAGTCTGCATCCACAGATATAGCCTTCCTATAAATGGAGGTTCCACTGAACTCCCTTACAGCACCAAGCTGTCCCTAAAAATGGCTTTCCTATGCTGCAAGCTGAAGAAACAAATAGCCTGTGAATGCCACACAGCATGGCCCCTTGCAAATGCCCCAGAAACCTCTCAAAAATAAAACACACACACTTTGAAAAGGACAGAGACGTTGCCGGTTAAATGACAGAGAAATGCTTTGCGAGTAAACTGAACAATAATTACCCATCAACTTCTATAGGGCGATCACAATATATTTCATTCATTCATTCATTCATTCATTCATTCATTCATTCATTCATTCAACATGTTACACTGTTGTATTTAGGAATGTTCAAAGGTCATGCTTCAAATGGATAAGGAAGTGTTTTGGAAGAAAATGGCAACCAAATTGAAAATTCTAGGTAATTATATAATAAATTATAAATAATTCTATCCTAAATTTTCTATGGGTCTTGTCTTTTGGTACATCTTGTATGCATATGCACACACGCACGGTACACACATACACACACAGAGTATATAGACACACACCCAGACATCTATTTATACAAACACGCACCCATACATCTATATGAATTTTCCCATGTTTTCACTTTGCTCCTTAAGTCTTCAAATCAAACCCTACCCCTGAGTCAGTTGCAAGTACGATCAATGCGGGCAAAAACATCTGGAAAAAAGAGAAAGAAACAAGTATTCAAAGCAGGGTTTGATATACTTTTAGTTAGGAATAGGATCCCCTGAAGATGGAGGGTTGTTTTGAAGGATTGGGCCACAAATACCTTGTCTGACAGTTTTATCTACTTCATTAAGAGAAGTGGGATGGATGGATGGATGGATGGATGGATGGATGGATGGATGGATGGAGCCAGAGATATCACCCACATGAACCAAACTGGGTTTATAGGCGGAAGGAACCTGATTGTCAGACGCCAGCAGCCTCAGGGCAGCGCTCAGCGTCCCAGAGGCACTCAGTCTTTGGCCCACTTACTCAGAAGTCAATCCAACTCAGTGTGATGAGGTTTGCTATACAGCAAAAGGAGGCAGGAAACAGGTGACAGTACCTGGCGGGTCTCGCTTGGTGGGGGAGCGACGCAAGGCTGGGTCTGGTGAACACCGAGACGGGAGGACAGCGGGGAATCCCAGAGCTATAACGCCGTTTCTTCTAAGCGCCCATCCCTCCCTAAAATTTATATTTTTCTGCTATTAGGCTTTTTCTGCTACTCTGTCCGCCTCGCTGAAACCTCAATCCATTTCTCTCTCTTTGAACGAGATCCAGGGGAGAAATGCGGATTAAAGCGCGAAGAGGGCAGCAGAAGACGGAGCGATCTGACTGATGGATTTGGAGTTTCTTTTTTCTTTTCTTTTCTTTTCTTTTCTTTTCTTTTCTTTTCTTTTCTCTTTTCTTTCTTTTTCTTTTTTTTTCTTTCTCCTTCCTTCCTTCCTTCCTTCCTTCCTTCCTTCCTTCCTTCCTTCCTTCCTTCCTCTCTCTCTCTCTCTCCTTGGTCTATGTCGCAGGGTTGTTGTGAGCTGGTAAAAAGCAGAGAGAGGGACGACGCCTCCCCCCAGTGGACTTCGTCTGGACGGTCCAGAGAAGGGGTCAAGCGACAATGCCCCTCTTCCCTTGTAGGCTGTAGCGAGCGCTGCGAATCTACGGTTTGCTCTTGATTTTTGCATAAACTGCGCCCGGGATTCCCAGGGAAGGACCTGTTGCCAGTTCAAAGGTGCAAAACTGAATTGCCCCCCCTTCTCTTTCTTTCTGACGTATTGGTCCGATGTTACTTAAATAAAATTAAAAGCCCTCACGAAGTAGCATTGATTGGAGTCTTCGGACTGGGGGTCGGGGTAGGGAGTCGGGGTCTGCGTTGGTCATCAGTCGATTTTGCTTAATGGTTTCCGGGAACAAAAAAGACCCTCTGGTTGAAGCAGGTTCATTGCATGTCGGTAAATTAAAGTTTACGAAGGAAGCAGATAATGCTGGGCAAATGCTATTTTGGGGGGTGGGTGGGTGGGGGTGGGGAAGATGCATGGAGAGAATTCGCCTTTTCGAAATAGGAGCAAAAACAGGCGGCCAGAGGGATAGGCGTGTCCCCCATCCCAGTCTTCTCCTCCCAGCATCTTCCGGGTTAAAGTTGGTGGATCCCCAGTGGCTCCCCACTGAAGAGAGGAAGAAAACTCTTGTCTTTCCTCCCCTGGAAGCAGGTGCAAAGGTGACGCTTTCATGATATTGTAAAGTCTTGAACTACTATAGCAGAGTTAAACAAATTGCTTTGTACTTAAAAAAAAATGTTATATAGACGTTTGCCCTTTATCCATCCCCATCTCTCTATCTCTCTATCTCTCTATCTATCATCTATCTATCTATCTATCTATCTATCTATCTATCTATCTATCTATCTATCTATCTATCTATCATGTTCTGTCCCCCCCCCCCCCTCCATTGCTTTCCAACCCACTTTTTGCTCGGCTCTGCTTTGGGGGGAGGGGGGAATCCACTAAACCCGAACCTCCCTTGGTTTGGCTAAAATGAGCCCAAAAACTCCAGTGTGCAGGCATTCCCACAGCCACCCTCCTCCCAGCTGAGCCTTTGAAGATTACCATCATTTCTAAATCATCCCTATTATTCCAATATGGGAATAATTGACATGGTTGTGCAGAATTGACATACTTATACTAGAAATTTGGAATGTATATTAAAAACAAAACAAAACTACAGTCAGGGCCATATTAGTCCAACAGGGGGGGAAAAATCTAAAAATGCATAGTAGGATAACACATTTACTAGAGGAAACCAGATGATGATGATGATGATGATGATGATGATGATGATGATGATGATGATAATCCCAAAACATCTGGAGAGAGAGGAAGGAAGGAAGGAAGGAAGGAAGGAAGGAAGGAAGGAAGGAAGGAAGGAAGGAAGGAAGGAAGGAAGGAGGGAGGGAGGGAGGGAGGGAGGGAGGGGAGAAAAAGAGATGCCCTGCTTCCAACTCTAGAGCAACTTCCCTATTCTGCTGTGGCACATGCACACAGAGCCTTCCTCCCCCTCCCCCTCCTCCTCCTCCTTGGAAGGGCAACAGTCAAGTTGCACCCGAGCTCCCGGGAAAGACAGTTGGCCACGCAGCCCAGTGGCTGCGGTTAGTCACTTCTTGGCCACAGCTTTGCAGGTCAGAAGAAAGCAAGACGCTGCTTCAAAATTCCTTCTACATACCTCTCATCAGTTGACATTGGCCCAGCCCAGAAGCGACTGGATGTTGTGTGTGTGTGTGTGTGTGTGTGTGTGAAATGGAGGAGTGATAGTACTTGCCAAAGCCAAAAACCTGACAAGCCCCACAGTCCTGAAGCCCTTAATTTCGCTCAGGCTTTTGGCCCATCGATCCCGCGACAGTGATATCTGGAGGTGGCTCTTAGTCTTCAAACCGCTGAGGGAGATTTGCTTGTCGATGAGGGAAGGAGGGAGCAGGGAAGACACCCAGAGAGGTCACTGGCTGGGCTACTATATTTGGAAAAGAATTTTAAAAGGCCTTCCAGGAAAGCTGAAGAGAAAAGAAGGGAAAAGACAAAAAAAGAAAAAGAAAAAAAAAGCTGAGGCATGTGCCCAAGTGTGTAAAAGGGTGTAAAACAGCACTCAATGCCTTCCTTCCTTCCTTCCTTCCTTCCTTCCTTCCTTCCTTCCTTCCTTCCTTCCTTCCTTCCTTTTCTCCTCCTCCTCCTCCTCCTCCTCCTCCTCCTCCCCTTCCTCCCTCCCTCCCTTTCCTGTCTCTGTCTTTCTCTCCTTCCCTTCCCTTTTTCTCTGTCTCTTTCTCCCTGTCCTTCTGTCCTTCCGTTCTTCCTCTTATTTATACAATTTTTATACCTGCCCACCTCACAACAGAGACTCTGGCAATGCACAGAGGATTAAAAACAAACAAACATCACCCAAAAATAATTGGGGGGGGGGGGTAGATTGGACTGCAGTTCCCATCTCCCATCCACTTGGGGTGGATGGAGCTTATGGTCCAACCAGGCTGGAGAAGACCCAGCAAGCAAAGACAGTTGGCACAGTTTTTCAAACCACCTAACAAAGAATAAGGAGATGCCAAGATTCCCAACCTCCTTACAACCCCAAGACTGCATTATTGCATCATGCTAAGCCATCAATTGTTGAACAAACAAACTGCCTTTGGGTCAGTACACCCAACACAGGAGGCCACAGTAACCCTAGTTTGCAAGCCACACTGATTGGTTTGGTACAACAGGGCTAAACCAAAACCACATGGTTTAGTGCACTGGGTGGATGCAGCTCAAACCTCAGACCAGCAGGTTGCCAGTTATGCAGGACAGGGCATCACACATCCAAGGATCTTTCTCCTTCCATAAAGGGGCTCCTTTTTAACCACAACTCCCATCTTCACAGCTATTAACCACAGCTTCTGGGGCTGATTAGAATGGCCATCCAATGCACCTCACCATCCTGAGGTCACAAAATGCTTAAAGGAAAAGGTGGATGAAGGCCTGAGACTGTTCTGCCACAGTAACATGGCACTCAGAAATGTGTGTGTATGTGTGTAATTGCAAAATGTAAGGGTTGCAGATCTCAGAAATCATCTGGTCCAAGCCCCGCCCAGTGCAGGAATCCATTGCTAGGCCTGATCGTCCAGTCCTCACTGAAACACTTCCAGCAACAGAGTCTCTGTGTCTGCACGCATGTGTCCACATGCACACACTTGATTTTTACGTCCCACTTCTGTCCGTAGAGCACTTAGTAATCTTTCCAAGCTATTCAAGCTCTTTGGATCCATCTAAAGCCTACCATAGAATCAGCTTAATACATCTGGATTCCTGTGTATCCAGGTTTAATTTTTATCTGCTCTAATGGAAGCATTTTTCTCTCTCTTTCTATATACATATCTACGGGCATGTATGTATGAGTTTAGTCAATCATGATTATTTTCCTAGTGCCATCAACAGGATGTTAGGCAGAGAAAGGGGCTTGATTCCTTGCCTGGAAGAATATAATTTGCATCACGAGAGGAAATCTACTTTTGACTGAGGTTCCATGGACAGAACAACAGAACAGAGCAACAGAACAACAGGACAGAACAAAAACAAATTAAAAACAAATGCATGTTTTAATAGGATGACTTCACCTACACTCCCTCTAATTCTTCCAATGCAACCTTTCACAAGACTAGAGAAGTCAGCTCCCTTGGATTCCCAGGTAAAGGTGCATGAAACTGTAGCCTAACCACACTTCTCTGGATTGAACATGATGGGGTTTCCTTCTCTGTAGACCTACATTAGATAACTCAAAGGAATCCTATTATGGAAACGCAGAAACATTCTTGCCTGTTGAGTTTGCGGTTGGATAAGCATCACACGCTTCGTTCAGTGATTCCACACTTAACAGGAGCATTCCCACAACATGTTCAGCTCACCATGGCAGAAAATATATGTAACTCAAGGTTGAATTGTTGGGTTCTGGGGGCTTTCTAAGTTTGGTCTTCAACTTGCAGACATTTCATATGAAGCTAGAAATCACTACCCAATGTTCAGCTCAGCTTTCTGTTTAGTTGGGTTTTATGGTTCAATGCCGTCTATAAACCTGGACCATTCAGTGCAATGCAATGAAAATGAAATACTGCTTATTCAGCCAATGAGCAGCAAAACACAAAAGTAAAATCAAATCAGTTGATGGTTCAGTGCTTTATATAAACTCAACAAATGAGTTCGTTCAGTAACCAGGACGTGCGCAAGTTCTACAAACATAACCAGAACAAAAATAGAGCTATTGTAGAGTTTGGATCCAACTCACTCTCCTTACAGAATCCAGGGGAATATTAAAACAGTGTATGAATGTTTCAACCTTGGAAAATTCATTCCTGATTTTGTCATGACTGTTCCTTCGAGTGAAAATGAGCCACAAATTTGGAATTTCAGCTCAAAGGGAGAAGTGTTTGGACTGTGCCTAACCCACTTAAGCAGATGGGGTTGAGATATTTGCTCATCTTCCTCATCCTCCTTCTCATGGAAATTAATCTCATGGCCACCAAGAACACAGGGGCCAGCCCTCGCTTTATTCAGAGGCTAAACCATCTTGAAACATTTGAAAACATCCATAGACTTTGAACTTCTTCTCCAAGGGAATTTTTTGCTTGAAATAATCCAGCCAAAAAATAGGATGGAAGAGGAGGTACGTTCAAGCAAAACTGAAGGGGGGAAAAAGGAACCTTGCTACACTTTTAGAAGTAAAAGTTCATTTTCCCCCCCTCAATCTCATTTTCCCCTGGAGATATTCAGGTCACCACAGGGTTATGCTATAAAGGAAAACAGCTTGCTTTGGCTGCAAATGCACGTCAACTGAAGGGGTGAAGGATTTGCCCCCTGCTCATCTTATGTTGTTGGAGGGGGTCCTGCCCCAAGCTAGGGGGTGTTGTCAGCTGGTTCCAAAGACCCTCCAGTAAAATAACCAACATGGTGATCCCAAAAAGCGGAGGTGCTTTGCTTTAAAGACTGGATTGGGTACCCAACAGGGGGAAAGAACAAGACCCACCCATCCATACTGGGATCGTACTGGGCTCTGAGGATGAAAGGGGGAGGAAACTGGGTTCTCTCTGCACTTTGGATAACCAACAGTAACCAACTTCCCCCCCCCCCCCCACCCACCCTGCACCGGATTACACATCCCATTGCACACACCCAAAGAGTTAAGCCTGTAGACCCCAATGGACTGGAAAGCCACAGGGAGTGTTGGGGTCTAGCTAGGCTGGCTAGGAATGATGGGAGTGGTAGTCCAATCCATGCAGCTGATTTCCCATTCTGCTCAGCAAGCCAGCTCGCTTCTCTTCCCCCCTCCCCCTTACTTTTGAGCCCTAATTTTGCCACAGCTGCAACACTAAAGGCGCTGGAGGAGATAAGGGAAAGTGGTATTTTTATAGGCTGATAACGCCAGCCTTATCTGGGCTGCTGGGTTTCCTCCTTCCCTTCCCCCTCGCTTCTTCTGACCAAGATTCCCTAACTGGTCATTCACCCTGGACAGGCTATGACCGGGGAGCCAGCCTGTCCTTCAACCATGCAGTTTCAGGGGGCCAACTTGGTCAAGCTCTTCCCAGCCCAAGCAGAAGAGCGTCTCTTTCAGAGGTTCACACCTACCAAGCTAGAAAGCAGGAGTTGTGTTCACACAACCCATCAACCTAACCTGCAATCAATCACATCCTGCATTAGACCTGTGAAACTACATCTGTTGCTCATGGACCTTTTCACAGATCTTTATGTTCCAAGCACTAAGAAACTGGCTGGGTTCCTCTTGTTCTAAACCATAATGTTGGCTTGTATTTTGTGTTTCGTGCATTATGCAAATCCAGTCAAATATGGCTTATTAAATAAACCATAGTTAAGAAAACCATGTGTGGTGTGAACCCAGCCACAATCTCCAGTTTATAGATGATGGTAAACGATGCAGTGGACAAAAGCAATAATTCACTTGAATCATTTTCATCAACCTGATTTCCACAAATAATGGATTTGGGTTTCCAAGTACCTTCAAGCCATGGTTTTATTAACCACAGCTTAATCAATACACCATAGTTGTCACATTTCACACAACACACTAATCATAAACCATGATTACAAGCCATAGTGTGGTTTGATTGATTATGCGTCATCAAGTCGCTTCCGACAGCTAGCGACCACATAGATTTTCTCCATGAGTAGTTTGTTTAGTTCTGGCTTTATGTGTTGTGTGAAGCCTCTCTTGGACCCATCTCCAGGCAGCTCAGCTGATGACTGAACTGGGTACAGAAGATTGCAATCGTTGCTTATTTGGCAGCAATAATAAAACCATGGCTTGAAGGTACTTGGAAACCATTTGGCAGACTTCTCCCCATTCCACCTGGAAAGAACTACCAGATACAGAAAACTAACTCTGCTGTTTTCTAGTGATCATCCAGATATTTCCCAACCCAGATCTGAACATCCTTCACTTTGAGCTAACCCAAGCCAGTAAAAGGTTGATTAGACTAACTTTAAATGCACGCTCACATTCCAGTGGTAACATCTTCCATGATCTGAGAGAATGGACTGAACCTGGATTATGCCCTGGAGTGTTTTCAGGGCCACCACGTTCCTTGTGACTTCCTAACGCAGACAGACATCTTGAATCAATAGGCATACGGAGATAGCTGGAAGAGCTTGAGCTGAAATCTGATTAAATCCACATTTTAATATGGGTTGTAAGAATTAATTGGGTCCAGTCAATCAGCTAAACCTCATTTAGATCCAAAAGAGCATTTTTCAGGACCATCACTCAGTTCCCATTGCAGCATCTGAGCAGAAGCCACCAACCTTTGTCATTCGATCGATAGATAGATAGATAGATAGATAGATAGATAGATAGATAGATAGATAGATAGATAGATAAGACATATTAGGAAAAAAACACAAAGAAGGAAAAACATTAAAAGGGGTAGAAGAGTAAGATACAGAGGGAAAGAAACAAGAGATTTTTAAGTGTCATAGAACTTATAATTTTTTGATACATCATTAATTCATTGTAGATAATGGAGTATATTATATTATTTTAAAAACCTGCAAACCACTATTAAAGTCCGAAAACTGAATATAACAGAACAGAGTATGAATATTATGAATTGTGTCAGGATTGGCAGTGAGTACAATGTAAACATAACATGAAATTATGAACTACGACAAATTCTATCCATGCTGTTCTAATTTAAGGAGCCTTATATAACTGAAATATTAAGACTTTATGTCATGAGAAACCCATAGTTTGGATACTTTGTATTAACCTCGTAATTAAATACTGATCTTCTGAGATGTTCCAAATTCTCAACCCATCATGTAAAAGAGAAAGTACGTTGTGGGTAAGCTTAAATCTCACTCCTTCCTGTCAGTTCAGCTGTTGTAGGAAAGGATGAGAAAATTCATGGGATTTTGGTGCATAAGAAAACCTAATTTCTGTGTAAAATTGGTGGCCAAACTTCCATTGGGATCAAAAGCACATAAAAGACATCAGTCCAAGGAGAAACTCCATCATTTCATTGTACTTCCAACAACCCAAATTCTTATGCAGCTCCTCTTTGCATGGAGCCACAGCTGAAGACCCAAAGCAGATTTCTGGATCCCAAGTCCACTATCCTAAAATTACAATCCTATATCATGAGTGAGACTTCATCCTGGCTTAAATTCTCAAATATTCTCAGATAATGATAGTTGGTTTCTGTAGGTGCTGCACCTAACATGGGAATCATCTCAAAATCATACTCACAAAACAAAATGAAAGTTTCATCTCTGGCACAATAACTGGGCAAATATCCACATCTCTTCAGATGATGAAATATGGACAAACCACCCAAGAATTCTTTGTTGCAAGAACTGTCCCCATGGATACTTAGAAGTCAGATTCAGACAACATCTATGGAATGGAAGGCTGGTAGGCAGGAAGGAAAGAAGGTTTATTACTTCTCTACTCTTCATCTGAGTAGAATCTCACTTGATGTTAGTCTGGTCTTCTCCAGCCTCTGTGCTAGTTTTATATGGACATTGTTTATATAATATGGACATTGTTACACTGGGTTAACAAAATGCAGGGTACTAATTCTATGTTTAACCCATTTTCCTCTTATGTGTGATTGTGTTTATCAACTCTCCTTCCCCCAAAATAATTCAGGGTAGCATACATAATTCTCCCTTTTCACCCCACCCATTATACCATCAGAGTCATCTTCCAGGATGGGTTAGGTGGAGAAAACCTGGCCATCTTCAGAGCTCCCTAATGGACTTCTTGGCTGGGTCAGAATTTGACTTACCTATCCTAGTTGTACTCTCCAACCCAGCCCTCTGCTTACCTCTTGATCTTGGTCTACAGCTCCTATCACTCTCACCATTGTCCATACTGGCTGAGGTTGAGAGGATTCGTAGTCTAAATACAGTTTAAGGATTGGTGAGTGTTGGAGTTATGGGTTATGTTCATGCATCATATAAGGATGTGGTTGGCTTGCTTTCGTTAGCATATGCCACTCAATGTGGATTGCAAAGCATGGATGATGCTTCCACCTAGCCTAATGAGAGGTTTTTTTTCCCAATAAGACATGGTGAACAAAACTATGGGTTAACATCATGAGCGAATCCAACTGTATTAAAACACTTGGAGGGTATGGCTTGAGGAAAGCTGGCTTGGATAAACTATTTGTTGATATTACAGTGACTCTCAGCCTGGCAACCTCCTTCTGTATAATTCTCCAATCAGCATGCCCATACTTAACAGGGAGGGAGGGAAGAAGGAAGGACAATGAGAGGAGGGAGGGAGGGAGGGAGAATAGAAGGACAGATACTGGAGGTGAGTAGATAGATAGATAGATAGATAGATAGATAGATAGATAGATAGATAGATAGATAGATAGATAGATAGATAGACAGACAGAGAGAGAGAGAGAGAGAGAGAGGGATGGATGGATGGATGGATGGATGGATGGATGGATGGATGGATGGACGGATGATAAGACAAATAGGCAGATAGATAGACAGATGAAAGGAAGGAAGGGAGAGAGAAAGAGAGAAAGGGAAAGAGAAAGAGAGAGAAAGAGAGAGAAAGAGGGAAAGGGAAAGGGAAAGATGGATGATGGATGATGGATAGATAATGGAGAGAGAGAGAGGATGGAAGGACAGATACTGGAGATGGCCGGGTGGAAAGATGATTGATAGTTGATAGCTAGATAGATAATAGATAGATGCATATGATTTACACCCAGAAGCCAAAAAGCCAGACCAAAGAGGCGGTTGCCAATGCTATAACAAAAACCAGCACTACACTTTTAACTTCACAATGCAGCCAACCATCCAGCTGAGGGCATGGTTTTCTCCAAACAAGCATGGAAGACTTGTGAAAGGACGAGGCAGAAGAAGGGGCAGAAACCACAGCCAAGAAACTGACACGGCTTGGATTATGTCAAGGCCTCCTTTCAAATGACACGCCTGCTTGTTGGAAGGGAGGTGACATTCGGTGCTGAGTTACGAAGAAGGGGAAGAAAGTGATACACACTCTACAAGAAAAGAAAAGGGGAGGGGAGACTATGTTGGCAAGTGTTTATTTTGCTTCTTTTTTTTAGCTCCCCACTACAAAGAAAGGCCTCCATTAAGGTTCTGTTGTCTAATGAATGATCAAAGGCCGGCCAACAGCCAGAAGACCCCTTCCAGACACGTGCCAAGGCAATGTGTGCTTAATAGACCTCATTGGCTCAGCTTACTCCATCTCACTCCTTCTGTGCTTTGGGCGCTGGTGAATGATGTGAGAAATCAGGGAAGCTCCTTTCGGCAAAGCTGGTGCACCCAGGTGGATTCCAGGTCCCATCATCCACATGGCCCTTGTGGCTGAAAAGGATGGGGACTGTGGTACAAAACAACTAGAGGAGACAAGAAGGGTGTCTTTGGCTGACCTTGTTCTAATGTGGAATAGGGGTTAAGAGTAGGAGTAGGTGAACTTCAGGTGGGTGGAAGCCACCTTATGGTGGTGGTGGTGGTGGCATGATACACTGAAATGAAATACCCAGTTACATTTTAGCCTACCTGGCTGATTTATTTGCTAGATTTATATCTCTCAAGGCAGGGCACATAGCAGTAGTATTGCCTAGCCCAATGTTCCCCCATGGAGCTTCTGTCCTTGAGGAGCACTAGAACCTAGATCTCCCTATTTCAAGTCCAGCATCTTCACTACTTTCTCCCCTGGCTGTTGGTCTGAGAGGGCAAGATTGACCAAAGTCACCCAGAGAGCCTCCATGGCTGAGAGGGGATTTGAACCTGGGTCTCCCCACTCCTAGTCCAGCCCTTGCACCATTGAACCACGCTGGCTCATGAGCTGAAAGGGAAGGACTGGGCCAGTCATCTACTGAGCTTCTATGGGTGAGTGAGGACCAGAATTTCAGTCTCCCCATTCCTATTCTAACATCATTACCAGTACATCAGACTGGCTCTTGGACTGAGAGGGCAGATCTGGCCCAAGGTCCTCTGGGGAACTTCCATGGTTGAGGATGGACTTGAATTTGGAGAACCTTGGTCTTGATTCCAACCTTCACCATTAGACCATGTGATTGGTCTAATTGACTAAAGTATAATCCAGTTTGTATTGAGTCATCACATCATGATGCAAAACAGTGGCTCCTAAAAAAAGACATGTCCTTCTATGTAAGGAAGATGCATCTTGAGTTCTTGAATTCATCTTTTGTACCAGAGCTGAATTTACAGCATCTGTGTTCATACCATGTTAACTCATGCTTTGCAAACCATAATATCCGAGTTCACCCGATCTTCCACACAGCAAAAACCAAAACAACCACAGATTATATGGGTAAACCAGACTGGTCAAGTGTTTTTACTAATCACTGCCAAGAAAATCACCTTGTCGCTTCAGGCATTTTTTTTTTACTTTTAAATATTGTGGGCATTGACTCCAAGGCTACCAATGGCGGAGATCTTATAAAGGAAATCACATTGAAATCAGAGACTTTCTTCCAAACAAGCCCACCTAGGAACTAAATCAGCACACGTCACTGAGTTCAGTTTCCAAAACTGAAACGCAACTTGGGTTCAGGGGAGAATAAATACTGTGGCCAGCCATTCCAAGAGAGAGCATGTACAGGTCAAGTTCACACCTTGCAGGAAGCAGTTTAGAGCAATATGTGAATCTCCCCATTGCTTCCAAAGCCAGTTGTGGGAAGCTAGAATTTCTGCGCCTACAGAAGTAGCTGAACTACACTTCCCAGAATCCCTCACTCCTCACCCTTGAACTGAGGCTGCTGGGATTTATAGTTCAACAATATCCATTGGGCAGGTTTCTCCATCCCATCGGACAAACCTTCAGAAGAAACGTATATTATAGCACCCTTCCTATATCAGTACCCTACAGTTAGTAGGGAATTTTGCACAAGTCAACATTAAATACAGCCAGATCCACATCATACAAACATTTTCTTAGGTCAGCTTGGAGTCAAATGCAGAACTCCCCAAACTTGTCTGTTGTTCAAAAGGTTTCAAGAGCTTGCAGATAAATCTAATCTGGGGGCTAATCTGGATTTCTGGGGGCTGAGCAGGAGGTCTCTCCCCCCCCCCCCAGGATGTAAAAAAACATACAGACCCAGCAAAGCTTTAAGATAATGGTCCAGCTGGTGATAGAGTCCCTTGTAAGGGAATAATTCATCTTTAGAAATCTGTCCCAAGGAAAACATTACATAAGTGACTGTGATAGGGAGGGGCAGGACACAGGGACCCCTTCCAGCAAAGACTGGAGGCAGCTTTTGGAGATACCAAGAGAAAAGTTAAGAGAGAAGAGACAAAGGAAGGGGGAGAATTGAGAAAAGATGGGAAAGGTGGAAATCAATGAGAGAGAGAAAGAGAGAGAGAAAAGGTCTCACAACAAAATGGACTAGGTCCTTGAAGTCAACCCCCAAATAGTGCTATTTAACAACAGAAAGTTACAAAAAGTATATAAAATACTTTTTTCCCCCTTAGCAAGCAGTCTTCTTGCCATAAAGCCCTGGATTCACTGACAATTTCATCAAAACAAAACAGTAAAGGCTGGAGGCTTTGGAGAACCTGAATGAACAACATGATATTGTTTGGGCTTGGGGGTTGATTGATCCAAGACTTCCCCAACCTGTTGCTCTCCAGGGTGTGAAATTACAATTCCCATCTTCCACAGCCAAATTATCCAGGGACTCTGAGCAGAAGCAGAAAGTTGAAGACAGTGAATTAAATTCCATATATGTACAATCAGAGGGGCAAATGTATTGGCAATTCATTAATTCACTGCAAGAAAGATTATCTGTCCGTCTGTCTATCTATCATCTAATCAATCCAGAGTTTTCACTGGAGGACTAAATGACCAGACTCAAATAATCCTATTTTGGACACATTATAAGAAGGTCCAGCTTCCTGGAGAAGGCTGTAATGCTGCGAAAAGTAGAAGGAAAGAGAAGAAGAGGACAACCAGCAGCAAGGTGGATGGACTCACTTATTGTGGCAATAGGGACATCGTTGGAAGACCTGAAGGACCAGGATGGAGACAGATCATCCTGAAGGTCTATCTACGTGACTGCTAAATGCTGACATTGACTTGATGCCATATAATCTATCATCCATCTATCCATCTATCCATCCATGAATGCAGTTAGCACATCTAGAATCTTTCTGTTAACAATAAATTGGAATGAAGTAGGGCAAGCATCCTGACCTTCTCCAAATATTTTTGACCTTAAGTTCCACCAGCTGAACCAGCATGGCCAATGACAACAGATTGTAGGTGCTAGAATAACCCCAAATGTCTTCCACTTCTTGTAGAGACAGACTGGCTGGGTTCACACACACACACACACACACACACACACTCATTAACCAGGTCAGGTGAAGACTGTTAGGGCTGTTAGGTTAGATGATAGTTCAGTTGTCCAGGGTGATCCCAGAAAATGTGTGAACTCACTAACCAAGTTCAGCCGGTTGTGTGAATACTGTTCTATGACTAGCTGGGTTCAACCACCCTGCTTAAACCACAGTGTATTGAATAAACCACAGTTGATGGATCCTCCTAACAAAAGCCACAAACCACTGTTGGCAAACTACAATATCTCACAACATGCTAAAGCAAACTGGGATTTAAGAAGATGGGTGAATGCAACCAGTGACTTCTGTTAGGCAGCTCTCTGCTTTACTGCCCTTAATTTTAGCATCTTTCTGCTCACTTCTTTGCCCCACCAGCCTTTCTGCCAGATTGGGTGGACACACCAGGACTTCCCCACCCTCCCTCCCTCTACAAAATCTTCCGCCCTCCAACATTTCCTTGGCTAGTGCAACTTCCATTCTCAGATTGTGGTTGCCTCTGGGCCAACAAGTTATTTCAGGCTTGATTAAAAAAAAACAAAAAAATTTTTTTTTAAATCCCAGAACCTCCCCATCCGCTCCATTATTTGTCTTTTGAAGGCAAGTTCAGAGAACAGCTTCTGCTGCAGCCTGGAGATGGAAGAATTGAGTGGAGCAGATCTCTGGATTAGATTGAAGATTAGTTTAAATGATCAAACTGATCGTTGATTTGAAGGAGCTTTGTGCGGGTGCAAATTTTTTCTTTTCTTTTTTAATGAATTCGGAAAATCAATTTATATGGATCCATCGGAATCAACGGTTCATATTGGAACCAATTCCCATGGTTTATATTTTAATGTCCTTTTTGTACCAGAATGCAAGAGAGGACGTGAGAGTGAAAGGGGGGGGGGGTTGTCTCCCTCCAACTACTGGACAATTTGGGATGGAGATAACCCAGCAATTCCTTCTCCAAGGGTTCTCTTCTGAATGGAGAGGGATATTCAGTTTAACAGCCCTGCTAGAAATTAAGGGGAAATGCAATATTGGGGAGAGCACCTGAGTTGGAAAGGAGAATGACTCTGAATTGGGGGGGTGGAAAATGGAGCTTCTCAGATTGCTCCCCCCCCCTTGCCTTTGAAAGCCTTTACGCGCTAATTAGCCCAAAGTATAAAGCAGACGCAAACGAGGGCGCAATTAAGCTTTTGGAGCTTCGAACAAGAGACGGACCAGCGACGCTTTCAATTAGCCCCGTTTAACTGAGCGGAGGAGATTTTAAAGGATCGGATTCGTCTGCGCGGAACCCTTGGAGTGTAAGCTCTTCGGGGCAGGCGCCTCCCTCCGAGGTGGCTTCACGTTCAGGCAGAACCACCCGAATTTACAGCTGCCCCTTTTCTGCGCAGAAAAGCCGATTTTTTCTCCTGGCTCTGCCGAAGGCGAAACCCCCAATAAAAGCAACAGAAGGGGGGGGATCATTGAAAGACACGAATTGCTTTCCCACCTGAAATGCCTCGGCGGGGTTTGGATTGAAATGATTTATCCATCTGGGAAATTGGCAATTCCGTATCTCGGGTCATCTCTCCCCCCGCCCCATTTTAATTCCCAGGAAAACATCCATGTATGTTTTCGGCATTGCCCGGTTTCTGTCCTGTGCTTAAATCCAGGCGCAATTCAAGAGCCCGTCCTGGAAGTCAATCGCGGCGAAATGATGCTCAGGAGCGCTGCGGTCAAAATAACGCAGCCGGTTTTCAAATGGCAGCTGGGGCTGGTTCCCACCAACGCCGAGTCCTGCCGAAGGAAGAAAAGGTATTTCGGATTTCACGCTGGACTCGCTCAACCGCCTAGCTGGGCCAAAACGAACCCAACCATAATAAGATTTAAATGTTTGGCACCGCACGTCATATAAACACAGCGTGTGGTGTGAACCGAACCCGCAGATTCTGTCTTTCTCCCGGGTTCAGGCATCGTGCTAAACCAGCGGTTCTTAACCAGTTTGACCCAATTGCCCCCTTTCTCGATCTTAATTCTTACCCCACCCCCACCAAACAACCCTGGAGCATTTCTCTTCTTGTGTGAACCTCTCATCTAGTGATTCCTCTCCATCTGAAGGGTCTATTTAAGCTATCCTTGTTTAATGGGACCGTGGGAATTGGTTCCAATACGAATGGTTGATTCAGATGGATCCATATAAATCGATTTTCCGAATTCCTTTTTTTTAAAAAAAGGAAGGACATGTTTGCAACGGTGCAAGGCTCCTTCAAATCACCAATCAGTTTGATCACTTCAACTGATCACCAATCCAATCCAGAGATCTGCTCCACTCAATTCTTCCATCTCCAGACAGCTGTTCTCTGAACTTGCCTTGAAAAGACAAACGATGGAGCTGAAAAAAAAAAAAATCTGCTCCATTCTCCAAACTAAATCTTTGCAGAGCTCCCAAACTACTGGCTAATAATCCCAGAACAAGGACCCTCAATAAGAAGTGGTATATGAATTTTGAGCTGACTTTCTGGAAGGTATGCAGGGACCTGGACAAGCTTTCAAGATTCTGCTGTTATAGCAGTAATCAGTAAGGGTAAATCAACTCCCATTTTTGGTGCTGAGACTGGTGGGAGTTGACTAAACTAATAGTCCCTGATCTAGAGACTATTAATATCATCAGTTGCTACCCCTCCCCCTTAGAATTACTGAACAAATCACAATAGGCTTGGCATGGGTTTCTACCCCATGCTAAGGCATTCAACCTATGATTCACAAACCATAATAGCTGGATTCACAGCCCATGGTAAATCAAAGCAAGCAAACCCCTGGGGATGTAAGGATCTTTCATTTGACCCAAAGGCAATCTGATCAACTCTCTGAATTAAATCAACTTCTCAAACCAAATCAGCAAGTCATTTTTTTTAAAAAATCATTTTCACCCTAACAGGGGTTGGGTAGTGATGGAAGGTACTCCCTCACATACTCTGAGTAGCTAGGTTCACACAACAGGCTTAGCATGTTTTTAAGGGTTCATTCTATACACTTAACCTTCAACCAACCACATGGCTCAGCTTCACCCATTATTCCTGGCTACCCATAAAATAAATTCAATCCAAGATTGCAATCAGCATTCACACCACATATGTGTAGAGGTCACCTTAAGGCTTTATGCCTTCATAATGAGCTCTGTTGGGTGATGAGGGTAGAAGACCTTAAGTTCCTGTTCCTTTTTTGTCCACCACTAGCGTTAAAATCTCACAATCAATAATCAATTGAATCAGTAATCAATAGGTGCAATATCCTTGTATTTATGGCACAGGTGCATATAGTTGCAGAAGTAACTGTCAATCATCGATCAATAACCCCAAACCTAACCTATTTTGGGGGGGAGTGCAACACAGTGGAAAGAAGCAGACTTAATCAATTGGGGTGTGAAAGTCCCTTGTAGCAAAAATGAAACATTCATCACTAAGGAGAAACTAACTCTTAATGTTATTCTAAGGAACACTGTGTACCACAAGTGTGACATCACAGGCATGAAGAAAGCCGCTGACTTACTCCAGCTGAAAAAATGATCCAGACCTACATCAAATCTGAATTTGTGCATCTAGGAGTCCCACTATAAAATGCATCCACACGAACTCATTTCCAAATGAAGGAGCTACTGGACACGCGTCTACCAAACTGGACAAAACCCTTCAGCTTGCCTGCCCCAAGGAAGATGCAGTCTAGAAAGGGAGGCCACGAGGAAGGTCTCCGAGGGCACCCAGGACTGGAGATAGATAGGGACCAGAAATCAACAAACTACAAATCCCAGCTTGAAGGTACCCAAACCAAAATGGACATTCGAAGGTCTCCACATTTCGAACCAGCCTGAAAGCCAACAATGTGATGGAGGGTTGGATGATTGGTGGAGACTTTTATGAAATCCTTGCAAATTGGGTACGTGGGTGCCCCAGCGGGAGGGGAGGGGAGGGGAGGGGAGGGGAGGGAAACAAACCTGGTTACAGATTGCTAGTACCCCCCCCCCCGCATCTGAAAAGACCGGAAGACGGTCTGTCCGAGGCCTCCTTCCAACGGGAGACAAACGCACTCCCAACAGCGTACAGCACCGAGTCGGATGCATTTGGCCCGGGTCAGCAAGGCGCATCCCCACGTGCTTAGTCCCCAACTGCCGGAATTCGTCTGCAAACCCGGCGCTGAATGATCTCCGGCGCCTTCTCTCTGCCAGCGAGCCATCAGTCCTCACGAGCAGCTCAACCAACCTTCCTTTGGCCCCGCTTTTCTAAATCTCTCCCGCCCCGGGCAGGGCGTTACCTGCAAGGCGAGGGGTCTCCTTCCTCCACGGACAGCACCGGGACGGCCACCGCCTCTCGCGCCCCGGCTCCCCTTTCCTTCCCAGCGGGACCACTGGGCCCTGGCCGGGGCTAATTCCCAGGAGGCGCTCCTGATAAGTTATCGGCCAAACCTGCTGGGAGCGCCGCGGTCAGCAGCGCCGCGGTCCTCCGGACTCCGAGCGGCCTTTCAGAGCTGCTGGGAAACGTCGAGCGATTTCTGGCAACGATCACTTCACACGACCGCCCGCATTCCTCTTCCCTCTTGTGGGGGTCTTACCACCCAATTTGAAGTCACACCTTCGCTGGGCTGCAACGAACTGCTGGTTAACGCCGGAATCCTGCAAAATTCCACCAGGCCATCAAAAATTGGAGTGCCAGGGTGTCGTGTCTTCCCTTCCCTTTCCTCCCCCCCTTCCCCTTCCTTCCCCCAAAACTTGTAAAATTCCACCAGCCCAACAAAAACTGGGGTGCCAGAAATTTTCTTCTCCTCCTCCTCCTGTCTTTTTCTTTCTATTTAGAGAAACACCATTTTTCATCTTTCCATGCTACTAATTTATTTTAAAAGAAACCCTCTGCCACTTGAAGAAAGAGGATGGCCGCATGATCATTCATTTGCTAAGACACAGCCAGGCTGGTTTGAATGTGTCTTCTTGCGTGAACAGGAAACTGTAGTGTATGGTTTTAGCAAGATGCATATATTCTATTACAGTGAACAATTCCAAATTCTTACCACCGAATCAGTGTTATTAAGAGACTGGCGAAATTAGAATATTTTCTCCCATCTTCCCCTCTCTTCTTATGTTCTTTTGCTGTTAAGTATCAATCAGTGCTCTCTCCTTAGGAATAAATATGTAATTTCCCATAATTCTGTCCATTGACCCCAACTTTCCATGATCAGTTTAACAGCTGCAGAGCCCTTAGCATCCATGGAGCCCCAGGATTCATTGCAATAAATGTTGGAGACTTCAGAGAATATAACAACCACCATCCCTCAAACATTTTGCCAAGAAAACAAGCAAATGGATCATAGAACAAACAAATCCAATTTCTCAGGAATGGGTTCATATTCACACCTACCACCATTAACAGAAAAGGTTATTTAATGAAGGCTGAGCAAATTTTTCATTGCAGGATTTTTAACTTGAGGATCAATGGCATTTAGATATTTTGCTGCACTGATTAAGGCCATCCCCCTTCCTTCCTTCCTTCCTTCCTTCCTTCCTTCCTTCCTTCCTTCCTTCCTTCCTTCCTTCCTTCTTGCTGGAACTAAGAACAGAGGACCCTGGTTGATGGGACAGATGTTGCCAGCTTCCAAACTGCATGAATCTTTTCCACAGAACTTCTTCTTGAGGTTTTAATAGAAGCATACAAAAGGATATTACCTCATATTATACATAAATGAAGTCATCATTATCAGATAAGTATGCTCTGTATCAGATACATAGCCCACTACTTTAAGGTTGCACAAACTATGCACCAAGAAAAGCCTAATATGATGATGTTACCTCGTTGGGTAATGAAATGTCTACAAGCCAACATCCAAGCTCAGAGAGCACCAAGAACTCCAAAGTATAATATTCTCAGGGGAATAATAACAACACACACACACTCTCTCAAGGCTGAAATGACCAGGCTCAAATTACCATATTTTAGACACATTATGCAAAAACTGGAGAAGTCTATAATGGAGAGGAGGAGGAGGATGGAGAAGTCTATAATGGAAAGAAGGAGAAGGAGAAGGAGTGGGAGGAGGAGGAGGAGGAAGGTGAAAGGTGGAGGGACTCAATTACAGCACTATAGGGTGTACCACTGGAGGACCTGAAGGACCAAGTTGGGGACAGATCTTCCTGGAGAAGGTATCTCTATGTGGGTGGTGAGAACTGACACCAATATATGTATCAGTTCACATATATTTTTCATACTTTTGCTCAGATTTAAGTACTGAACAGAGAGGCTTCCTTTCCTGAGGTTCAAGTCCTCCCTCAATCATGGAAGTTCAGTGGGTGACCAAGCAATTATGCAAAGAAGGAATGAAGGACCTGTGCCCCGCCCAATCTTTCTAACTATTATTCCCAGCATTCTTCACTACTGGCCATACTTGAGACTTGTAGTTCAATATCTGAAAGTCATCCACTGATGTAGACAGAACTGAGATACATGTACCAATAATCTGGTCTGGTGTGAAACAACTTCCAATTTTCCTGAAACCAAAACAAATTAAGATCTTCTCTCTTATGGATTGGTACAAGTAGAGGATTGTTGTATATGTTGGGGATGTTCCTAAGTTCCAGTGCATTCATTAGATTGTTTCATTCATGTATGTATTTAGTCTTATTACTTTATGCAGGTCTGTAAGCTTAGAGACTATTAAAAAAATGAACAAACCCAGGTTTCAATATTAACTGAATAATTGTCAACCTCAAAATTACATTTGAGGGCCCAAAAATAAAGCTGTGACGATCATTAAAGCCCAGTTAGAAAAATGATGATCTTAGACTAAGTTTGTGCCAGTCTCACATACAATGATGTTCTGAATTTGGTTTCTGATGGCATATTTCACTCAGCCTGGTTGGTCTTGTATCTACCAGCTCCATGTCAAGCCTTTCCTGTAGACAGCAACTTCAGGGCTTGAAGACCAAGATCCCTAGTGTCAAAGGCGACAGCTCTGGTGGTGAAGACAAGATCTATAACTATTTCCCCAAGGTCATCACAAAGGGAAAGATGTGTTCACATGCCTGGTGTCCTGAACAAATCTAAGAAAACCCACCAGGGGCTCATTTCAGCCACATATATGGCCTTTTATACTATGGTGTGTCTGATAGTCCATCTCAAAGAGCTGTCGGTGAGCTTGGATTAGCTTCCACAAGTGGAGAAGAATGAAGATTTCTTCTTGTTGTTGTTTTAAATGACACTCTTCAACATGTTTATCTATAAGGATAGTATCCTAGTAGGACAATGAACCTGTCATCACAGAAACCCAGGAACGGATATAATACTGGACAGAGACTAAGAAAAGATCTCCACCAGATTCACTGGCAATTAGACTCATTCCTAACTCTGAGCTTGACTTCCTTTTTCACACTGGGGAAGGAGGAGGACTTAAAGGAGGACATTTTTGCTTTCCAACACATGTTGTGAAATACAACATTGATCATTGGAATTAGGGAAGTCGGTTGAGGAACCTTATCACCCACAAGGACAGTATAATATAGTAGTGAAGAAGTCGATTAAAATATTGAACCCAGACTGAAGACCACGCTTGACCACAGTGCTTGGAGCCTATAATTTCTCTCCTAGCCCAGATAATCTTACTGGTTTTGGTGTGGGGAACACCCCATTCATCAGAGATGTCCCCAGGGTGTGATCCAAAAAGTCAGGATGGCCACCATGATAGTGCAACTGAAGCTTCTTGTGTTGCCCAAAAACAAGTACATCTTTGATCACACCATCATGGCTGCCCCCTTGATTCTGCAGACAATTCTACCATTCCTATGACCTTGATAAATACTCTGAAATATATTTACAAACTTTAATCAATGAAGTTATAACCATATACATATGTAAAAGCAAATCACAGTGAGTAAGAGAACCCTTCACTTCAAAGTAAGCATTAACTGGATTACACATCTATAAAGAGGTAACTATTGCATTTTCTATTTGAAATTCTGCAAATACATACAGTATTTATGCTAGAATGAGCCTAGTCTTAGACAAGTAGAAGTCCTTTGATGTATTTATTATATAGATTTACATAGCCATCCACCTTGCAATTATGACTCTGGGCGGCAATGATAGGATTAAAACCAGCAATAATAGAACATAGAATAAATAATACTAATGAAAACACTACAGTAGCACAATGGCATCTGAGGACAATCTAATGAAATCAGCTTCATTTTATCTTAGAAGAGAATGCTTCTATTCCCATGTCGGTCTTCTGCAGTTTTATTAACTGAATCATAAATAAATAATCATAAATAAATTTAAAAACTCTTTGAATTAATGGCTGTTGAGGACAAGTAATTGGGGGGGAGTAATTAAAATGTATTTAATCAGAAGATCTAACTTTTAGTTGACTAACTCTGTAATCTTATGGTAATTTATAAGGAAGCTGAACTCTAATGAATCTAGTGGGGCTTACCTCTGAGTAGCCCTGAATAGGATTGCTTACTTGACTTGATAAATAAATAAATAAAAAAGGAAGGAAGGAAGGAATCCTCTTTTAGGTTGACCTAAAAATAAGTTGTGTGAGAGATTAGACTCCCTTGTAATGTTAAACCGAAGGGTTTATACAAAGGGAAGAGAAGCCAGATTTTTTTTCAATCTTTTTTCGTTTCTTAATGAGCTTCTCTTTCTTTTACATTCAGTTGATTTCGATCTCTATTATATGCAGGTTTTTAAAATTGTATATTCATTGATGTATCTTGCTATTTACGGGTGTAGGTTTCATGGCTGGTATCTGTTGGGCAGGGTTGGGCTTCAGGATTGTCTAGACCATAGCCAAGACAACAGATTTTGTGGAAACATCAGGAAATCTGTTGTCTAGACCAGGGTTCCTCAACCTCAGCAACTTTAAGATGGGTGGACTTCCACTCATGCTGGCTGGGGAATTCTGGGAGTTGAAGTCCACCCATCTTAAATTGCTGAGGTTGAGGAACCCTGGTCTAGACCATGGTCATTAAACCCTGAAGTCCAACACTATTTTGCTATTGTCTATATTTAACCACTAGTTTGGTCTAGTGGTTAAGATGCTGGATTTGGAAGACCTGAGTTCTAGTCTTGCCCAGGGCACAAAGCCAACTGGGTGACCTTAGGCCAGTCCCCCTCTCTCATCCCTAGGAAGAAGAAGGCCAGGGAAACCACTTCTGAAAACCTCACCAAGAAATGGCAAGAACTTAGCCCAGGCACTAAGACTCAAAGGTGCAAATATATAACTATTAAGGCATAGGTTGTTTTGATTGTCTGATGGGAGACATGGTTCACCAGTATTGCTAAGTCATGGAGTTGAGTTATGAACCCTGGAACCAAGCCATGTTACAAGGCATGTTCTCAGTCCAGATGATGTTCAGTTCCAAGGAAACCTGCATCAGACAGACGTGGTTGCCCACCAGGATGGAAAAGAAAGCAGGAGTGGGAAATTCATTCGCTAAGAGACCAAGGTCACTCTTACTCTGGAGCCAAGAGGACAACTTTTTTACAGCATGATTCAACAACCAGAGTGAGAACAGAAGAAGCTATCTTGGAAAGGACTGTAAGGAAATTTGGCTCTCTCTAGCAGAACTGAATAACGCTCGTCGCATTTTTGCAGACACGGGATCCCATGCCTGCTTACATCAAGCTTTCTTTTAACCACCTAACTAATTTAGAGAGGAAAAAAAAAATGAGACGTATTGCTTTTGTTAAATGATTGGGAATCAGAAAAACTTGATCTACCACAAGCAAAATCTAATTGTAGCATAAGAGTCACCCTTGATTTAGAACTTCAGAAGATCAACTTCATGGCCAGCATCCATTTTCCGTTCCTTGTTGGCTAGTGTGCCTGCTATTTACATATAGCAGACATTCAGGGTGGTATCATCCTCACCATCTTCATCTTCATCTTCATCATCCTCATCCTCACCATCTTGCAAAATGGCTATTCCGAACATTCTTGGTCTCCTGGGAAGACTGGCTGCAAAGCTCAAAGCCATCCCGCTTCAGCCAGACTTAAACATCTTTCAAAGGTTTAAAAGAGAGCTGCCAATGTTTCTTAGTTCAGGCTGAATCTTAACACTGAATGTTTCTTTTACCCTCCATGCTGTTGCTGCAATATTGTAGGAAGAAAATTCTACCCCATCTTAACTGGCTTCTTGGAGGGCACTGAAGAAGCTTCTGCCACCCCCTAAGAAAGCAAGTTTCTGATCCACCTAACCACCCCCCCTCCAGAAAATCAACAGTCTGCAAGCTTGGCACACAGTTTACATGGCTCTGTCCGGTTCACTCTCCATCAAAGAGTTCAACCCCACCATTGCAGTAAATTGGATTAAGAGGAAAGGAGACAGTTGTCTTGCGTTATCTCGCCCACCATCTTTATAACCAGAGCTTGGGGTTTGACCCACAACTGCTGATAGCCACTGAGTCAGGGAAGCCACTGGCTTTGCATTTCAATCCCTGGAAAATTCCTTTAGTGCAGAGTCTTCCCGCCATGGGGGGTGGGGGGAGGGGTGGGGGAGGGAAGGATAGGTCTTGTGAGAAAAATAAAATAAATAAAACTAAAATAAAACAGGGAAAAGACAAGGAGTGTCTCAGGGCTAAAAAGAAGTCCCCTTTTCCCAAAGAACATTTGCAGGTAGAGTGCGCCTGGGCCTGGAGGATCCACCAGCTAAATGAGTTGCCAGCATTCCAAAGAATAGAACCTGGGTGAGATAGTGGGTACTCTTTTTCAAAAAACCTTCACCTCCCGGGAGATAAACATGAAGGGCTTTGGCTTCACTGTGCTTCTCAGAAGATAGAGGGCCATTGCATTTTTTTTTTTTTTAATTTACCTTCCAACTTTGCCTTACTCGAACTAGGAACTGAAAGGAAGGAAGGGTTCCTAGTTCGAGTAACCCCGAGTTCCACAGAGTTTGCTCATTCCCAGTCTTCAGAAGCACAGGACTGCAGCCTACAAGCTGTAGCAGGTAGGGAGATCGTTTATTGATTGTTTATTGATTAGTCTTACAACTCTATCTATCTGTCTATCTATCTGTCTATCTATCTATCTATCTATCTATCTATCTATCTATCTATCTATCTATCTATCTATCTATCTATCTGCTGTAGGACACTCACCTTCCAGAGAACAAGCTCTATCTACAAGCTGTAGGTAGGTAATAGATAATTTATTGATTGATAGTTTATTGATTAGTCCTACAACTCTATCTATCTATCTATCTATCTATCTATCTATCTATCTATCTATCTATCTATCTGCAAGTGTAGTAGGACACTCACCTTCCAGAGAACAAGCTATAACGTATATATACCTATTACAAGGTAATAGATGATTTATTGATTAAATTAACCAGCAAGATCTGGTCCTTTTATCAGGATAGTTCTCTGCAACTTCAGGGCTTCGGGGCCACAGGTTTTATTTTCATTTCGGCTACAGCCTGTCGTTTGATCAAGTTCGCATCCTAGCTTGGAAACCCCCCACCCCCCATTCTTAGGAACTGGACGGTAATAAACATATCGGTAAATAAATACATAAATGGGGAAGATTGGTGGCTGGCATCTCTAGGCGCCTTCAAGCAAAAAACTCGGGGGGGGGAGCAGGAAGTATTCCCCTCAAATGGAAAAAATGTGGCGCCTTCTGCCCCCCCCCCCCCCAATAATCTGTGGGTAAAGGAAGCAGAACCAAAGCACAGTAATACAATTTCCCTTCTCCAGCGGTGCAGAACCTCGATCTGTCTGAAAGGGCACTGTCCACGCTTTGCAGGGGGGAGCAACGTTTTAATTCTTTTGCATACAAAGGAGAAGAAAGCCAGATCTTCGTAGATATTCCTAACATTTCCTGTTTCTCTTGCTTGAGCGAAAGAGGCCCCTGAGTTCTGGGCAGACCCAAGGATGATGCTGGTGGGTGACTTTGTGAAGTTCTGAACTGGGATGTAGGAACCTCGATTCTCTCCTTCCTTCCTTCCTTCCTTCCTTCCTTCCTTCCTTCCTTCCTTCCTTCCTTCCTTCCTTCCTTCCTTCCTTCCACAATGAAACGACCCTCAGCAGGTTACATGCTATATAAACAACAATTAAAACATCCAGGGAGATCAAAACCTTTATTAAAACAGGAACGGAGTTGAGCATTCAGGCTGGGAGACCCAAAATTTTCATTGACTATTTTCTGTTTGAGGGTGGTATTATTATTATTAGATTAATAGCAAGAGCAATATTAAGAACATATTTTTAGCAAAATGCATAAGCTAAACCTCACACACTGGTCTTGGTGACTGAATTAACCTATGTTCAGCAATTCCTTGAACCCTGAGAGAAAATTGGTGTGAGATTCATTAAGTTAGCCTGTGGGGAAAGTTTCTATCTGATCTGGTTGAGTTTCACCTCTGAATGCAGCCATACAGTTAAGCCCCGTTGAACCCAATGGGAGATTTGCAAACTAGGTTCTGCTGCTGAGTAAAATCATAATGATTATTTGTTTGGTTTTACTTAGTGTGTCATGTAAACCCAGCTTATGCAGGCTTATATAATCAACTACGTTTAAAACAGACCATTGCTTTGCCCCATGAGATCAACAAGGCACGTGTAGGGAAGGTTAATAAAGGAATTCCTTCCCAAATCAGGTAGAGTCAAAGACAAATCCTACTTTTAAGAACTTCTCCACCTCCCTACTTGAGAAGCAAACCTCACTGAGTTCAATGGGACTGACTCTGAAGTTAAGTGTGGCTGAATTCACACAACAAATGAAATCCACCTTCATCAGACCCAGTTCCTGTGTTGACATGACACGCTATGTCCACTTAAATGAACAATATTGCCAGTTCATGCAATGGCTAACTCACAAAATATGCTCAACAAGCTACAAACCACTGTTTGATCCTGGTTAAACCACTTTTACAGAAATAAAAGGGGCTGAAAACGGCTTCTTTAACTGGATCGTGACCTGGTCGAAATTAGAGGAGCATCTCTCTTAAACCTGAAGCCGGGCATAGACCTGTCCGATCTGTTGCTTTTATAACACGCTGCAAATATATTAATAATAGACCCAGACAACTAAGGATAAACTCTTGAGCTCACAGTCCTATCCACGTTTGCTCACAGACAGTGCGACAATATCAGAAATAAATACGCTTGTAAGATTGAGCAGCCCACTCAAGGTAACAGACCCTAAGTTTCAGCTGAGCCTCGCTTTCGATCGGAGAAACCTCATTTATGCGTAAGCCCCTCGCTTCCGCCTGGAAATTAAGGAGCTGAAAACAAAAATTACTTGCGGTTTTACCCAGCTGAACAATAGTGTGGGCGTACGTCTGCGTGTTTGCGGGTGCAAACACAGGGTGTGGAAGACCTGGAAAATAAAATGAAACCGAGAAATGGGATCACTGCGGTCCCACAGCGTTATCCCCCCCCCCCCCCGCCGCCCGTTTTCCTATTTTTAAATGCTATCTAGTATATTTTTCACCCGGTCAATGTGGGTGTGGGGGGGGAAAATCCGCATTAAAGCCAAAGCTTTCATGTCATGATTAACGGAAAACTTTATAAAGACTTTGTCGGGATTTGCAAAGCCTCCCCTCCCCTGAAGGACATCGCTGTAAGGAAGAAGGGACGAACTGCAGGTCTCTTAAGATAATTTTAGTTGCTTCTATCGGCCAAATAAAAAAATCTATAATTAGGCGAGCTTGGATTTCTGCATCAAAACTCCCCACTCCCCCACTTCTGAATTAATATTTTGAATCGAAGCCACGCGGGGGAGGGGGGAGATTGATCCCAATTAACGGAGGCGATTCTGTCCCCTTTTTCTTGGTTTTATTAAAAGAAGACTTTAAAAGGCCAACCCGTGTTTTAGGGCTCTTAATTTTCGAGGTGTAGAGTTCCTTTCTCGGTTGCGCGCGGCTTAGGAGGTTCCATTGGGGGACATTGGGGGAAAAAAACCAATTGCTTTTGAAAAACTCTCATCTGGAGCAAAGAACGAGCCTGCCCTCGGCCACAGAGAAGTCTCGTCTCTTGCACGCTTACCTAGGAGTAAATCGAACAGAACTCAGCGAACCCCCATTTAAGACAGGGAGAGCCTATTTGCCCTTGCCCCACCTCGCAACGAAGACTCCAGAATTAGCAAAGAAGAACCTCTCCCCCCTTTAAAAAAAATAATAAGGAAAAGGCAAACGTTGTGTTTCACATCCCCATTTAAAAACGACGGAGATTTGCGATCCCGCCGGGTTCGCTCAAGGAAGGACGCCTGGTTCTCCCGCCTGTGCCTCGCGGCCCGAAACCCAGGAGCAGGACGTTCATTGCAGCCGCTCTAATTTGCCCCCCGTCCCCCCAAAGGTCGCTTGAATTCAGGGAGAAAAATCCTGCCTTGAGTTCCACCGAAAGGCGGCGGCTCGCGGTAGCTCCAAGCGGTCCCTCTGGGTCGCTTGGAGAAACGGGGTTGGGCGGAAACTCTGAAACGCGCCCCCGTAAAGCCTTTGCTAAGAAAAAGTCGCGTTCCTTTCCTTGTTCGTCTTCCAACGCCCCTTTCAGCGCTGGAAGGGCCAATGGGAGATTTCCCCCCAGATGAAATTATTCGAAGGGGACTTAAGTTTAAATTAAGTTTCAGCGTTAAATGATATAGGAGCCGGAGAACCCGTGGATCGAGAAGAAGCAGGCTCTTCAAGCTAATTTAAGCTTTAAAGGCGGGGCGGGGAGGAGGGCGAGAGACGGTTCTGCATCGCACTGTTTTGGAGTAGCCTCTTCGGTCTGGTTTAATCTGAGTCCAAACTACTGGCCTGTCGAAATCCTGTACCTGAATGGTCGGAGGATTCAAGGAGGAAATTACCAATAATTATGAGAGGCGATGCAAGGCAAGAGGCAGTTAAATTCATCGGTTTGTTCTGCAAATGTAGTTTTCCAAATCATTCAGTTTTTGCACTCCATTCCACACCCGGCCAACTGTTCTTGGCCAAGGCGGAGACCATCTCTGAGCAGCAAGAGTCACTTCGGTGTAACGGTGACGGGGCTGTCCTAGAAACCAGGAGATGGTGAGTTCTAGTCCTGCCTTAGGCATGAAAGCTGGCTGGGTGACTTTGGGCCAGTCGCTCTCTCTCAGCCCAACCCACCTCTCAGGGTTGTTGTGGGGAAAATAGGAGGCAGGAGGATTAAGTATGTTGGCTGCCTTGAGTTATATATAAAGAAGGTGAGATAAAAATCTAATAATAATTATATGCAGAGAAGCTTTGCTAGATCTTGCATTGTTATGGCTGACTTTGCATTCACCACCCTCCCTCCCTCCCTCCCTCCCTCCCTCTTTCTTTTTCTTCCTTTCTTTCTTTCTTTCTTTCTTTCTTTCTTTCTTTCTTTCTTTCTTTCTTTCTTTCTTTCTTCCTTCCTTCCTTTCTTTCTTTCTTTCACACACACACAATATATATACACACACACACACACACACACTCAGAGGGCATATTGGCTGGACTGTATACTGAAGCAGTCCTTTAAATGCAAGAGAGAGCGAGAAACAGCTATTCAGTACCAGATGCAATAAAAATATTCAAGCCAGCAAGAGTTTGCTTCCTTCCTTAGATTGCCCAAAGTGAAGAAATGACAGAAGGCTGAGGAGTGAGGTGTTTTCTTGCTTGCTTCCTTTCCAGACATCTACTTTTATGATCTGAGTTTCTGCGGAAGGAGGGAGGGAGGGAGGGAGGGAGGGAGGGAGATTTTAATACAAAAATAAATAAAACAGTATTTCATCCAAACTAGAGAGCGAGATAGAAAGTCTTCAACGCTTTTTCGTTCTAATGGGATCCACTGTTTGGCAACCAGGTGCAATTTCATTTGTTGCTATTGGGTTTCACCTCCACAAAGCAGATTTGCTCTCTTTCTAAAATTTGGCCTTTGAGTCATTCTTGACTCCTGGCCACTGCCTGGACAAGCCCCAAGTCTGTGCAGTTTTCTCGCCACCTTCCTGAGATGGAGGGACTGGCCCAAGGCCACCCAGCTGACTTTGTGCCCAAGGCAGGACTAGAACTCACGGCCTCCCAGTTTCATTTTTAAAAATTAATTAATTGATTTTGGGTTGCCTTCAAGTCAGTCTTGACTCCCAGGGACTGCCTGGGCAAGTCCCTGAAGTTTTCTTGGCAAGATTTCAGAAATGGTTTGCCCTTTCCTTCTTCCTAGGGCTGAGAGAGAGGGAATGGCCCAAGATCACCCATCTGACTTTGTGCTTAAGGCAGGACTAGAACTCTCAGCCTCCTGGTTCCTACCCTGCTGCCTTTAACCACTACACCAACCTGCCTCTGTATTCTCCTTCTACCTACGTGCACGTGTGGGTTACCAGGACTATCCAGGCTACCTGGAGACAAATAAGCCTATGAGTGTTGGTTTGCTGTATCCAAACCAAGGCATGATTAGATTATACCCAGTGAAATGAATGTCAAGTGGTGGTTAAATAGAATCCAGAACAATTCTGCCCCTATTGATTTGAAATGGCCTCCCTTCAGCAAAATGGCTTAAATCCAAATCAGTCATTTTTTCTTTTGTTTTACATCAAGCACAATTATTATAGGTGCATTTTTAAAGTAGAGATTAGGTTTATTAACACAGAGTTTGTGCCAGGCGCTGTACAGACAGAGAACCTCTGCATACCTGCCCTTCCATGCTGTGATTTGAATGCTAATTCTGGCTACCAGCAAAAGCTCCCTGGAATATTACCAGATCTGGTGGTGTGTTTCAAGTGGGTGGGGATAGAATTCCCATTATCCTCAACCTTTTCAGGGGACGATGGGAGTGGGAGTCCAGCACCTCTTTAGGGCTCTGGTTGGGTAGAATTGGATTTGGGTGCCAGTCACCAATTCCTGGCAGTGTTTTTGCATTGATAGTTGGTGTTTGTGTAGATTTGGATGAGGGGGGCAGAAGCCGGGCATTTTGTCAAATGGAAAACAGGCGATGTTTTGCTTTGTAAGTTTGAAAAATTGGCTTCTTGTCAAGACTTGAAGACTGCTCAGAAGTTGCCCACTTATTTATTTATGGTGGAGAGGCGGGCAGTCCCTTCAACTGAATGAATAATGCCTAAACCAAATTAACATTACCAGGACGAAGAACTAATAGCCCATGTTGCGAAAAGGTATTGGCGCAAGTATATAGAATGATGCAGAGAATTTTAAAACTTAACTTTCAGTTGAAACCAGAGCTTTTTAAAACTGGGATTTATGGATAGTCAGTTAGAAAAGACTAATAAAAATGACTGGATCTATCTATCTATCTATCTATCTATCTATCTATCTATCTATCAATCATATTTATATAGCCGCCCATCTCACAAAAGGTAACTCTGGGCAGTGTACAACAAATTTTAAAAAATACATAAAAACAACTACATATAAAAAACTGTAAAATATATGGTAACTGCAGTGAGGCTATGATATGCAGAAAGATAGAAGAATGTAGAAAAACCCACAATGAAGGAGTGGATGGTGAAGATGGATGAATTTGCAGGAACAGCTCAACTGCCTTGCTTGATTTGGGAGGGAACAACAACTAATTTTAAGTTTGGAAGTCCTTTACGGACTTTTTGCTGAAAATGGACAAAAATGAGCTGATGATTTCACAACCTACTGATTCAAAAGGGGTGTTTATGAGAAGAAGGGAACCATGATATATAATTTGGGAGGGCAGAAATGGCAATAATAATGTTTGTCACAGCTGTAAAGAAGGAGGTTGCTTCTTTAGATATTTTTCTTTTTCTTTCTTTTTTCTTCTCTTCTCTTGACTTTTATTGCTTTTCATTTTTTCTTTTTTCTTTTTTCTTTTTTCTTTTTTCTTTTTTCTTTATGTTTCTATAGTTTTTAATCCTGTCAAAAAAATTCTCTATTTATTAATTTATTTAGAATTTTTAGCCAGTGTTCTTACAGCTTTGTCTTCTATCCAGGAGCAATGAGATTCATCTTATCTGGAAGTCAATTTCATTTTTAAAAAATCACCTAGGCTTCTCAAAGGTTTGCCATATTTTCAGAAAGTAAGCTGACCCATAAGGAAGACTCTCTCTCCCCAAGACTAGTTTGACTAGTTCGATGGGGTTACATATTCCCCTCATTTCTTCCCCTACTGGTTGGTCCCCACTGATGGATGGAAAGAAGAACCACATCTTTGGAAAAGAGTCCCCTGATGTTGTGTCCATTCTGCTTGGTCTGGAAGGAGATATTCTGGTGTTCTTTGACAGGTCAGTAATAGATAACAAAGCTTGAGATCCTGAGACTTTTCCCTGAAACTATTGTAGAAGAAATGGCTTTCCTTTCCTTTCCTTTCCTTTCCTTTCCTTTCCTTTCCTTTCCTTTCCTTTCCTTTCCTTTCCTTTCCTTTCCTTTCCTTTCCTTTCCTTTCCTTTCCTTTCCTTTCCTTTCCTTTCCTTTCCTCTCCTCTCCTCTCCTCTCCTCTCCTCTCCTCTCCTCTCCTCCCCTCCCCTCCCCTCCCCTCCCCTCCCCTCCCCTCCCCTCCCCTCTCATTCCCATTCCCATTCCCATTCCCATATTCCTCCTCCTCCCTTCTTCTCCTTCCCACATCCTGTCCCCTTCCTCTTCCCTTCCTTTCTTTTTTTCTACATGTTCATTTCCTTTCCTTTCTAGTATATCTTATTTATTTCTATTTCCTTTCCCTTCCCCCATTTAAGGGAAGAAACCCAAGATTTAAGGCATCAAAATCTGGACCCCACTTTTGTCTACCAATCTGGGTGGACAACTCTTGTGATCGCCACCATCTCTCCTTGGATTTAGGCTTATATACCAGAGAAAGCCAATGAGGAGAAATGGGAGAGATGTTCTTCAAGAAATTGTTTTCTCAAGAATGTGGGAGAATGTAAGATCTAGCTGCATGCACTAGAAGGGGGGATCCTATCGAATTAGACCTAACACTAGAAAGTTGTGATTTTTAAGAATTGTTCATAATTTTATAGCAATGACTCTTCTGCCTTCCAGAACAGCTTGTTTTATAATAGTTACCCACCATAGGAACCAGTGAAACATTAAGAACTATATTTTCATTTTCTTTCCCTATTTCTTTCCTTCTGTACCAAGACTTTTACTTTGGAAGACTCAAAACAAGGATAGTATGTTTTTACTAAGGGACAGATTAATTTGCAGACCAAAGTGCAAAATTCCAGAGGATTGCTGGGTACAGAAAAAAGATCTGATGGCCCTAGATAGAAACCAAGTTAGATGGTGGGAAAGGATGCCCAAGATTGTGCCCCAAAGGAAGACCCAACATTTGGGGGTGGGGTTGAAATGCACCCTCCAATTTACTAAAGTCTCCATTCTCTCTCCCTCAATCCTTTCCTTCCTCTTAATTAATGGTTGAAATGAAGTGAGGGTAGCAGTGACAAATTAAGGTTATCTGCACTCCACATGTTTCCTTTATTCTCCACATGTCTAATAAATGTATATAAAGAAGATGAGTTCTTAAAGGGTGGGGGAACCCACCACTTTATTACCTGCAAAGGAAGGCTCACCATCTTTCACCAGCAGAATGTAAAACACATTGTTGGCTTGTTCCAAGAAGCCAATTCTTTCCTCCCCATCCAGCTGTTTCTGGCTGATGCTCATTTTCTCTTCCAGACAAATATCTAAGCTCCTTTCTACCTTCAAACACCTCCCTTCATTGGTTTGCTCCCAACTGGTAGCTATAGGGAGATTCTCACCAGCCCAGAAGAGGGAATTTGTGGTTTCAGTCAACTTGAGAAATGGGCTATGTCTTCGGTCTTCATTGGACCAAGCGGTTGTGATAATCTAGCAGTAATAATGGTTTCCATGTGCAACATATTCAATGGAAACAGAAATCTAATGTTACAGGAAAGCAGGCCAATAAAGTAGGCCAGACTACGAAACCAGTGCCCTAAAATTGCTTTTACTGGAACAGCTATAACAGCAGAATCTTCCAAGCCTGAATGTGCTTCCCGGCTCCCTCACTTTATCTTCATTTGAACTAGGGAGGGGCTTGTCTAAGACATTTTCTTAATTTAGTTTCTTGGATCAGGCTGAAGCCCTCCTTATCTGACAGTTGCCTCAGCTCTTCCTCCTGTCCTTCAAGGCCATTCCCTATTCCCTCTACATCAGGTAAACATTGGGTCGAAACCATACCCAAAGGCTTAATCAAGCTCCAGTTGGACTAATGAATTAAAGGCTGTGGCCCTTGTGATAGACAGGGGTTTGAGGACTTCACATGAGGCATCTTACCTAAAAAGAGATGCTTCCCACAAATCAGCAAGGAGCAAGGTAGTTGTGTTGGCAAATGAAAGAGACCCCAATTTGTATCAAAGCAATCTATATATTGAGGGCCATGGAAAAAGTCTGTGTGGTTGCTAAGAGTCCACAACAACTTGATGGCACAATCAATCATAACCTGGGACATGGAAAACTGAAAAAGAGGACTTAACAGTTGAACAGGAGATGTGACCCTGGCCCACTGAGCTTCCTCCACAAGAATTAGTTCAAAGTTCTAAACCTTTATTATGACCATTGACCAGTCTTTGGTACAGCTTCATATCAAAAGTTACAGAATACAAAAAAAAATAAAAATAAAATAAGAGGAGCAGACAATGTCATCTGCTCAATGAAAAACAAAGAAGTAAAAGACAGGTTGAGTGGGCTAACTAAGGCCATGAGTGCACTCAGTAAGATCCTGAGAAAAATAAAGTAACATTTAAGGGGGTGAACTCCTCTATGAATAGCACTAGTAATATATTTACTTAAATGCTAGAACGCTAAACTGATGACCTACTAACACAGTAAAGAATTAAAGTGCCATTCAGTAGACCAGTGTTGTCCAAACTTGGGCACTTTAAGATGAGTGGACTTCAACTCCCAGAATTCCCCAGCCAGCCCTGCTGGCTGGGGAATTCTGAGAGTTGAAGTCCACTCATCTTAAAGTGCCCAAGTTTGGACAACACTGCAGTAGACCAATAAATTTAGACTACAGGCCTCCTAACTCACTTCTGATGGTCAGTAGCTTCGTAGGCTTCAGAGAAGTCTTTCTCAAATGACCTGAGAAAGTAGGGTTTAAAAGTGGGTTTTATTAACAGATCCCTTGCTGATCTTTCTGCCTCTGACTTCATGTGTAGTAAAGATCGTGGAACCTGTGGGTCTTTTAAAACTCTTGGCAAATTTGCCATCCCATGGGTCATCACAGGTGCCTTTGCTACTGGGAATATCCATCCGTTTAGCAGCAAGGGTTAAAGCACCTTTCTATTCTGGTCATGCCAAAGTGTGCCAGAGTTAATGATATGCCTCAAATGTCCTCTGCCTCTTTTCCAAACAATGATCGTTCAGTTGGATGGTAGAAAATTTGCTGTAGACATACTTCCAAAGGAGAAGAGGTCTTCAGAGGAATTCCAACGGCTCTGGGGTGTGTTTCTGCGCTAACATCATGACAAAAGCTGCAATATGAGTAGCTTATTTTTCTCTGCACAATCCTCTCTCCAATGGTCGGCAGCCTTCCTGGTTCCCACCTTTCCACTCAATGTCAAAAGAAAACATCTGGAGGAAAGTCTTCCCAGGTTTTTGTTTTCAGATTGGGGAGCTGGGGCAGGCAGGGAGGCTGAGAATGATGAAAGTAAGTGTAACAGAAAATCCTCTTCCCAGTGGCCTGCAACCTCTCCCTGGCTTCCCCCGTTCCCACCTAACAGTCTGCAGCCTCCCTGGCTGCCCACCCTTTCATTCAATCCCAAAGGAAGACATCAGGACACAACTTTTCCCACTGGGCTTTTCAGATTGGGATGTATAAACAAACCCACCTTAGATCACATCAGAATAATTCTCTGTCTTACAAGTTAATAGAGGGCTTTTAAAACAACCCCTACGGGTCCCTTTAATGGCAAAGACCAGGAGCTGAATTTCACTTTCTGTATTTAAAACGTGCGCTGTCCCATTCGGTTATCATGTGAACAGTGCAACAGTGTGAGGACAAATGCTTCCACTTCCTTCTCCAACAGTGGCCTCAGATGGCACTTGCAGAAGAGACATAACATACATGGATTTCATCTGAAACAAGACATCGTTTGAAAATCTGCAAAGATACAATCCATATCTACATGTGGCATCCACGAGTGACTGCATTCACACATCCTATGGAGTGTTTGCTTTTAGCAGAGCATGGCTTGTGAACCCAACAGTTGCTTTTGCTAAACCATGATGTATAGATTAGCCGCGTGTGGGAACCCAGCCAATAACTGCTTAGTCAACAAGCCACATGGATGCACACCATACCTTAGTGTGACAAGCTACACGAGTCAGTGATTTTAGGAGAACTGCTTTGAGGAAACGTGTTTTGGACGGCAGCTGTTGACAGAAGTGGGACTGTGCTTGAAGTAGAGCATGTGCATCTTTGCTCTGGCTGAACTGAGGAAGAATTATTTGTGAGCCTCTAAGATCCTTGTTCTGCCCAGAGAAGTTAATAATCGTTCACAGTTGCTTGGCTGCAAAGGGGAATAAACGCTCTGATTAATCGAGAATTTCAAGAGGTTTCCCCCCTCCTCCAAATACCATCCTTCAAGCTCTTTAGATGTTTCCATCTCTCTCTTTTCCCCTCCCCCTCTGACTTCCTTTCAAGAAATTTTGAACACATGAATGGAGAGAGAGAAACAGAATGAAGGGGACACTTCAAAGAAAATGGGAACCATTACGAGGAGATCTGTTTATAGAGAGAATGAATGATTATGAGGAAGATGCCAACGGGAGGGAGGGAGGGCGGGAGGGAGGGAGGGCGGGAGGGCTCCCTAGTTGCATAGTGACTCTCCCGTGTGGTTCTCATCAGTGGCTTGAGTGAGGTTCCCCCCCAACCCTATTTGAACATGCTGCAGAGCTCCTTTTCCATTAAAGAGGGCATCTGACCAGCCTAGGCCTACAAAAACCCAGGAATGATCATAGCCACTTTTTATATGTTGAGATTCTCAGCAGTGCTCAAATTACGTATGTGCTGGTGTATATGGATTACTTGTGAATTACTCAGTTTCAACGAGTAATGCATTTGTTCTCTTTTTCTCTCCTGATGCTTGTTGGAACTGTATGGAGGTAACATCCCATGTGCTTGGGACCTGGGAACTGTAGATTTCTGAGGGCACCCACATCTTTGGATGGAGGTCAGTCGATCTGGAGAAAGGGGAAGCAACATTTCCCAGAGACACGGATGTCTCATATTCTGCTGTAGCACTACGCACTTACTGCTGTTGGGCAGCGATGCCAAAGGGGGCTCATGGAGAAGTGGTAGCATGGAAGGTTAGCACAATGGTCTGTATACATGAATTCACAGGCCAAAGCTGGGCTATTATAATCATGGCATGGTCCTGATTATGTCACTGGGAATGTGAAGGAGTCATGAACTGGACTCAGAATGAACTGAATTGTAATCCAGTTGGCCAAACTGTGTTCTAAACTAAGCCAGGAGAGATTTTCCAGAAACAAAGATTGCTGAAAAAATTAATTAAATAGAAAGCTCAAGATGGCCAATCTTGGCCCAAACCATCAACTTGAATGTTGTAACTTGATTTTGATGAGCAAAGTCTGTACTGGTCCAAGGTTGGAAAGATGCAACCTTGATTAGTGAAATGACTTCCCTATTACAGTAGATAATTGTCAGACAATCATCAGAGCCCCATTCCAATGCTAACTTGGTGCCCTCTAGATTGAATGACAGGTGAAGGAGATGAAGTAAAATCTGATTTTAGCAGGCTATTTTTTGGGAAGACAGGTTTGTTAAATCCAAATGCTGATTGTTCACCAGAAACAAACCTTACTTGTATGTGAAAAAACAAGAACTTTATTCTGCAATAGTTATTCATCCACCTTGAGATACAGCACCATCAACCAACACAGAAAGATCACCAGAAGAAAGGGATATAATATATGACAGAAAATATAACATTAATGAACGTGCAGAAGGAGAATGTGTTTCTTCTTCAGAAACAATGGACTTCTTCCATTATTTGGGGGTGAAGTCCAAATTCCATTGTATGAGAAGTCTGCTGAATGGAGGTCATAAAATCAAGGTTTTACTATATTGTAGAATCTGAGGAGGAGGAGGAGGAGGAGGAGGAGGAAGAGGAGGAGGAGGAGGAGGAGATGATGATGATGATGATGATGATGATGATGATGATGATGATGATGATGATGATGAAAGATCTCCTACAGGAATTCCATTGGACCACTGAGAAGAACACCAATAGTTAAATGCCCAGCTATTCTCCCCAATCTATCACTTCACTCCAGATCTTTGAATTTTGTTGGAAAAAGTACAGATGCTGGAATCTCTCTCAGTAAAACATGTTTCATCTGAAACTGTTGTATGAAGACTTGAGAAGGATCTTTCTCCAAGAGCAGAAGTTTGTAGCTTCACACTCACCATGCACAACTCTCCATGAATTCATCCAGTTTCTATTTCAAAGCCCTTTGTTTGCCCACAATCCAGTCCTGCTGGCATATCTCTCTACCAGAATCTTAGTTCTTCAACTCACAATGTATAATAGATGGAAGGCTGCCAACTAAGCTATCATAAAAGCTTGGGACTCTGGCAAAAATATAAACTCCTCAGGCGTCACTCTTGTGGTTTATAGTGATGTCACAAAAGGCCACTGAAGATATTTATTTAAGGAGAATAGATTCTCAAGAACGCTAAACTACGAAGTTATAAATTCATCAGGACGATGATATGCTGACAAATGAGATGAAAATCCTTCACTACACGATCATAGTCCTGAAACGCATTTGGAATTTTCCAATGTAGAGTTTTCATTCTGTGAAAGATATAAACTTAAAAAAAAAAATACTGGGAATTTGGGGGATACACGGTCCTAACTTACCTGCTGACCATCGGTTGGGAAAGAGATGCTGCTAGATCAGAAAGATCTCTTTCAATAAGGCCAAATTCTAATGTTCAAGCACATGCAGTCACTTGAACAGCACTGAGGTCTTCCCTGGTTTGAAATCTGTATAACTGTTAAACATTGCTGCTCAAACATATCCCTGATTGATATTGTATGCGATTATAATCGGGTGCCCCAACTAAGCAGGGTTCTTGCTTTATATGTTTTGATGATACACACAGAGCAGATTCACCTGATTGAGCCTGTGTGGTGTCGTGGGGAAAGTGCTAGTGTAGGAATGGAGAGACCCATGTTCTAGTCTCCTCTTTGGCATGGAGGCTCCATGGGGGACTTTGGGCCAGTTGTTCTCCCTCGCAGTCCAACCCGAGGATTGTGCAACAGAAGACAAGATATTTGCACACGCTCTTAAGCTGCTTCATTGCTAAGGCCGATGGAAACCCCTGCATCGTATCCTCAACGTGTCACCGACATTTTCTTCTGCTTTGAATAAAAATTGGAAATCAATTCCTTTTCCATCAAAATGAGAGAGAGCAGTTGACGAGGGAAAATGGGGTGGGGGAGCATTTTCAAGACACCATTGATTCAAATGTGGGCATCTCTTGAATGTTTTGGACAACTTCATTATTGTGTATTATTATGGAATGCCAGCTATCAACTACAGATCAGAAATACGTTGAATGCAAAACCTCAAATTGGGTCAGAGACAAAATAATCTTCTATCTGATCTCCTGAATGTTGTCAAAAGCGAAATAGTAGTGTAATATATCAACCCTTTAAATCCCATTGTCTGCCACTGTACACAAGGGCAACCCAAAAGTTAAGCTCTTGCAAGTTCCAACCACCGCATTCTCTGAAAGCTGCAGCCTTCAAATATGATCAAATTCTGGAAACAGTAAGAGGTTCGAGATGGTGCTCTATACAGCAACTTAGTTTTCTACTATCTCAGTCTTCTGTACTATGTGGAGGGCTATAGGTTATTATTTACAATGTCTGGCAATAGCTCCCCAATGTTCCAGAAATCTTTTTCCAGCTCTATCCAGAGATATTGCAGTCAACTTTCAGGCAAACGTTTTGTTCTGCTCCTGAGCTATAGCCCATTTCTTTCCATCCAAATGTCATGGGTTGCACTGAAGATGTTACCTAGCCGGGTAACGAAATGTTTGCAAGAAAACAACCAAGCTCAGAGAACCCCAAGGACTCCACAGTCTTGCGTTGTCTCTTAAAGCTATAAATTCCTTGGTGAAGACTGAGCAAGTACTCAGAGAAGATCGGAGAAGAGTCAGCTCTCAAGGTCACTGAGAAGACTGGAGGACCAACTTCTTCTCCATCATGCTCACACTTTTGCATGCAACTCCAAAAATAAATACCCAAATATCTTCCTTCCTTCCTTCCTTCCTTCCTTCCTTCCTTCCTTCCTTCCTTCCTTCCTTCCTTCCTTCCTTCCTTCCCCAATCTTCCAGGCCACTTGGTCTAACCTTGTCTCTCTTGGTGATTTAAGTTTTGAAAAGGAATGGGTGAGGATTTGCTGTGACATTTAAAGGCAATCTGGATAATTAATAGCCCTGACTGCATCCATCTCTTCCTCCATATATCTACACAACCGTATCTATTTTTGACACGGCTGACATGCCATTTCCTTTGTCAACCCAAGGGCAGCTCATCTTTAAATTAAACCCGTCTCCAGCCCCTTCCAATTCGTGAATCATACAGCGGCAGACACTGGTGGGTCATATTATCTGGAGACTGTGCAGGCCTGCTGAAGGAAGGTGATGTATAAACCTGCCCCACTGCTAGCAGGACCAACACAAACTCTTGAAGCATTAACTAATGACATGCAAGGTCTCTTCAATATCTAATCACCTTTAATGTTCAGATTTAGAAGACAACTTTACGGGACGAGGAAGAGATTAGCAGGTCAAGGCCCAGCCGTACACAGGAAACAAACAGCTGCCTCTTTCAAACCCGAGCTCCACATTCAGGTTCTATTTTTTGATCCTAAGTGCCACCTTTTTAAGAAAATCAAAATGATATCAGGAGAGTAGAGTGGGAGCCAGATTTTCACATGAATACAAGAAACCAAGTACAGGGAGAAAAAAAATGGATTCCGAGGATTGCCTGATTCTGGGAATTCTTGGGATGAAGTTCCCACGGAATTTAGAAGTCTGACTCTCAAGAAGACACATGTCTAATGATAGCTGTAAAGTATCTCCTTCAGTGGGGCAGCTGTTAGCAGAATGAAGGAGACAGCAATGATTATGGATGATAAAATGCAGATTTATTCAGGTTTGTAGATTGCAAACCTATAGCCATTGACATCAACCTCCCAAAGGCTTCTCTGCTCTTAAGGGATCTAGCTGAAAGTGCTGTTCACAAAGACCTTCATCGAAATGTGTTTAATGTGATATGTGTTTAATGCAACCCATTTCAAAGGCTTCTGTATAACAAGGGCTTTAGGCTGATTTTCTACCTCTAGGTTGTTCTTAAGGGTGTCTCAAACCAATAGTTAGTTTAGGATTTCAGGCATGGTGAGAACCCAGAAAAGAGGTCAGTTCAGTAACCAAGTCTGGCATGTTGTGGACATTCAGCCATTGTATCATTGCTTTCCCAGTTTTCCTCCTCCAGGGCTACAATTTTATTCATTTATTTCATCACTTGCTATAGCTGTCCATCTCAGCCCATGACTCTGGGCGGCGAACAATATTTAAAATCAAATGAAAACCATGACAATCGAACAGCAAGAATTAAAATCCCTGACCGCTGAAAGAAACATAGCAATCACTAACACCACCAGGAGATGGGTCCCTTCACACGTTCAGGGCTCCAGGCAACTATACGATGCGTTCCTTGGCCATTGAATTGCAAAGGAAATAATTGTCTATGCACCACAGTAGCCAGTGCACGTCTAAATCCTGAATTGGTATATCTTTTTAACAATTTCCCTCCCCAGTCGTACCAGCCCAATGTTGTGAGCATATGCGCAGATGTTTATAGCTAAATCAATAGGCTGTAGACCTATGCGTGCAACTTTTTACAAGATCCCGTACAGGCAGAACGGCCTGTATTCGCTCTGCCTTCATCCGTTCTCCAATCATATTTTATTTCACTGCAGACAGATCGTTGTAATAGTGCTGAAAGGTAGTTTCTGCTCTCAGAAACCAACCCTGTTGCCCTGAATTGCAGCATTTCTTTGTTGGTTTTGGAGATCGGAATGACACCGTCCGCCCTCTGGATGGACAGGCATGTGCAGCTTTAATAAATTGATACGGGGAAGAGAAATAAGACCTGTCTCCATCCCTGATCAAAGTTTTTGTACAATGGGGGTTCAAAAGTCCAAGCTGTGATCGTGTCTCCAGCGAGACAATCTGTCTCTTCTCTCTTTCACAGAGCAATCACCTTTGAAGAATTTGTGTTTAACCTCGGTGCCGTGTTTTTAATCCTCACAAACCGGATTGGGTTATTTAAAAATGTATGGCTGGGATTGCCTGCGTCCCACTGTTGTTTATCTTCTCCGAAAAGTGTTTTATCATCCCCGCACATTAGGAAGACATCCGCGAGCTACCAGGAATTCCTTCTTCAGAGTCAGAGTCTGGGGATCTAAAGCAGATTGGCCAACGGTCTGCATCCGTAGATTCCCCCCACTCCAGCCGGCAGGCAAGATTTAAATTGGGGAAACTGGAATGAGGCTGAAGAGGGACAAGGTGATCTCTCTATTTGCATGGATCAGTTGCCTGAAATGTCCTTGGGTTTTTTTGGAGTCGGAGAGGTACGCCTTAAAAGTCAAGGATCTTGAAAGAGGCACGTTTTCTTTGGACTCACATGAAATGAATAGGCCCAACGGTTGCCCAACTGTTCTGGTCTTGTAAGAGAAGGGATCTGTAGATTTGCTTTGTATGCTGCCTTGCATTCTGTTGCTCAAGGTGGCATACATTGTCTCCCCCATTTCCATTTTTCCCCAAACAGCGAGTGGTGGGGTAGATTAGCCTGAGAGGGAAGGACTGGCCCAAAGTCCCCCAAGTGCTTCAGTGGCTTAGCAGAGACTAGAACTTGGGGGCACCTTCACCACTGGACCACCTTAGTTTCTTGGGCTGTAAAGGAGACAGTGGGAGCCTTACAATAAAGTAGAATTAGCTCATCTGGTTGTGATTCCTATCTGGTTTACCCCACGAGGCCAACGTCAATCTTGCAAGTCTGAAAGTACATCTCTCCCCCTGTCCACTTTACAGCCCAAGAATCTAGGGAAGGTCCCTTCTGAGCCTCTTGCCCCACCTGCTATCCAGCTGTCTCTTGGCCCAGACAGCTGGGTTATGCTGTCTCTTATCTGACCATTCTCTTGCAGCGTCTCTTGGCCCAGTCTCCCAAGATCTTTCCCACATACCATCAGAATTTCTATGGCTGAGTAGGGACCAGAATCCAGGTCTCTCCACTTCTAGTCCAGCACCTTCTCCACTGGACCACACTGGCTGTTGGGCTAGGAGAGAGGGACTGGACCAAAGTCACTCTAGTTGCTTCTGTGGCTGGGGGGGTGGGGGTGGGGGGGTGGACTAGAACCTGGGTCTCCCTGTTCCTACACCAACAACTTAATCATCAAACTACGTTGACCCTTGGGCTGGGCAAAAGTGAAAATGAAATCTCCAAGTCACCCAAAGACCTTCTGTGGCTGAAGGTGGACTAAAACATGTGTTTCCCTAGTGCCAGTCCAACATTTTAACCACCATACTTCTCTCTTGGTTGGAAAACAGAAAACCAACAGTATACTTTAAAAAAAAAAAAAAAAAAGCCTTATGGTTCGTTTGTCTGTAAGACTTCTGGGAGAAATCATTCCCTCTCTGACTCATCAATCTCATGAGATTGTTTTAAGGATAAAACAGAATAATTCATTGCTCTGAAATTCTTCGGGAAGGCAGGATCCTTAGAAAACATTGCCACAGTAATGGGTGGTCCTTGCACGGGAACAATTCACACAGGGGAGTTATGCAGCCAGTCTAAAACTGAATGTGTTACAGGTAGTCCTTGCTTAATAGGGACCGGATAATTTGTTGTTAAGCAGGGTGGTTGTTAAGCGAGTTGAGCCCAATTTTATGACCTTTTTTTCAGTGGTCATTAAATGAATCACTGGGGATGTTAAGCGAATCATGAGGTCATTAAGCAAATCACATGGTTTTCCATTGACTTTGCTTGGGGGAAGCCAACTGGGAAGGTCGCAAATGGCAATCAGGTGACCCCGGGATGCTGCAACCATCGTAAGTGTGAGCTGGTGCCAAGAGCCCAAATCGTGATCATGTGACCATGGGGATGCTGCAACAGTTGTAAGTGCGAGGACCAGTTGTAAATCCCTTTGTTCAGCCTTGTCGTAACTGCGAACAGTCACTAAACAAATGGTTGTTAAGCGAGGATGACCTGTATATATATAAAATTTGAGAAGGTGGCCACAGTTCTGTGTTCCTTTCCTTGTTAAATTTCTCCACCCAATATTACCAGAGTTCAGTCTCAATTCTAACGGGTTAAAGCAGTGTTTTTCACACCTGGCAACTTTAAGATGTGTGGACTTCAACTCCCAGAATTCCCAGCCAGGGAATTCTGGACGTTGAAGTCCACACATCTTAAAAGTTGCCAAGTGTGAAAAACACGGGGCTAAACTATTCACTGAGAATAACTTACAGCTGAGACATTGGCGTTTATTTCCAAGAACTAAAGAAATAAAGAAAGCTAAATTAATGTTCAGCACTGATTTGAATTCCCCCATCCCCTCTGCAAAATTCACGCTGGATCTTGTATTAGTCAGAGATTTCCCCCGCTTCGGCCCACCTCCCTTGAAAGAACAGCCAGTTGACGTTATCCATAATTTCTACCCGAAGCTGCTGCAGCTTTTTAAAAACAGCCATTATCAACAGCTCTGCTAATGTCTGGCTCCCCCCAAGCACTGTCCCGATCCATCATGGCTTTTAATCACCTGGATATGGGAAGAGGCAAAAGGGCAGCCACTTTTTTTCCCATCTGACGGAATCAATATGCTCCCTCTTCAAAAGGGGGGCCGAACCAGTGTCAGGCTGGGAGGCTGCCACCCTCTGGAGGAGGTGGGGAACACTGAGGGGTCTGCAAGCAGAGCCGGAGCAAAATGGCTTTTTGAAATTCTCCCCAGATTTGTGGGCAGAGACACAGGGTTTTTCTCCATTCCTTTGCAGGGGAGGGAGAAGCTCTCAGACGTTTCTCAAGGGTGGAACTCGCTCTGGGCAATGAGATGTAGTGCCATGAGAGTGAATGTGAGACCCAAGACGTTGCAGGTCTTTGGAGAGAGGATCCTTCCTTCCTTCCTTCCTTCCTTCCTTCCTTCCTTCCTTCCTTCCTTCCTTCCTTCCTTCCTTCCTTCCTTCCTTCCTTCCTTCCTTCCTTCCCTTCCCTTCCCTTCCCTTCCCTTCCCTTCCCTCCTCTTTTCTTCCTTCCTTCCTTCCTCCCTCCCTCCCTCCCTCCCTCCCTCCTTCCTTCTTCTCTTTTTCCTCTGTCTCCCTTCTTTTCTTCCCTCCCTCCCTTCCTTCTTTTTTCTGTCAGTCTCCCTTCTTTTCCTTCCTCCCTCCCTCCCTCCCTCCCTCCCTTCCTTCCTTCCTTCCCTCCTTCCTTCCTTCTTCTCTTTTCTGTCTCCCTTCCCTTCCCTTCCCTTCCCTTCCCTTCCCTTCCCTTCCCTTCCCTTCCCTTCCCTTCTCCCTCCCTCCGTCCCTCCCTCCCTCAACTTCCCTTCCCTTCCTCTCTTTTCTTTCTTTCTTTCTTTCTTTCTTTCTTTCTTTCTTTCTTTCTTTCTTTCTTCCTTCCTTCCTTCCTTCCTTCCTTCCTTCCTTCCTTCCTTCCTTCCTTCTTCTCTTTTCCCTGTCTGTCTCCCTTCTTTTCCTCCTTCCCTTCCTCCCTTCTTTTTTCTGTCAGTCTCCCTTCTTTTCCTTCCTTCCTTCCTTCCTTCCTTCCTTCCTTCCTTCCTTCCTTCCTTCCTTCCTTCCTTCCATCCTTCCTTCCTTCCTCTTTTCCCTCTGTCTCCCTCCTTTTCCTTCCTTCCTTCCTCCCTCCCTCTCCTTTTCCTTCCTTCCTTCCTTCCTTCCTTCCTTCCTTCCTTCCTTCCTTCCTTCCTTCCTTCCTTCCTTCCTTCCTTCCTTCCTTCTTTCCTTCCTTCTAGTTGCCCATCCTTGTCATAAAGCAACAATTTTCCTGCTCTCAGGAGTACAGAAACAGTTTCAAAGCCGCAGAAGTAGGTAGGAGCTTCCAAGGGCAGAGTTGAGAAACAGCCCCGCTTACCCCAAGGCCCACACAAAGCTTCCCTTCTAAAGCAATTCCGTCCAGTCGTGTTTTTGATTGGAATCATCAGAGTTAGGCAGGCATTTTTGCATCACTGCAAAGTTTCCCCAAGTTTTGCACACGGAGGCCCATTTCAGTTCGGACTGAAGTTTGATAGACTCACACAGCTACACAGAGCAGGGAGGAACTATATGCTGGAAATGACCCTGAAGCTGTTTTTTGTTTTGTTTTTTAAGTGTCTACAAAGTCAAAACTGTAGCAGGTCACCAAAACTGCTTTTCTGGGAAACAAATATAAACCCATATATAATGTTCTAGCGCCCTCTAGTGGCGGAACCAAGCCTGTGTCGCCTGAACAGACTACATAAAATCCAGGGTTGCTGAAGCAGAACAAAGCAGAGTGGAGAGATGAATTCCCCATGTCTGGCTGGGGAACTCTGGGAGTTGAAGTCCACACACCTTAAAGTGGCTGAGATTGAGAAACACTGCATTAGCCTAATGACCCTGGCTTTCAAGATCCCACTAAACCACTCCTTCCAGCATCCCTCACCATTAGCTGGGGATGCTGGGGCTTGTAGTTCAAGCAGCATCTGGAGGGACATAGAGTCCAGTCCTTGCAGCACTGCTGAGCTCCACGATGTAGATCGCTCTGAAACCTAATGCAGACATTTACAGGAGTCATCTAAAACTCAGAGATCTTTGGGGTCAGTTCCTGGTGGAGGATCTGAATCCCATAGGATGACATCAGGTTGCATACCTCTGATGAGTCCCGATAAGGGTGCAGCCAGCGATACGTTGCCTCCTGGGGGTCAATGCATCTGAAAACAGCATTCAAGAAAAACACTGTAAAAATAGAGAAGGATGTGCAAAAATCGAGGAAGTCGGGCGAAACCTGGTGCAGGGTGGCCTAACATAATGCAACATCTGTATCTCTCTCTCTCTGTATCCCTGAGAACTTCATGGAAGGCAGATTGTATATTCCACTCTGCTAGTTACCCCACATCTGACTTACTGACTTTTGTAGTTATTTTCCAACAAAGCGATAGTTAGTGGCATGGGCTAAATTGTCTAAAATGGACAAGGGAACATGGAACCAGTGTTAGAAATGTGAAAAGGAAGGAGGGAGTTTTTATCATGCACGGTGGATGTGTGAAAAAGCAAAGGAAAATTTGGATACAAATCCATACAACGAGGCAGAAGATACTGCAAACGTTATGACGAAACCGGAATGATTCCTTTTATGGACAAGGAATTAGAAAAGAAACACGGGCGATTAATATTGTATATGGTAACTGTGGCAAGATTTTTGTATGCAAAAAGTTGGAAAAGCCATAAAATATCGACAGTGGAAGAATAGGTTATAACATTAACTGAACGTGCATAAATGGCGAGGCTGACCAGTTTGGTCAGGAAAAAAAAACATACTTTTTTGAATGACTAGAAACCTTATGTGGACTTTTTGCTGAAAGAAGAAAAGTTGAATTGATGATTTGGGGATTAAAAAGAGACAAAGAGGTTGGAGGGAAGATCCAGATGATAAATACTCAATACTACCCCTGCCAGTGTTAATGGCGGTGTGGTTTTCTCCTTGGTAGTTCTTTGATTAGGGTATCACCAACCAACCACCAATTATCTACCAACGCTAACAGGGCAAGCTACCGTCTATAAACAGGGAGCCTGCCCCACACTCCCCCACACTGATGATGTTACCTAGTTGGGTAATGAAACGTCTACAAGCCAACCACCAAGCTCAGAGAGCACCAAGGACTCCACTTTTTCTATGTTTGTATATTGATTTTTAACTTGTTTTTTTACAGTAATTGGATTGTTATTTGAACTGTTGTGAGCTGCCCAGAGTCACTTAGGGGAAATGGTTGGCCATACAAATTGAATAAAGGAGGGAAGAAAATGAAGAAATGAAGGAAACGTCAAAGTGCTGCTGTTCAACCCGGCGTAAAAAGTGTCAGGTGGAAGAGTGCTTGAGGAAGACTAGAGGCAGGGCGAGCTCACGCCTTGTTATCTAGCAGCAGGTTTGTTCTCTCTGCATATTTAGTGTTTGAGAGACATTTCTGTCCGTGCTGGAAGGCTTGAGCCGGGAGAATTCTGCAATGGGTTGCAGGGAGGATGTGATGGAATGGACTTATGAAGGCCATGCTCAGGGAGATAAGCGTGTTCTTAGCCCCCAGCAGGAGCGTGGGAAGTTCAAGAAGATGAGGCTGGCACCTCCCTAAGGAATTCACGGTGTTGTGGCTGGCTGGCTTGGGAACTGGGGTCCAGTCTGGGGAGATTTATGTCTGGAGGTTGAAGCTAATAAACGCAACAGAACTGTATTTGCATTGTCTCTTGGAGTTCTTTGGGCTGAACCTGACAGGTGGAGGAGTGACATTCCAAGCATCTCCTCAGCCCCCAGCTGGACTGTGTGAAAGTCAAGAGAAAGGGACTGGCCCCTCCCTAAGGGCTTAGTGGTTAAAGTTGCTTTCATTGGGGAATTAGAGTTAGTCTGGCAAGATTCTGTCCTATAGGTGCTAGCAAATAAAGAAGCTGAACTGCTTTCCGGATTGTCTCGTGTGATTCTTGGGCTGAACTCAACACTCTCATCTCGTCCAACTCTCTGTCTTCCAGGCTAGCAGCAGAGAAGGGAGAGTGAGAAAAATGGGAGGTCGTGATGATTCTGGAACACCCACTGAAACTTTTCCGCACCCCGTTCCCAGCGGGAACCCCTTGATAACCAATTGGCAGCAGATCGAAAATATGACCTAAAAGTGATCTGTTGTAACTTGCGGTTTTTATCCTCTTACAGCCCTACCTGAGTCTAGGTGTGAATCAGCTAAGCCTAACCAGCACAAAATCCCACTTTTGAGCTAGACCTTGTTCTGGAGTAGTCCTCTGATTCTCAAGGAAGTCTTATGGGTCGTCCCTTCTGCATCCAGTTTTCTGCCCTTGAATCTTAGTGAGCCTTAATAAATCTTAATCCTTCCAAGAGTCAGGCAACCGTTGTCTACATTTCTTGTAACCCACTGGCCTCGGAGTATAAATCCTTTATTGATGTCAGTTGGATTCAGGCATCTGTTACTGATCAGCACACAGTCCTCAAAGATTGGAAATAATAGCAAATAAGAACAAAGTAAATATTAAAAAAGCAGAGTTTACATTGGAGCAAGCTGGGCTTTTCATTTTCTTATCTTCAATTTATATTGGCTAATGGCAGTCCCCAAGAGTCACTTTGGTTGATGAAATCATTTTTCGCTTGCCTCTTAAAAACAATTCATAAGTATCTTTCTTTCCTTCTGAAAACAAGAGGAAAACCCTCCGGTCTGTCACTCACGCCTTGGTCATCTCTCGTTTAGACTACTGCAATGCGCTGTACATGGGGCTACCCTTGAAGAGTATCTGGAAGCTACAGCTGGTTCAAGATGCAGCCGCACGGACAAGTTTGGGTGCCCCAAGGATGGCACATGTAACCCCTTTTCTGTGGGAGCTGCATTGGGTGCCAGCTTGTTTCTGGGTCCAATTCAAGGTGTTGGTTATCATCTTGAAATCCCTCCATGGCATGGGCCCAGGTTATCTGTGGGACCGTCTCATCGCCATTACATCAATCTGTCCCACCAGGTCCGGCAGAGAGGGCACGTTGCGGACCCCGTCAGCGAGGAATGTCAGCTGGTGAGGCTCAGGAGGAGACCCTTCTCTGCCGTTGCCCCCACCCTCAGGAATATTCTCCCCCCAAAGGTGAGCCAGGCCCCTACCCTCCCAATTTTCCAGAGGGAATTGAAGACTTGGCTCTGCCAACTTGCATGGGGCGAGGAAAGATACAATCAACCCTGGGGATGGCTGGCACCTTGACAATGCTTCCTGAGCTTATTAACACCTAATTTACATCAGCCTCTTGGAAGTATTATAAAGGAAGTGTGTTCTTAGCATATTTTAATCAATTCATTAATATTTATCTATTTTAATTGATGTCTATTTTGTTTTTACTGTAAACTGCCCAGAGTCACTCCACAATGAGATGGGCAGTGACAAATCTGAAAGATAGATAGATAGATAGATAGATAGATAGATAGATAGATAGATAGATAGATAGATAGATATAAATGTCTAACAATCGGGCAATGGACAACTGGAACAAAACAACCCAGATGTACATACAACATTTTGCCACTAGATGGTAATCTTGTAGCCCTGCAGAAGACTTATTTCTCTATAAAGTAACATCCCTCAAACACAAGGAAATAGACTTTGACTGTCTCTCGCTCAGCTTCCAAAGGCTAACATTGAAGAGACAGTATTTACCCATTGCAGGGTTCATACAACACGCTCAACCTGGATTAACAAACCATGATTGTTGGGCTCAATGAGTTATACCCAAACATATAACCCATGTTATAGTTTAGCACAGCGTTTCTCAACCTTGGCAATTTTAAGATGTGTGGACTTCAGTCCTGGGCGTTGAAGTCCACACATCTTAAATTATCAATGTTGAAGTCAACACATCTCAAATTCTGGGAGTTGAAGTCCACACATCTTAAAGTTGCTAAGGCTGAGAAACACTGGTTTATGACCTATTCACACAACACGCTCATGACAACAGCTGGCTTTCCACAACATGGTAAGTCACAACATCTCCACCCCATCGAAACTTAGTTGAGCCTGTTGAGCAAACCTAGCTAATTAGTGTCAATGTAAAGGAAGGCAATGCAGATGGTGATGCTGGCAGAGGGATAAAGTCTATGTTCAGTCCTCTTCTGCTCCTGGTGACACATCTATGGAGCTTTCCTGGCAACAGTAGAGAAGTGGTTTGTCATTAGCTTGTTCTAGGTGTTGGTTTTAGTCTTGGGATTTTCTGGAGATCTCCTAACCAAACCCAACCCTGCTCAGCTTTTCTGAGGTCAGCAAAGATCAGCTTGGTGTTGTTGTCTGCTGAAAACATCAGACTAGAGGATTGGGAAACATTTCAATCTGAAAAACTGGGTACACCCAGCAAAGCTTCTTCTCTTTCCTCAAAGTTTTTCACGGTTAAAAAATACAGATGAAGCAGAGATCAGCAGTTAATGGGAGGCAATAATAGAGATCCCTTATAAAATACCACAAACAGGATAATATTCTTCCAAGATCAGCCAACATTACTTTTACACAGCTATATGAAATTATCATAAACAAAACATTTAACTAAGGATATCATACAAATCTGTGTCACGTGTAAATGGCCGTTAAGCAAAAGTTGGCAACCCTGTTGGTACCTTCTGATCCCTGATCAGATAGAAAATAGCTATGAGCTTCTTCTGTCTTCTCCTGCAAAGGTACTGTGAAGGAAGCTACATAAATGAAATGAAAGTCCTTATCAAATGGGCCACACAGCAATACCACGCTAGCTGTAAATCTTGGAAGGTTGGCCCAGCTTATTACTTGGATGAGGACCAACTAACCTAAATGAATCCATGAACAACCCAAAAGCAATGTGAAATTTGGAGGAAACATCACTGGCAAAGCAGGCCACAGCAGATAAATAGAGAACAAACCCCATCCCATTCTAGCACTGAAGATGTTAACTAGCCAGGTAATGAAACATTTGCAAGAAAAGAACCAAGCTCAGAGGACCCCAAGGACTCCACAGCATCACCTCCAACTTTAGTTTGCCAAGGTGACATGGATACACAGAGGGGATGATGACGGGAACAATTCCAGATTTCTTTATCAGGAGCACCGAGACGAAGGCATTTCATGAAGATACAGGCAAGGTGGTATGTCATGATACAGCAGTCTACCAAGAGGCAGAAACTTGCTAAAGACTTGGACTTTTTCACTACCAGGATACAAAGTCACACCTGTCCAGGAAGACTGATGAACTGGAGCAGAAAGTCCTTTTAGGTTATTTCCTGTCCGGGCAGATCCAGTGATGACCCTGGGTGGGAAGACACTCCATGAGCTGAAAGTATACTGCTGAGAAAATTGCAACCTGCAATTAAGTAGCTCACCTGAAGAGGCTATAGCACACCCATCCTGACATCTCCGAAGACAGGGGTTCGCTAAGCATCCGTGGACGTTGCAGCACAGAGGAGACTCAGAAGCAGAACAAGTGAGCCCCAGGGAAGCCTTGAAGAGTTGCAGGAAATGATAGGTGTAGTAACAGAAGGCCAGTCAGGGTAGCTGTGTCCTTTTGGGGAAAAATGGGCCTTCTGTTTCTAGCAAGATGGAATCCAGGTACTTTGATGGAACAATTGGTGGAACTCAGATTATGAAACATTAAGCACCACTAAAAATAAAGTTAGGCACTTGTTGATCCACTAGAGGTTGCTAGAGCATGCAAGATGAAGTGGGGGGAGGTTTGAAGCTCTTGTCCCTAGCTCTTGCCATGCCTGGAACGAAATACACACTTCTTCCAAATCTGAAATATTCTTTTCCCTCCCTGAGTGCATCTTAAGCAGTCCAACCACGGGGATCATTTCTCCTGTGGGCCAGATCAGGTTTGGTGACACAGTCAGGTTCCACTCTTTGCCAGATCTGGTCCGACGTTGATGCAAAGCTGGCTTGGTTGATCATCCTAGGAGCACACCGGCCCAATCAACAGAAGCATCAACAGTGCAGAGAAGACGATCCAAGGGGAGAACGTTAAAGATGGGAACTCAGTTCTCCTGTGGTTAACTTCAGGGTATAAGCTGCTGTTGTGTGTCTGGTGTTGGAGGAATGTGTTGGCTCTTGTTGGGCAATGCAAAAAAAAGTGACAAACGAACTCGTCACAGCCCTTGCAAGCCCCTGTCTGGTTGCCAAACAGCTGGAGGGAAAGGACAGGAAGTTAAAGACAGCAGTCTTTTCAAAGGTTTTAACAAACAGCAATTCATTAATGAATTACACGAGGGGAGGAGAGAAAGCGAGGGGGGCAGGGTGTAGAGAAGTACTGCCCGGGGAGAAAAAGTATCATGGCAATCTCCATTGAAATCAAGCCCAAACAAGCAATAGTTTCCATACAGGTTGAGAACCACACAGGAATGGGGCGTAGACCTCACAAAGATGTTCTGAATTCATCCTGCCGTTGCCTTTCCTTTGTCTGTGATTTCATGCAGAACACTTGCCCTAGGACTGGTGACTTGGCCCTGTCAATGTAGCCGTAAGAATTTTCCATCTTTCTCCTTCCCAAATCCTGACAAGGTAGGATCAAGGGCAATATCGTGAGCCTTCATCTACTTTGGAATGTCCTGCAGGTATAGGATTGGGTGGGGTGGGGCTCTCCTTTGCAGAAGATAGTCTTCCCTCTGGAAGGTGGGCAGATGATGGATTGCACAGCAGGACTCACTCTTGAATTCAGAGAATATTTGATCCTGGCCCTGTTCTCATAACCTACTTGACTGAGTCAAGAAGGGGTTAACTGTTCTAGACATACTCTACCTGGGTTGCAAAAATCCACTCCTTGGTAGCAAACAGCTAGAGATTGCTGCAGCTTTTTGCCCTCATAGTCATCTGATTTGGTAGATCTTCTATGCCAGGAGAACTAGTCACCTAATCCCAGTGTAGATTAAGCCCTGCACAGACTACCTGTTGCATAAACTAACTCTCCCTAGTTAGCTTTGTCAAGGGAAATTCTGGCCATAAGGTTCACTGATCCTTATCTCTTCTGAGGATGAGAAGAAGTCCTAGAGGGGGCCCTGTCAAAATGACGTCTCTTTGCAACCTGTCTCTATGACTGATGTGGTTTCCATGACTTTGGGGAGCACATGAAGAGTGGAAGATGAACAACATTGGGTGGGATTTGGTAAGATCTCCTGAAAACATGTCCATGGTGGCACCACCCTGACTGCCCCACAATGGTTTTGTTGTTCTCCCATTTATGAGGCAAACAAAGAAATAAGGAATGGAACCACAAAGCCACAGCCTTTGTGTGCAACAACTGGAAGGATGATAGAAATGTTTGCTGAGACACAAATATAGCCACCCCATATTGAATGCTGGTTCCAGTACAATATGGAACACACAACCAATAAATTTTGGCTCAGTCACGTATTACATTCTGGTAATTTGTGGTCTGTTTGTCATCTTTGAGAGCATCACCACCTAATATAAGGTGTGAGGGACCTAGGGCCCTCTACATATTGTTGAACTACAGCTCCCAACATCCCAACCATTAACTATGTCCCTAGGGCTGCTGGGTGTTGTAGTTCAGCAACACCTAACATGGCTCACCTTCTGCTTAAGCACCTCCAGTGAAGGAGACCTCCCTCCATCTAATGAGTCAGCTTGTTCCATTACTGAATATTTCTCTCCATTAGGAGCTAAGGATCTGCTCTCCAGCAGTTTCCAACAACTGCTTGCCGTGGGAGCACCAGGGAAGTTCTGCTCCACCTTTTGCATGCCAAACTTCCAGCTTTCCCTTTATTCTTCATTTCTTCATGTTGTTCCTTTCCTGGGTAAACAGGAGAGAGGCAGCGACCAGGAAAAATGAAGGACAAGTCTTTAAAATAAAAATTAAAAACCAACCAAAATTCTGAATATCCATCCAGGCATTCAGATAGTGGCTGGCTGCCAATATATATTCATACATCTTTTGTAACATCCAAGTTCTGAACATCAAAAAGAAAGGAAAAAAAATTCTGGATAGCCGGAGGAAGCCTATCCACACGTGGCATTAGTTGCTATTATTAGCTCCTTTCTTTAAATTTCTCAACCGCTCAGATATTTTCACAAGATTCCTTCAGCAGTCATTTGGATTCAGATAACTTTCATGTTCTCTCCTAGCAACATTCAACACAATACAACATCTGTTTTCCCTCCAGTGACCCCATTCCCACAATACATTTAACCCAATCATCTACTTACCCAGAAAAATGGTCTTACCAGTGGATCTAGCAGCAATCAGTCACATTAACTGGGTCAAAACGATTATCTGGGGTGTACAAACTGTCCACACACTTTCTTTAGGCAACGTCTAGTACTCTACGCTTCCTTACACCAAGATGGTTCCTGCCATCTTTGGATCTCTTTCTTTTTCCTGGATGTTTTTCTGGACGTTCCAAAGTTGATGGAAACTGGAACTTCTCTGATGCTCCCATGGCAAGCAATTGTTGGCTCAAATTTGCAAAGCTTCCTGAAGCTTTCCTGAAGTTTGATTTGCAGCCATCATCTTGACAAGCCATCTGTTTGCTCTGGTTTGATCCTCATAGTCTTGTTTCAGGAGTGGACTTATTCAGGTTGGGGTGGGATCTGAATTGCCGAAGACCCATCAAAATATTGTCCTACTGCTCATGTTTAGAATAAGTGTGGCCCTGAATGGCTTGTTATCTGGATAGGAGACTGCTTGGAATAGTGTATCAATCACTGGATCTCTTTGGAGGAAAAATATAGTATAAGTCAACAGGTGGGAAACTGATGGGGGAAGGCAGCAGATTCCCTCCTCTCTCTCTCTCTCTCTTCCCCTACCTGTTATACTTCTCTCTCCATCTCTCTGCAGCCTCCTAGCTGCTTACATTTTCTGATATAAATATTCTACTTGGGAAGAAATTGCAGAGTTGGAAAGTACTGTTTGAGTTACTTGAGTTCGGCCCTCTTCTCAGTTAAGGTGTCAGAATCTACGCAAGCTAGAAAACATAGTTTCATTTAATTTAGACTAGCAATGCATACTAAACAGTTAAATGGTTAAGGTGTTGATTGCAGGCCTGCTTGCTTGTTCCCGCCATAGAAGTTAGGAGAAGGGGGGGAGAAGGATGCCAAGCCAGGTGTGCTGTTATCTCTATAGAGGCGCCAACAAGGTCAAGCAACCTTGAGACCAGGAGAAAGGCGCGAGGAATTTCAAGTGGGAAAAGAAAATAGAAGGGGGGGGAAGGGGCTTAAAAGGGAAGGTTTTTGCTTTCCAATGCTTAGACTCAACAAACTATAGATGCTGTGCATTTCTCTTAATAAAGAAATCTTTAATGGAACTACTTAGACTCCAGAGGATTTACTGAACTTTGAGAATGAGTGTGCAGACTCTGACATAAGGTATCCAAATGAAAGCATATCAACAGAAGGCAACTTAAGCTCAGCTTGAAGACATCTAATGGCAAGGATCCCACCCCCTCTTTAGGTCAATGGTTCCAAGTGCCAGACTGTTCTTAATATTAGGAAGTCATGATCTCGTCTCATGGGGTGGAATGAAAGCATGGGAGGCCAGGGAACCTGTCGGCCACCGAAGAGATGGTTCTACGATGAAAGGTAAGACATGCTTGCATATCCTTCAGCCACCCATGAAGATGTCCCTGAAATGTTCTTCTCCATCAGAAGAAAAAATGGGCACAGCCTTATTTTGCACGCAACTCATCCTCATCATTTCTGAAGAAGATAGACAGACCTGATTGCCCCTTCCACCTCTTCTGCCAAACTATTTCACACCCTCCAAGTACTCTCAAAAGGCTATTTGTAGCTGCCAACAGTGAAACACCCAGACCAAGAGGTACCATCACGCTCATCTGAAAGGTGAGAAAACTGGCAAGTTCAACCAGATTACCTCCAGGGCAAAGTCTGAAGACTTCAAGAACTGCAGCTTCAGAAAGTTGAAGCTGAAGAAGCTGCTGCTGGAAAAATGCTCACCCTCCCACTTGGCAACTTGACTTCAGGAGTATTAATATGGCCCCACCCTTCCAAGTGCTTCATAATCCATGCATTAAAGAGCCTTTGGGTGGTATAAACAGTTATCCATGTGCGTGTGCATATGTATGTATATGTCAAGATGTTGTGTGTGTGTGTGTGTGTGTGTGTGCCTTGACATGCTGAATTATCGAATGCGCTTGCTAGTTTCTGCATTTCCAGAAAGGTTGTCTGGAAGATGAGTCAATTTTGAATCCACCCCATCAAGAAGGTGATTGTGATCTGCAATACCACATTTTAAGCATGCTTCTCTAGAAGGAGAAGTTGGAGTGGGGAGATCCTGATTCAAAGTTCCCCTGAGCCATGAAGCCCACAAGGTGACTTTGGCTGAATCTCTGCACCTTCTTGTGGGGTTGTTATGATGATAAATGGGAAGTAAAGAATCAAAGGTACCAAGCTGAGTTGGTTTGTTGGGTGGGAAAAAGACCCATCCATTTATCCCTGTCTGGCATTTCTATTCTGCCGATATGAAGAGCAATCCAGTTTTCCATCATGAATGGATCCAACCATGGAAGTTCCATACTGGCCAGCTTTGGGCCAGAGAACCTGCAACCTCCTCAAAGACATCACCCTAGAACATCATCCCACCATCACCATTGGCCACATGTCTTGAAAATGCTGGCAATTAAAATCCTACAACATCTGGAGGCCCCCAAGCCCTTCACCATTGGGTGCTGAAGAGTCTGCATGATTGGAGAGATCTGTAACTGGATCATTCTGCTCACCATTTTTTGTTTGTTTGTTTGTTTGTTTCTAGGAAGGTTTGCACTAAAAAATGCCATCATATCCTCTTGGGTTATATGAAGAAGACGACAGGCGTACCTTGGAGATATTGAAGTTTCAGTTCCAGGCCATTGCAATAAAGCGAGTATCACCATAAAGCGAGACACACAACGTTTTGGGTTTCCCAGTGCATACAAAATTATGTTTACACTATAGTATAGTCTATTAAGTGTGCAATAGCATTATGTCTAAAAAAATAACGTACATACCTTAATTCAAAAATACAGGTAGTCCCCGGAAAACATCTTATTAGAATTACTCAATACATGATTACCGCAGCAAGACTTCTGTATGCACAATTTTGGAAAACCCAGACACTACCAACAATACAAGAATGGTTGTTAAAACTGATGGAAATGGCAGAAAATGATAAACTGACTTGCTTATTAAAAGAAAACTCAGATAACTAATACCTTAAAGAATGGAAACCATGGATGGACTATTTGCAAAATGCAGGTGGGGTGAAGCTTACATGGGGATTTGAAGATTAGATTATAAATGTAATGGGATATGTTTTGACAAAGAATTATTCCTACTTAATGTATTAAAAACTAGCACCTATGATAGTCTTATTATTCCTAAGACCAGAGATAGATTGGAAATTATCTATTTTTTCATATCTTTTTTCTTTTTCTTTTACTTTATCTCACTTTTTCTTTTCCTTTTCTTTATAATTTGTATTTCCAGTTTTCTTTTTCATTTCTAACTTTTAACTTTGTAACTTTAAAATTTCAATAAAATATTATTAAAAAAAAAAATACAGGTAGTCCCCGGGTTAAGAACGCCCGGTTTATGGATGACCCATAGTTAAGAGCAGACCCTATTGTAGCAAAAATCGAGTTAAATAGAGAACGATTCGAGTTAAATACACAATGGTTCAAGTTCATTACACAATACTACCAATACAGTATTATACAATAATAGTGTTCCAACTTATGTACAAATTTGACTTAAGGACAGACCTTGGGAACAGAACTCGTCCTTAAACTGGGGACTACCTGTACTTTATTGCTAAAAAAAAAATGCTAATCGTCATCTGATAGATTTGCTCAACGCAGGGGTGCCACAAACCTTCCATTTGTCAAAAGCCCACCATATCTGCGAAGCACAATAAAGTGAAGCGTAATCAAACGAGGTATGCTTGTACTTGGTTTGCGGAGCTTAGAGTCTATCTAACATAAAACAAAGTACGGCTCTTATCTTTAATTGTCTGGAGGTGAAGGAGTCTTTGAAGAAGGAGTCTTTGAAGACGTCCATTACATCCGTCAGCAGAAGATTCCTCCCTCCTTGGCCGTATCGTTCTCATCTGCATCTTTTGGGTGCTGACGCAAACAGACCTGCTTGTTTCAATAGCATCTGGTGGCAAGAAGCTGCTATGGGCGAGTGGGGAAGAGCAAAACCACAAGTTCAGAAGTAAGTGCATCAAAGGAGGAGGGAGAGGCAAAGACTGTTATTTCATGTTCTTCATTAGATGGCATCAGGCTATGCCTGAACATTTGCATGGGAGGTTAAACTTGCTAGATGAGTAAGAAGATCAAGATACGTTGGGCCATCAGCATCTCTCATGCAACTGGACTTTCCAAGCTATTTTTGACTCTACCCTAATGCAATGCTCACTTGTACAGTGAGATGGGTGGCATATCTAAATTTGAAAGATAGATAGATAGATAGATAGATAGATAGATAGATAGATAGATAGATAGATAGATAGATAGATAGATAGATGGATGGATGGATGGATGGATGGATGGATGGATGGATGGATGGATGGATGGATGGATGGATGGATGGATGGATAGATAGATAGATAGATAGATAGATAGATAGATAGATAGATAGATAGATAGATAGATAGATAGATGCACTCCCTTCAGCACTGTTGGAAGGTAGATACCAGAAGCCACCCTGGCCATTATGAGTAAGCTCCTGTGAGTCAGCCCTTTGAGGTAGACCAGGTTAGAAGCAGGGATCACTAGAAATACCAGGTCAAACTCAGATATGATTGGAGTCATACATAAGCATGAGGGAAAAAAAGAATAAAACAAATCAATAAATCAGTTGGAATCCATAGGCCTCAATGCTCAAACAAGTCCCCTCCTGATTCCAAAACCTATTTCCTTGCCCAAGCCTTTAACACCCCTGTCTGAGCTCTTTCATGTTATAGTTGCTCTGTCTTTTAATGCTGTTTTTATAAATGTTCTTCCTGTGTCTTGTTAAACTATCCATAGGCACAAAGAGAGTGGGTGGCCTACATTTTCTAAATAAATAGATAAAAGCTGCATGTGAAGCTGTGTGAAGGGGTTGAAGGGAGGATGAGGGATTAGGTTCAACAACATCTGGATTGCCAGTGTGTGTGCACGCATGTGTGTGTATTTGTGTACTGTGAAGTTCTCCAAAAACAACTGCCTAGAACACAACCAAACCCAAGAAGAAAAATATAAGCCTAAATGCCAAACTCTAATTAAACCTGGCTTATTTCAAAAGACCAAGCAGAGATGGACTGAGTTAGCCCCTGGATGGGAGACCATCAGGAATCCCATCCTTGGAAGGTAGACTGAGAAGTTGCGGGAAAAATATTCCAGGTTGCTGCCAAAAAAAATCTACATGGACATCTCCTTGTAATCAAACCAAGCTCAACACGATGGCATTTTTCCCTTTAAACTCATAAAAACAAAAATAGCAAACCACAGAGCTAGGATTTGGTCACCCTCCAGATGTTGTCACAGTGCAACAGTCCCAAGCTGGCCTGGTTACTGGTGACAGAGTGTTGTTTGTCAACATCTGGAAGGCTACGAATTTTCTCCCTCTTCAATAAGCCTTCCATCAGCCAAACTGACAGCATCTGCTTGAGATAGAAAAGGCACAGAGATATAACATCAGGAACAGGGCATAACTACTTCCTGTCAGCCTTACCAGGTAGATCAGACAGGAAACATGACCAGATGACCTAATTCTACTTTATTTTAAAGTTATGTTGACAGAATCTTGCAAGTCTGAAAGTTCAATTCTCCCACTGTCTCCTTTACAGCCTGGGAAGCTAGGGAGGGTCCCTTCTGAGCCTCTCGCTCCATCCATTATCCAGCTGCGGGCTATGCCGCCTCTTATCTGATTGTTCCCTAGGCAGCATCTCTTTGCCTACCTCCCAAGGTCTTTCCCACATATCATTACATCGGAAGGCTGGGGGATGGACAGCTCACTGGGGTGTGAATGCAGGAAAGCCAGAGGGACTTATTGGAGACACTTGTGACCTTCCCTGCCAACTTCCTCATTGACTTTGCTTGTGGGAAGCTGGCCAGAAAGGTTGCAAATGGCAGTCATGGGGGCGCTACGATGACCGCAACTTTGAGGACCAGTCATAAGTCCCCCTCGTTCAGCTCCATTGCAACTTTGAACAATCTTGAATAAGTAGTCAGTAAGTGAGGACTACCTGTATCCTGCAAAATTCAAGAATTGTTTCATCACTCTGATTTGGCTGGTCCAATCTGACCTCCGTCTATTCGCCTCCTGGCATCAATGCCAGCTCCAAAGTTTTCGAGGTGATCCTGACCCTTTCCTCTTCCCCACCCGATTTTGCATCCAGCCCCACTCCACTTCTTCCCCTAATTAAATTTCTGAAGGAGCCAGATTTTTCAAGAGGCTGTCCAAGGCAACTTCATCTTCCTGGAAAGAAGCAAAAGAAAACGCGGCTCTCTTGTCTGCATTCTTCAGCAATTTCCGCTTTGCAAAAGGGTTCTTCTCCATGAAGAGCAGAGAATAAAAACACAGCCACAATGGCTTTTCATCTCCCAAAGACCTTGCTTTTCCTCTTCTTTGTGGACCCCAAATCTGCCGCTCTCTTGGCCTAATTAGCTGCCGTCCCTTCAGAAGAAAGCTTACCTAATTTGACCTGCTCCTCCACGTTTCCCCCCTGACTTCAATCCTTCCCTTTCAGGCCCTTCAAGATACAGTTGAGGACCTCATCCTGGAGGTAGGGAGAGCCAAGTCCATGCCGTGACCAGAAGGGGTGGGGAATAAATAAATAAAGTCACCTTCAAGTCAAGCCCAGTTCCTGGGGATTGGCATGGATGCATCCATCCAGTTTCCTTGTACCAGGTACCAAAAGCAACTGGATGACCTTAATCAAGCTGCCCATCGAATAAAAGACCTATCTGGAGTCTACAGCGCTCCAGCAGAGGGACAGGATTGGCTGGTGGGTTCCTGACATCACAGCAGTCCTCAACTCTCCATACCATGGGCCTTTTCTTCTAATTCACAAGGATGAAGGTCATTTGTAGTCTATATGTATACACTCCTCAACCACAACACTTTCTTTCCCTTCCTTCTCTGAATACAGAAGATAACTTCCTTTCCCATGCATTAAATTTCAGTGTTTCTCAAACTGGGCAACTTTAAGACAGGTGGACTTCAACTCCCAGAATTCCCCAGCTGGGGAATTCTGGGAGTTGAAGTCCACCTGTCTTAAAGTTGCCCAGTTTGAGAAATGCTGCACACAGACAATTCAGGATAGGCTGGAAGGAAGGACCTATTTGCAGATCTTTGGAACGTAACATGGCAGGCCTCCACAAGAAGCTTTATGTTCATGTTTCTTTTGAAAAGCAGCTGTCCATTTTTCCAGAAGAAAACTGTTTGGACTTCTTTTCCATTCTTTGTCTCCTTTTCTCCTCCTCCTTCTCGTTTTTTCTTACTGCTTCCTTCCTGTTCTCCTTCTGCCTCCTCTCCCTCCCCCTTCCCCTTGCCTTTATCTTTCAGCAAGAACAGATCCAGGGAGTCAATTCATATATAATTTTTCAATATAATAAAAGTGTGCAAAACAAACAAAAGAAGAGGTCGAAAACAAGAGAAAGAGAAAAAGCAAGGAAATAAAGGAAGAAGAAAAAAAGGAAAGGAAAACATACAATTATGTCTTCCACCCTTGTTTCTATTGAGTAGTTATCATCTTAATCTTTTCCCCCTCCTCTTCATCCCTTCTTAGTCCCCCAAATCATCAATTCAATCTTTTCTTCTTTCAACAAAAAGTCCATATAAGGTTTCCAGTTGTTCAAAAAGAACTTTGTCGGGTTTTTTTCTCTGACCAAACTGGTTAGCTTTGCCATTTCTGCAAATTCAGTTAATTTTATAATCCAAGCTTTATAATCCAAGCTTTTCCAACATTTTGCATGCAATAACCTTGTGGCAGTTAGGAAGTCAGTTCTCTTAGGTCAAGGCCACACTGTGACTGCTTCCAGTCCACAATCCCTCAAAAGCATAGGGGGAACCAATCTGCTGACCTTGAAATGTTGAGACCCATGATGAAGGAACATGGGTCTCTCCTATCTTCTGAGATGTTCAGGAAGACTAAGTTTTCTCACCCTCACTCCGTGCAAAAGGAGAATAAAATAGATGGAATACATTCCTTACCATCTCCATCTGTTTATTTGATGTTGTCTGCATTTGTTTGATTCTATGCCAGGATAAATAAATGAATGAAATCATCAGCAGTTGCTATGAGGAGGAACCAAAAAAACGTGAAGCCAAGATCGACCTGACATGCAGAAAGTGAAAGGCCTGTGGAGGCTGGTGTTCCTGTAGGTGGGGAACAAGCATGCTTAAATGATCTTTGGAGAAAGAGTGCCACTAATGGAATTTTGGGTAGCTTCAGTGTAACAAAAGCTAACGAAGACCCTTTTTTTCCTGATTCATTCTGAACTTTTTCAGCTAGAAGAGCGAAACGGGGTCCCTCCAAAATTAACTTCAGGAAGATGGGAAGAGAAGTGCTTCCCGGTTATGAAAAGTTTGGAGATTGCTTTACAGGGAAATGAAATCACAGATCAACACCCTCTTTCAGGTTAGAGACGAAGAGATCTGACCAGTAAAATCTGTTTCTCTGTCTCTAGAAAGATCTATGCTGAATAGCCAAAGCGATTAGAAGCTGTCTGTGCTGAAAGAATAAACACATCTCACCTGTTTTGAAAGTCTTGCACCATTCCGGCCAAAACAAGTAATGATTAAGGGATTTGGAACATGGTTCACATCGTTTTAAAAAATCAAGAACATCTCATTCCATGAGATGAAACCAATTTGGAAGCTGGGAAGACCAGCAATGAAACACCCTTCTATAGATAAAAGCTGAGATAAACATGAAAAATTCTACTACAGACAAAACTGAGCCGAGGTATTCCATTCATGATAAGAATTGTAATACTTTATTAGACTCTAGCGTGTGTCTGGCCTATTTGTGTTCAGGCTGGAGATCTGTTGTATTTTCACACCACTGTAGACATGGCACTGCGTATAATGTAGAATATAACACATTGCAGGTTGCCAAGCAGACACTGGGTTCAATACTGCGGACTTAAAATTATTCTGTGTTATTCTGCATGTGAATTGCAGGTTCTACATTATGGTACAATTTTGCTTATTTTATTTCTTAATTTTTTTAAACTGCCCAGTAGCCAAACTCTCTGGGCAGTTTATAAGAAAAATGCCCCAAAAATACATACAATTTGAATAAAACATATGATGGTATAGTTTTATTTATTTTATTTCTTAAAATATTTAAACTGCCCATAACCAAAGCTCTCTGGATGGTTGACAAGAAAACACACCAAAATACAATTTGAATAAAATGTATGACGATACAATTTTATTTTTTTTATTTCTTAAAAAATAGAAACGGTCCCATAGATAAAATTCTCTGGACAGTTCACAAGAAAACACTAAACATTAAAAATCCAGAGCATTTGAAGAAAGCATGATACAATCAGATCAGTCCAAAATACAAAATGAAAACACCATCCAAACGAGGCAGAGTTTTGTTTTAAAAACAAAAAAGGGATCTTTTTTTTCCCTTTACGGGAATAAACACATACTCATTAATTTGGCAGCGTCTGGCTGCTGTTGACCAATCTCGAAAAAGCTAAGCAGGGTCAGTTTGGGTGAATACTTGAATGGGAGACACAGGAGCGCCAAGAAATGTAGCTGGACTGAAAAGTTAAAAAGTTCACCCTAACCTGGAGGACACTTTGAGATGATTTGCAAGAAACTGCATAGAATTGCCTGCGAGGTCACCACAACGGAGCTCACCTCAAAGGAGACCATGTAGATCTGTGTACATACATCATACAGGCACTCACACTTATCGAGAAGGTGTATCAGGGTGAGTGTGTGCATACATATGTATAATATAATGAACATATTTTTCTCTCTTGGGCGGTGATTGGTGAGCGTCTACTTCTTCGCCAACTCCTTTCGAAACAAATTCTTGGCCGTATCAACGTTCATCAGCTTCACCCCAGCTCTTCCCTGAAAGACCCTCAAAAGCTCAACGTGATCCACTCCTTTTTACTTTATGACTTCTCCTCCCCAAAAAATGAATGTGGAAGGCTGAGGGCTTTAACGTTCCTTCATCCTCTTCTGGCTTCCAAAACCATCTGAATTGCCCCTACAGATACAAAGAAAGGAGCAGAAAAAACTACCCAGTTATTTCTCCCCTCCCCAACCCCAAAGTGCTGGGAAATAGGTCTTGTAGTCTGAAAAGCCATGGGTCTCCTTCTCTCCCCACTCCACCCCATTCCACAAACAATTTTAATGAGAGTGTGTTCCTACTTACAGTGGGACTTTCTGATGAATTACCAGGGCAAGAACAAAATCAGGACAACTTTCTTTCGGTCTACACCCAGCCCGTCTTGGATCAGATTAATCTAGTATTTGGTAACACCTCCCTCCCGCAATCATTTTCTTTGTATTTACGGAAGAATAAAACGGGCTGCCACCTGAATTCATTCCTTTATAAAACATCATCGTTGGGAGGCTGTGGAGAAGAGCATTTCTGCTTTAAAGACTTTAAAAAAAAATAAAAATCATATCACTTAAACCTTCTGGGAACAATCAAGACAAGCTAATGGAATTGACTCCCCGCTCAATGGTCCTCGGGAAACTGCAATCTTTCAAGTGAATGGAGCCCAGATCTGCCAAGCGCAACTTGAAATAACTTCCAAGGTCACAAAAGATGCTGCGAGAAAGTATGGCTCTCACACAAAAATTCACATCTGTTGTATTTTCACACAGCTGTAGACACGGTACTGTGGATCATATAGAATATAACACACTGCAGATTGCAATGAACCCGAAAGACTCTTCCAATTAAATGGCAAGTTCAGACTGGTTCTTGGGGTAGGCTTGGGGCCAGGTTTAAACCGAAGGGCGAGAGAGTCCACACCAACGAAGAAAATACTTCTGCAGCCCATCCTGGTTTAATTGTGAAATTCATTACCCTGATCTGTAATTGTGAAAGCCTTGGAGTCGGATGGCTTTAAACCTGACAAATCCCCGGAGAATAAAAGATTCAGCCTGGATGCTTCTGTGTTTCTCTTAGAGTTAAGAGAGTTTCTTGACACCCATTGCTGGATCGTACACATACTTCTGTTAGCTTATTTATCTGATTTATTTATATTTCAGATCTGTCGCTGCCCATCTCACTGTGGGAGGGACTCTGGGCGGTCTGCAGGAAACGCGGAATAAACATGAATGAACATAGATCAATAATAATTAATTAATTAAAATATGCGAAAAACAAATGGACGTGCTTTGGATGTGTTTATTCGGGTCTGTGTATGTGGGAGGGAGGGATATTCAACTTACCCCTGTAATTTCTGATTACACAGAGCCTGCCAGAATGGGCAGCTTACGAATAAGGTTAATATGCAAATAAATAAAATATGTCATAGAGTTGTGCCAAGCTTCAGTTGACTGGCCATTGGCTCTGCTTCCTCCGTCCAAAAAACCTTGAAACCGAGTCGCCAAATGAATTTGATGCACGGAATCTGGTGCCTTGAAATCCGTCCTGAGAGGACTTTTCTCCCTGTGGGTGCACACCGCTTTATAAAGCCGGATCAAATAGATTCAGCTGGAACCGCAGCTCCACCTGACTTTTGGAAGAAATGGCGAATCTACACCAAAAAGGCTCTTCCAACCCAATGGCAAATTCAGACTGGTTCTTGGCTGAGTCACATACTCCTGTTCTGTGTTTCTCAGTTTTGGCTACTGATCCATTAGGGATAGCAAATGAGATCTGCATGTTCCTGATCGTTGGCAGGTTGTTTTCTAACCTATCCAGGATCACATCTCCTGACCTCACATCCATCTGATCTTTGTTTGGCCAAGACGCTGGGCTGGGACTTCATGGCAGTCTTGTCTTCTCCACTTCTCAGAAATGACTAACTCTAGTTAGACAGCATCTATGCTGAGTTCTCTGAATCTAGGGTGAGAAGAAGCGAACACACGGGTCCGCCATGTGAGTTCCTCCAGAAGGTCTGGGCTGTCACATCCACGAGTCCAGAGCAGATCATGTTTTGGGGTGATTGTATTCCACAATATGCAGATGCAACTCAGCCGGTTGTTGGTATTAAAAACCAATGGCCTTTTTTTGTTCACTGCAGCTTTGATCATTGATGGACCTTTTCATTTCATGTCATTCTTTCGAAGTTCTACCTGCCTTTCCTACATGTTCAGTTTCTGCAGCACATCTCCCAAATCTGAGATGCATTCTCCAAGGATTCAGAAGCTCGTTGCTGTTTGCAGACCTCACCTCTTCTAAAGATGACTTTGGCCCTGCAAACACCTTCTGAGATTTAGGGCATACATCAGAGTAAATCTCTACGCTGCTGCCGTATCCAGAAAAGAAATTTTGTATATTTTATAATTTTTTTAATGATAATGTTTTCATTTTAATAATCACTTTTTATCTTTTTATAATGATTGTTTTTATCCATTTGTTATTTTATTTAATTGTTGTATGCTGCCCAGAGTCGCTTTGTGTGAGATAGGTGGCTATATAAATGTGACATGAAAGAAAGAAAGAAAGAAAGAAAGAAAGAAAGAAAGAAAGAAAGAAAGGAAGGAAGGAAGGAAGGAAGGAAGGAAGGAAATTAAAAAGAAAGAAAGAAGAAATTAAAAATAAAAAAGAAGAAAGAAGAAAGAAGAAAGAAATTAAAAGAAAAAGGGGAAGGAAGGAAGGAAGGAAGGAAGGAAGGAAGGAAGGAAGGAAGGAAGGAAGGAAGTTAAAAAGAAAGAAAGAAGAAATTAAAAATAAAAAAGAAGAAAGAAATTAAAAGAAAGAGGGGAAGGAAGGAAGGAAGGAAGGAAGGAAGGAAGGAAGGAAGGAAGGAAGGAAGGAAGGAAGGAAGGAAGGAAGGAAGGAAGGAAGGATCTAGAGAATTTACCAACTTTCCTTTTTTGTTGCGCTAACACACCAGAGCCAGCAGATGGCAGTATAAGAACAGTTTACTTGTAGCAACCCAACTCCCCACCATAACTGTTCGGTCTTCTTCGTGGAGTTCTGTTCATTGATTTCTTGTATGAACAGCAGGGACCTTAATTCTGAATGATGACACCCATTCCTATAGTGGAAGAATGAATGCATGCATTGCGGGGGGGGGGGTGTCAACTGCCATATAAAAGTCTTCTGGATTGGACCCGATAGCTGTGCAGAAGGCTTGCTTTGTTAGGGTTGATAAAGCAATTAAACGTCATGCATGGAATCAACTACTGTAAACACATTTCATCCACTGATCATCATTCTTATAACCACACCCAGAAAAATAAGAGAAGAGAAGCTATTCATCAATAAATTGTTTAAAAGCTGAATGATAAACCTGTGCCAGCTGGTAATTCCTCATAATCAGCATTTAGGAATATGAGACTAAATTCCTGTAATTCATGTTGATAGAATATCTTCTATTCTATTCTATTCTATTCTATTCTATTCTATTCTATTCTATTCTATTCTATTCTATTCTATTCTATTCTATTCTATTCTATTCTTCTATTCTATTCTATCCAACTATTAAGAAACTTTAGCACTTCCTGCCTCCTGTTCTATTCTGTTCTGTTCTATTCTTGGTCTCTTTTATCTACATTTAATACTCTAAGGCACTTACTTCATAGAATATTAAGAATCTAAGCATATTACAGCATATAAATATCAATATTATATCAAAATAACATACTGTGCTAAAACTCAGAAGATGGAGTGTATCAAGTGCTACGGGGATGATTTGAACTCCAACTCCCAGAAGCTTCAGCTAGGACAACTAAAGGTGAAGGATGCTGATTGCTTCCTTTGCACACTGGCTGGGGAATTCTGGGAGTTGTAGTCCACATGCCTTAAAGCTGTTGAGGTTGAGAAATACTGGTCTAAAGCATTATTATAAGCCAATGAGGCAGTGTTTCTCAACCTTGGGCACTTTAAGGTGTGTGGACTTCAACTCCCAGAATTCCCCAGCCAGCATGGCTGACTGGGGAATTCTGGGAGTTGAAGTCCGCACACCTTAAAGTGCTCAAGGTTGAGAAACACCAGAATAAGATTTGGAATGAAATAAACTGCTCTTGGCATCAAATAGTAGGGATCCTTCTTTTTCAAATGCTGGCTGGGGAATTCTGGGAGTTGTCGTCCACACATCTTAAAGCTGCTAAGGTTGAAAAACGCTGGTCGATAGAGGTTGAAAAGCCTCCTTCGTTTTTAGGTCAACCAGATTGGAGCTACAAGATCCAGCTGAGCAGTAGAGGGCAGCAAAAAGATAGACTATGCCAAGCATTCCCCCCCCCCCACTTTTTTCAACCCTGACCTGGCTGGCTGATGACCCAATAAACCCCCCCACCCAGATTCCTTTTAAGCTGGGAGTCCTTCTTTTGGCACCGGGGCCAAATATGCTGTGAATCCAAGGACAGTTTGATTCAACTGCATTCATTGCATTTTGGAGCCCCCCCCTCTGCTGTTGTTTGCAGCCAGAATTAGGGGGCGGAGGGAGCAGGAGCAAGAATCTGAGCCCCAGCTTAATCGGAAGGGCAAGTCTGTCTGTCTGTCTGTCTGTTTGTTTATATGTCAAATTTGGATACTGCCCATCTCACGAAGAAGCGACTCTGGGCAGTTCACAAGAAAGCAACAGTAAATATGAATTAAAATACAACAAACGCAGTATAACAATACAGTAAAAGTAGAATAAAACCAAACGCATACGCCAATAATCATATCTTCCAAGATGTTGATGATCAGGAAGATGTGAACATACGGGAGCCTCTTCAAGGGGCTAGCTGCCCCCCCAGGGTGGGTCGCTCCTTTTTTCGCCCGCTGCCAGTTGGCAGAGCCAGGTCTTGACTGCTTTCCAGAAGGACAAGAGAGTTGGGGTCTGCCTCACCTCTGGGGGGAGAGTATTTCAGTGATATGTAGTGCTGGAGGAAAAGAAGGGGAGGCAACTGTGCTGGGGAGGGCGGCAGGCCTGGAGGCTGTGGCCCCAAGAGGACTTGGGAAGGTCTTTAGCTTCGCCCAGCAAGACGCCTCCAGCTCGAATGAAAAGGGGGGGGGAATAAAGCAGCAAACGGTATATATAAGTGGGAGAGAAGACTAGAATGCAGCCCCTTCTTTTGGAATAAGCCACGCTCAGGTGACCTTTGTGGGTGGTGTGGCTTGGGCACAGCAGAGGGCCAATCTCCGTTTCTCACTTCCATGCCTTTCGCATCAGCACCTGGGCCCGCTGCGTATTGACTCGCCCTTGCCGAGCGAATGTGAGGATTATCAAGATCAATATTTGCAAAGGGCTTTAGGTTTCTGTTCCAGGCACCCCGTCCTGTGGGGTGGGTCTCGGATGAAAGGGCTGCAGAGGCTGGGGAGGCGGGGGGAGCCGTCAGACAAGTCTCTTTTGAGCGGTGTGAGCAGAAGATAAGGTGGGACTGGGGAGAGCGGCTGGCAGACTGACAGCTGGCCTCGGGTTTGGGGGCTGCCTAAAAATCGAAGTGGCGAACATGGGGGAGCTCAGGAGTGTTTGTGGGAGAAGGGGAAGGAGAGGGAGGGGAGAGAAAGGAGGGAGGGAGGGAGGGAGGAAGGAAGGAAGGAAGGAAGGAAGGAAGGAAGGAAGGAAGGAAGGAAGGAAGGAAGGAAGGAAGGAAGGAAGGAAGGAAGGAAGGAAGGAAGGAAGGAAGGAAGGAAGGAAGGAAGGAAGGAAGGAAGGAAGGAAGGAAGGAAGGAAGGAGGAATGCAAAGCAGGTTTCAAGATCTGGCCTACAAAAGTCCACAGAACCATGAGGTGATAGCAAAGACAGGGGCTGGCAGCATTAATGGGCATTGTAAATCTGGGGGTTAACATTAAAAAATATATATGTCTATGCTTTGCTTTATTTTGATGGCAAAAGGCAAGGTTTGAATCAGCCCCTAAGGAAATCCAACGCCTTCCTTCCTTGTGTGCACCATGGGAACCAAGAGCTGTTTGCACCCTGGGGATGTGCAGGGTGTAGAGGAATGCCCAGAGGAGTGAGGGGGGGCCCATAAAGAGGGTTTTCATTCCTGGCACTTCAGCAGAATCTCATTCTCTTGAGATAAGATCGTCCCCGATACGCCATGGAATTTTCTTGGCATCAGGAAGTGGTTTCCCCCTGCTTTCTTCACAGATCTCTTTTCTAACTTTTGGATTCCCCAGTGGCCTCCCATCCAAAGATTTTGGTTCTCTCCAGCTCAAGTCAGTAGGGACAATGCAAACCCCTCATGTGATAATGGCAGGGTGGTGGCGGAGGGGACCCCACCTGCAAACTTCTCCCTTTGATGCCAGGGATATTAACAACAGTTTAACTTTCACCAGGATTGTGATCAGGGAGGATCAGTGACAATATAAGCCAGAGGCAATAATAATAGTAATAGTAATAATTTTTTAAAAATTTAAAAAGGGAGAAAAGCACTCTGTTTTTCTGTCCTGGTGTGGCTAAGAGAAAACCAACAGCTTTTGAAATCATTTGCTATCCTTAAAGGTGGAAAGGATTGGTTGGTAAGGAAGAAAACGTGCTTACCTGGACCCTCCTAATGAAAAGTCCTCTTAGCTCAGAAAAATAAGGGGCTAGTCCTTAAGGTACTCTGAGAAACTCTGTTGCATTCTCTGCAATATATTGGCCATGGTCTCCTTTCTAGTCTAGAGGGGAAATCAAAATGTTCCTTAAAACTTTCTGGCTTTCTTTACACTAGTAAGTGTTCTTTCGTTTTATTTTCCAAATAGAGATGCCTAGAAAAGTATTGAGAAAGACTCCCCAAAACCCTCCCCTCACCACTTCTGTTGTTGTCCCATTGTTAAGTCATATCCAACTCTCCGTGACCCCATGAACCATACTGCGCCAGGCCTTCCGGTCCTTCACTGCCTCCCTGAGTTTGCTCAGTTTCATGCTCATTGCTTCAGTGATGCTATCTAACCATCTCATCCTCTGCCGTCCTCTTCTCCTTCTGCCTTCCATCTTTCCCAGCATCAGGGTCTTTTCCAAAGAGTCCTCTCTTCGCATTAGGTGACCAAAGTATCTGAGCTTGAGCTTCATTATCCTTCCTTCCAATGAACAATCAGGGTTGATTTCCTTTAAGATTGACTGGTTTGACCTCCTAGCAGTCCAAGGGACTCTCAAGAGTCTTCTCCAGCACCACAGTTCAAAGGCATCAACTCTTCGGCGCTCGGCCTTTTTTATGGTCCAGCTCTCACAGCCATACATTACTACTGGAAAAACCATAGCTTTGATTATGCGGATCTTTGTCGGCAAGGGGAAGTCTCTGCTTTTTAATATGCTGTCTAGGTTTGCCATAGCTTTCCTCCCAAGGAGCAAGCGTCTTTTAATTTCATGGCTGCAGTCTCCGTCTGCGGTGATCTTGGTGCCCAAATAAATGAAGTCTGTTACTGCCTCCATTTCTACCCCTTCTATTTGCCAGGAATTGATGGGTCCAGATGAGATGATCTTAGTTTTTTTAATGTTGAGTTTCCCCTCGCCACTAAGTCACAATAAATTAAATTGCTTTTCTAAAATCCCCAACACAAACACTTCAGGAAGATTGACATGAACTTTAAAACCCCGAGAAACAGCTAAACCAGCCTGATGGGTGAGTTTACTGTTCAAAGTAGTGGGTGAACTCAGAAAACGAATTAATCTAGGAGGCAAATTTAGGGCACGGTGCAGATACAGCCAGTTTGACTTGTGTTCTGGATCCAGACTGGCTGTATCCACACCGTGCCCTAAATTTGCCTCCTGGATTAATTAACTTTCTGAGTTCGCAAAGAAAGATTCTGACAAAACGATGCGATCAGTGGCTATCCTTCCTCAGCTGGTCCCAGAAATGGCAAACTAAGAAAAAGTCAAGGGTTTCTGTAGCAAACACTGAAGAAAGTGTGTAGGACAGTCAATTCCACTTCTAAATGGATGCTGAGCACTTAAGAAGAGGCTGACTTCTTTTCTCACAATGAATTTGGCAAACCGGGAAGAACCGTTTGAGCTGAATTGAGCTGGGGGCTTCGTACCTGTGTGGCTCTCCTGGCGCCAACATAGAAAAGGGTTATCCTTGACTTCTGTCCAGCTTCCCGCTCTAGCCTAGGATTTCCTAGTAGTCTCTTATCCCAATACTCACCCAACCTTGCTGAGCTTTTCCAGATCAGGCACAATCTTGCATTGAGGATCGGTGCTGAGACAACATGCAAAAGTCCTTTCTGGATTTAGCTGGGTTTTAACCAGGCTCCAGTTCAACATTGCTCTAAGGCAGAGTTTCTCAACCTCAGCAACTTTAAGACGCATGGACTTCAACTCCCAGAATTCCCCGGCCAGCATGACTGGCTGGGAAATTCTGGGAGTTGAAGTCCACGCATCATAGAGTTGCTAAGATTGGGAAACACAGCTCTAAGCTTTTAAAATACTTAATTTTAAAGAGTTTTCTCCCCAATTCTCTGAAATGCACCTGACTCCTTCTTTTCCTGCAGTGTTTCAAGGTTTAATTTTCCAGGTCTGTGTGGTTAGCTTTACCAACCAGCAACTGCTCCGTCCATGTTAATGGAGCAGCTGATTCCTTGAATGGACATTTCATCTGCATGGACTCCTCTTTGCACCACAAAGATACATCCTATTTTCCAGCCAACGTGCCAGTTTTTGGCGGAGAAAACCAGGAAGACAGGGTTGCGTAGAGATATGCCACTGCGGGGAGCAAAGTGACTTTGGGCCAGATCCTCTCTCTCAGCCCAGCCTACTTCATAGGATTGGTGTTGAGGGGAGCTCTTCAAAAAAAGGTAGGATAGAAATCTAACAAACTAAGTAGATGAAGATGGTTTGGACCTTGCTTCATCGGAAGGTGGAAAAGGGCAAAGAAGTCTGGAACTCATTCAGTAACTTCACCCCATAAAGGCCAGTCATTCAGCCTCTGTTATCAGCAGATTTTTATTTTCAGAAAAGCGTTTGCTTTTCCATGGGTGAGGCATTTTTCCCTTTTTTGAGTTTCATCTGGTCGCAGCTTCGCTGAAAAAAGCTGGCCCAGAAAAATCTGCCTGTCCACAGAAAAAATTAAGTCAGGGCTACCTGCAGGATAATGATTTTACTGCCCTTTCATTTTAAGGCTATCCTCTTTGGCTTTTACTCTTCTGCTCCTTGCTTTAATTATAACTGTTTGTAAAGAAAGGTTTTAACTGACCTTTTTACAGAGCATTACCCCAGGGCCCTGTTTAGCTAAGGGTGTAATTTATACATTTTGTAAATAAATAGTGTATTGTTAATACACATTGAACAGCATAAGGGAGAAGGCTCTGCCTGGCGAGAGAAAGGGAAGAAGGGCAGGAATGTCAGGAAATGCAGCTTCCGGGGGCCCCGTGGCCCGTGCACCTGCAGAGGATGTGGGAGGCTCCAGCATGGGGAAAAAAGAGGGGATTGAAAGGAGAGAAGGAGAGGAGGGCAGAGAAGAGAAGGAGAAACATTCTGGACAGAGGGAGGGTGGGAGGGAGGGAGAAAGAAAGAAAGAAAGAAAGAAAGAAAGAAAGAAAGAAAGAAAGAAAGAAAGAGAGAGAGAGAGAGAGAGAGAGGAAGGGAAGGGAAGGGAGGGAGGGAAGGGAAGGGAAGGGAAGGGAAGGGAAGGGAAGGGAAGGGAAGGGAAGGGAAGGGAAGGGAAGGGAAGGGAAGGGAAGGGGGAAGGGAGGAAGGGGGAGAAAGAAAGAAAGAAAGAAAGAAAGAAAGAAAGAAAGAAAGAAAGAAAGAAAGAAAGAAAGAAAGAAAGAAAGAAAGAAAGAAAGAAGAGATGGAAGGGGAGGGAGGGAGGGAGGGAGGAGGGGAGGGGAAGGAAGGAAGGAAGGAAGGAAGGAAGGAAGGAAGGAAGGAAGGAAGGAAGGAAGGAAGGAAGGAAGGAAGGAAGACAAGAGGGAAGGGAAGGGAAGGGAAGGATAGGGGAGGGAAGAAAGAAAGAAAGAAAGAAAGAAAGAAAGAAAGAAAGAAAGAAAGAAAGAAAGAAAGAAAGAAAGAAAGAAAGAAAGAAAGAAGGGAGGGAGGGAGGGAGAAGGAAGGACGGAAGGAAGGACGGAAGGAAGGAAGGATCAACCTTTCAACTCTGGAAAACTGTCCGCAAGCAGTCCTAGTGAATAAACGCACGCGGGGCTTTGAACGCGCTCGCCCACAGAGACCCGGGGCCGTTCAAAAGGGGCCGTTCACTTTCTGAAACGCGTCTCAGTTAAGGAAATTCATCGTCTCCAAAGCATCCAGTCCACGTGTCTTGGGGATGCTAGAATACGTGGGGACTACGCGAGGCGCCCGGTCGACCTGCCTCCATCCGCTACGGGAGGGCGGGGGGGGGGTTGGGGGTGGGGGTGGGGAGGAATGCAAGTTCGAGCTGCTCCCCGCTCCCGGCGATAGGTGGCGCTGCCTCCCCACGGAAGGCGAAGGCGGCCTGGCCCCACCTTACCGCGCCATAAAACCAATGGGGTATCAAGCGAGGCGCCAGATGAGTAATAGAGATGATAATCCGGGAATTGTTCGCTGTTTACCTCGTCCAACAAGCGCCGCCAGAGTTACTCATTAACGTTACTATTTGATGGAAAGAAAGAGAGTTCTGCCGTAAAGAGATCCTTTCCTTTCCTCCTTCTCTTTCCCTCTTTTCTCCTCTCTCTGTCTCTCTCTCTTTAACCTGCCCATTACTTCCACCACCAAAGTGTGCGATTTTTCAGCGCAGCGCCGGCCTTTCTTAGCAAGCCATAAACCCACGCAGAGAGACATTTTGTGCTCTAGTTTTGGCTATGTAGTATCTCAATTTCCCGTGTCCCCCGCAATGGGTGTTATTACTATCCCTGTTCCAAAACGGGATAACCCAGCTCACCTGAATTTGAGCTGTGCCTGTCCAGTCTAACAAAGGGGGGTTGTTTGTGTGTCTCTGGGTCTGTCGATGTGTGGCAGGATGATCCTCAGAGGTTTTCCCTGATGGCACCCTCCCCTCTTCCTTTCCAGCAGAAATGGGTCCTGCAAGACGGGCTGGGTGCTTTGGAGTGGGGAGTGGGGCAGCGAGGGAAACCTGGCTACCTTTTGTAGTCAGAAAAAAGGTGGTTTCAAAGGAAGGAAGCTGGAGCCTAAGGAGGCCCTTCATTTTTGGAATTGGGAAAAATCCCAGTCTTTTTTTTTTTTTTTTTTGGAGTGGGTGGCTGGAACAATAATTCTCCTTCTCCTTCTCCTTCTCCTTCTCCTTCTCCTTCTCCTTCTCCTTCTCCTTCTCCTTCTCCTTCTCCTTCTCCTTCCTCCTCCCCCCTTCCCTTCCTTTGCTACTGGGGTAGATGAAGTGAGGGAGGCTATAGATACACCAGAACAAAGGATGCAGCTATACAACGAAAATAGGAGCTGGGGTAGTGTGATAGATAGAAAAATATAAGGTGACTTCCCAGCTGGGCAAATGCAGCCGTAGCGCTCAGCAGACACCTAGGTTGCCGAACTCACGTCTGGCTCACACCGTCCATCCCATCAGACGTTTTCCCATCTCTCCGGCGGCCTCGCTTGCCTTTACCCGGCGCTCCCCTCCGTCAGTTCCGCAGCGGTCCGGCAGCCAGGCCAGTTCAGCTCAGTAGGCGGGCGAGGATGCTGCGGCCGGCTCAGCCTATTTCTCTTAAGCTCCGGAGGTGAGCCAGCGGAAGCAGCCAGCCGCCGCAGCAATCTACCTCCACTTGGCGCCTTCCAGACCGTTTCAGGGCAACTTCCAGGAGGCCTCGCCCGGCGTGGCCGAGGGAGCCGGAGGGCGTCAAGCTGGGGGACGCTGCGGTCCGAAGAAACGGGAGCGCTCCCGTCTTTTGGAAGGCGCGCACGGATTGGGAAGGAAGACTCGGTTCGAACCGCCGTTTTCCACCGCCTTTCTGTGAAAGTTGCTCGGAAGCGGTGCCACTGAAAGCACAACACTTACTCCTGAGTAAATATCCCCTCCCATGAACTTCCATCAAAGGCGGCCCACCCAGCGATTCGCAAGTTGGGGGAAGATTTCTTCCCTTGCTCCTTCTTTTCTTTTTAACAAACTTGGCCATTCTACATTTTGTGCCCTTCCTTCCCTTTCTTTCTTCTCTTCGTTCATTCGTTTTCGCTCTTCCTTTCCTTCCTTCCTTCCTTCTTTTTTTGTCTTCCTCCCTTCCCTTTTTTCTCTTTTTTCCTTCCTCCCTTCCCTGTCTTTTTCCTTCCTTCCTTCCCTCCCTCCCTCCCTCCCTCACCGATACTGTATGTTTTATGGATGGGTCATAAATATCTTGGAAGCTGGCTGAGGTCAAAAAGCAGGAAGAAGAGGGCTGAAACAAGTCAGGCGCTCGCTCTTGCATAGCCCTTCGATGTGTTTGTGAAGCAAATTTGAATTACAGCGGAGGAAAAGATAATGTTTTTCGGATCCGAATTATTTCTTAAAAAGCAATGTTATTTGTTTGCAATTTGGTTTCCAGCAGGCCCGGTATTTTTCTGGTTGTTTTTTCGAGAGGTGGGGGGCAAAGGCTCCTGTTACAGTAAAAGGTAAGGCAAGGGAGGGTTGAGAAAAGCGCGTTTTTATTGGATTATTCAATCTGATCAACCTAGCAATCCATTCTCGGAGAAGCCTTGTTTACTCGGGAGTAAGTCCTGCTGGCGTCCACACCAATGGGGCCTAGCAGCGTTTTCTTAGGCCCTGCAGCCAGGATCAAGGTCCCTGTGCCTGCTTTCGCTAACGCCGATTAACACAACGAGGGACGCCCCTCCGCCTAAACTAGATGGCGGGGCTGGGTCCCACCAGGTGCTCCTGCAAGTGCGGGAGCCTCACAGCACCCTGAGTCCACAAACGGCGCCACCCCCGCTTCGGCCCGGCCGAGCATGTTCTCACGGCCCACCTGCGACCTAAGCCAACTGTCCTGGTTATAAAGCAGAGACGCCGCTTTGACCGGTTGGGGAGGGAAGTGGGGTGGCTCGTCCTCCCTCCCTCCAGCTCTAGGGACGGGCCAGCGCTGCCCAGACACTCACCCGCGCCCGGGGAGAAACTCCCCGGACCTACCGACGGAGCTCCCCATTTTAAGAATCTTTTGCCTCATCTTTAAAAGGACGGCGGGGTTAATTTGAGGCGGGGGAGTTCAAGGAGAATAGATCAAGCGGGCCTTCGGTCGGACGCTGCTTGGCGAAGGAACCGCGGCCTTCTCTCAAGGTTTACTCGGAAGCAAAGCCAAGGGGGTGGGAGATTTCTCTGCGCGAGTTTGAGATTTCAACCAGAGAAGTGCGAAATCCATTTTGGGGGGAATTTATAGGTCACATCCTGCCGCCTTCCCTAATTCCGAAGTGCTTTGGCGGAGCTCGCCAGCTTTTAATTCAATACACAGTTACCTAGAAATAAGTTTCGTTGTTCACTAGAGTTTAGGTATAGGATTAAGCAGATTTTACATATACAAGCGCGCATACATGCGCGCACACACATAGATATAACTTTATATATTGTATCTCCTAAAGGAATATAATTGAAAACAAGTAGGAAGGAAGGAAGGAAGGAAGGAAGGAAGGAAGGAAGGAAGGAAGGAAGGAAGGAAGGAAGAGCAACTTTCTAAAAGAATAAATCGGAAAAGATAACAAAAACTAAAAGAAAGGAGAACCGTCCCGAATTGCCTTGTTTCCCCCCAACCCCCCAAGAGCACATAAACAAATATTTGTTAACCGAAACTTGTTATCGATAAGATTCTTCCTCTTCCCGTCGCCCTGTCTGGAACTACGAGATTGCGGCCCCTGAGTGAGAAAGAAATGATCTTTTTTTCTCTCTCGTTTCCGAAAAGCGTCACCTCCGAGTCAAAATATAAAGGCAAAGAAAAGGAGAAGAGGGACGAAGGAGTGTGCTGTGCACGAGAGGTGACCTGTCCCTTTGTTGCAAAAAGATTCTAATGGAGAATTTCGGCTGCCCCACTTCTGCGTTGCCCCCAAAGGGAGGCTGTGGAGAGCCGAAGGCCGCGCACACAATTCGGAGAGGAGAGAAGGAAGTTACGTGGGGAGGCGGCGGCGGCGGATGGAACCGGCGGGGAGGGTGGGGGGAACCTGGAAGACTTTTTGTGATATTTACAGCCGACGCACCAGCGTCGAAGAAAGAGTCTTCAAAATGCCAATTTTTCAAGGCGCGATTTGCCAGAACCTGGCGCTAATCCAGAGTCTGGGGTTGGAGGTTGTGTGAAAGGTCTGTTCCGTCCGGAGATGACCTTCAAGAGCTTTGCGGAAAGTGGTTGAAACGCAGCTCTTGACTCCCCCAAGATTTACAACCCCCCTTCCTCCGCTCCTCATTGGTGGAGGCTTGTGAACTGTATAAATATTTTTCCTTAATCATAAATACAGATGAAGAGAAGTGGGGGGACCGGATAGAAGTTGGAAGTTATGTTGATTTCTATTCCCCGGTAGAATTATTTAAAGGGGGGAAAAAAGCAAAGCTGCTGGTAAATTAACTGTTTAACTGCCCCGATTAACTTTTTAACTCTAGCCCTTCCCAGATCCCCTTAGGCTTTATCGATTGTAGAAGCCTTTTACGCTGCAGACAAAACAGCGAAGACCAAACGCTTTGACTAGACATTCAAATATGTGCTGTATATCTTTGTTTTGCAGGGCTAAATCCCTCCGTGGAATTTTTGGGTTTGGGGGAGGGCAGGGGGAAATCAGTAAGCGAGGGAGACCATCTTTTCCTGTGTAACCCCATTGAAGTCTATGGGCCTAACATTCTCCCTCCCCCCCCCCCCCCCGCAAGTAAATGTGGATGGGAGACTTAAACGCATATATATGCTCGCCCTTTGCAAGTCTGAATGAAACTTACATTCAGGCAAAGCTGGACTTGTGCTATATTCTTTTCTAGCTGCAGCATTAATTGAAGTCATAGAATCATAGGGTGGGAAGGGACCTGGAAGGTCTTCTAGTCCGACCCAAAGTCAACAGGGTTTACTTCTGAGTAACCCCGTGTAGGGTTGTAACTGGCGCCAACTCACGTTCAGACCCACTTTAAACGTGTTTTTGGAAAGAGAGTCTAGAGAGTCTCTCTATTTATTATCCTTTAAATAAGTACATTTAGAAGAACATCGTTTTCACCAATAAGCTGAGAAAGTTGGGGTATGGGTATAAAGCCTCTGCTTTTTGTCCCTACAATTTCTTCTAGCCCCCCCCCCCAACAGAAAACAATTCAGGGAGAACGTACAATCTGAAAAAGATGGTTCAATATTTTCTACACAGGTCCTCTCAGGGGAATCCCAAAGATACTGCAATTAAAAGAAAATATGTAGGTTCAAATGGTAATGATCTTGAAAGAAGCTTTCTTGGGAACTGGGGGAAAGGGAATTACAAGAAGGGGGGGTGAACCTTTGAACCATTTCAACAAGTCTATTTATTTCTGTTTTTGTTTCAACAATGCTCAACACTAGATTTTGAAACTGTAAAAATATCACTCAATATTCCAATACCGTAATAATAATAATAATAATAATAATAATAATAATAATAATAATAATAACAACGATGAAGATGATGATGATGTAGATTGGCAATGGGGAAAAATAGAAATGATTGAGTTTCTTTTTAAATGAACAAAACTCCCAGATTTTTCCCCCTCTTCACAAACCCACTTCAGAAGTGTGTTGGTATTTAATTAACATATTTATTTAATCATTTCTACCAGTGGTAGAATAAGGGAGCATCCAGCAATGACACGATTGTACAGTCTTTCTTCCAACCCTATTGTTTTGCCTTTTGCATGCTTCCCCCTCCCCCCAAAAATGAACAATATGATTTTTTTTCATAATGGCACAGTAAAACAAACAAAACATTGGAAATGTAAACATGATTTTCCCCTGATGGATTTTTGCTTATTTTTGAAGTTTGAACTGTTCACAAGAGATCCTGACTTTGAAATGAAAATGAGCTAAAAAACCAGAAAGACACCTGCAGTCTATATTTACAGATATATATACAATATCAATAAATTAAATTTTAATTTCGAGTATTCATATGCCACGTATTTACAAGTTATCCATTAATTACATAAATACTTTATCAATAGTGTCCACTGTTTTTTTTCCTTCTCCTTATTACGTTTATAAACCATGTTATTGCATATACAGTAAAAGAAAAAAAATGGATTAAAAACAAAACAAGGAAATCGGGGGTCTTTTTAAAACAAACCAACAAAATTATAATATTCCCCCTTCTAACTACATTTTTAATTGCTCCTATCTGGGAAGAAAGAAAAAAAAAACGGGAGAAATATGTATTTGACGTTCTGGAGACCTCAAGCAAGCATTTAAAGAGTGGGGACCTTCAGAAAATAAGATTTAGAATGGAACATGCAAGAAACAGACTATGGGCAATGGATTTAACCCCCCCCCCCCGAAAAAAATGAAAGGGTCAGCCTTTCTCCCTCTTTTTTGATTTTTTGGCTTGATTTTCGAACGCGCCGATCTGCGAAAAGCAAATTCTCCATTCTGCACCTGCTTCTCTGTTTTGATGCCAGTGGAGACAGGAACAAAAAAGGACAGAAAAGAAAAGAAAAAGGAAGGGGGAGGGCCCCTTCCCCCAGATTTCACACCTGCCTCCAGTGGACACCACAGTGGTTAATAGCAGCTACCAGCAACACACGCCTTGCACGCACACCCGCTGGCCCTCCTTCCTTCTCCCCACCACTCCGAGCGAGCAACACACGCACGCGCCAAAGTTGGAGAGAGGCAGGATCGGCCCACGAGGCGTGCGGGGGGGGGGGGGCTGGAGGCGCCCATCCCGTCACGTAGGGGGAGGGAGAGGGCGCTCCCCCCGCTTCTAGGGCGACCCGCTCCTGGCTCTGTCTTGCTTCGACTCCAGTCCACTCACTAAGCGCTGGATGTTTTGCAGCTCGCTGGTGGCCTCCTTGTCCGACGCGGAGGACAGGGTGGAAGAGCGGCTGTTCACTTCGGAGCCGGAGGAGTCCAAGGGCCCCGAGCCCGGGCTGGGGGCCAGGGCCGCGGCTTTGCCCTCCGCCCCGCCGAGCATCGAGGGCAGGGCGGTGGCGAGCAGGCTGCCGCTGCTGTCCGGGAGGGGCACGGAGAGGGAATACGGGCTGTAGCGCAGGCGAGGGCGCACGGTGCTGAGGAAGGGGTGCCGGTGCATGGGGCTGGGGGCGGTCGTCGAGGCTGCGGCGGCGGCCGCCATGTAAGTGTACGGGTACGGAAAGAGGCTTCCGAAGGGGGACATAGCCAGGCTCTGCAAAAGAAGAGGGACAGTCAGAGGCGCGCGGGGACGGGGGGCCTCTTCCAACGGCCCCCAGAAGAGCGGCCAGCCCAGGCGCCGGTCAACAGCCTAGCCGCCTTCCCGCGACCCACCCCTGGGGAACCTGCCCCCTTGTGCAAACCGAGCCCTGGTGTGGCTTGCTGATGTGGTGGGGTCCGGTGGGGGCAAGCCTCCAAACGAAGATCAAGATCGTAAACCATAGTTTGGTGGAGCGGAACTCGCCTCAGAGCACAGCAGAGGAGAGGTCTCAGGTTAAGGATGCAGGGCTTAGAGGTCCCTGGCTCTCGTGGACCTGTGTGTCTCTGTGTGCGTGTCATAGATAAATTCGGTTTCTCCTGTTTCTTCAGAGTCTCGCTTTTGCACACAGGCGCCGACGTGAAATATATTTACACCGGGTTGCACCTGAAAGGGGGACTTGTAGCCCTCCAGAGGCCCCACAACCTCAAGGGGGAGAGGAGCCTCATTTCAGAGGCTTCTGTATCCCAGGAAGAAATCACACCCAGCTAAGAAAGTGGGGCTTCCAGGCCACTGGGCCTTTGCCCAGAACAAATAGGATAGGAGTCATCTGGGTAAAAAAAAAAAGTCATCAGAGGCGCCAAGGCCCTCCCCGCTCTCCTCACAAGGTGATCCACAGGGCTCCGGGGCTGGGGGGGGGCTGCCAAGTGGCGCCCTGGGACACCCTGAGATGCTAAACCAGCCCCCAAGCTTGCCAAATGCTTTTCTCAGCCAAATCCCACTTCTTCTCTGGCTAGCGAGCAGCAGAGGCTGAGCTGAACCCCTCGCCAAGTCAGGCTGTGCTCCGATCCCCTTTCAGTCATCCATCTTTCTCAAGGTGCTGAGCACCCTCGCGGAAAGCCCTGGGCCAATGCCCAAGTCTATCCCTGTAGCCAGAGGAGTTGAGAGAAGCTCTCGGCGCAGTGTCTAGAAAACCACCGCCAAGGATAGAAGTGGGACCCTAGGTGGCCTTTTGGGCCCTTGGGGCCCCCCATCCCTCTAGCCCTTTGGCTGGGCGCTGAAGAATCCCTGTTTAGTTTCAGACCCAGAAGGAAAAGAAGAAAAGCTCCTGAAGAGACAGGAGGCAGAGTTAGTTTTCTAGACGCTTCTGTACCAGATGGGAAGGTACACAAGCTGATACTTGATTGCGGGCCTGTAAGCCGATTTCTGAATCAACCTGTTTCTGGAGTTCACACATACCTTAAATAAACCCAATGGGTTGGGAACGCGCCAGTGCTGAGCGGCAGAAAACTGAGCCCAATTTAACAGCAGCCAAGCTTGGCGAGTTGTGCTAGCTCCTTCCTTAACCAAGTTAAACACATTGCATGGGACTGGGGAAATTTCAGTGGCAAATCTGGCTGAAGAATCTCTTTTCCAATCCCTGTCTCCAGCCCACCTCTACCTTCCTGAAGTTGAGGAGGAGGGAGGGAAATATTTTTTTAAAAAAAATGGGAGAATCACACATACTCCCCGCGGAAGTGGAGCAACGAATGTCCCTCCCCACTGCAAGCAGAGCCTTTAAAAGCCCCGAGCAGAAGATCTGCCCATCCCTGCAAATTGCTCCTTAATTTTTTAAATTGCATTTGCCTCTTCTCCACAGAGGAAGAAAGGAGCTGACTGTTCTTTAAACCCTTTCCTTAATCTCTGAGAGACACCCTCTCTAGCGTCCATGTGTAAGGTCTTCTCCATCCATCCCACTAAGGAATGGATGGTTTTCTCAACCAACGTTTAGGGATCCAACCCCAAATGGCCGGGATCCCACATCAGTCTAGGCCAGAAACCCCAGCTGTATAACCATCAAGACTTGGTTTGCACACCACAGTGAAGCCGGCTGCCCCAAGGGACAACCCACAACCAGGGTAGTAATCACTGAAGCCACTTTTGTCGCTGTGAGGTTGGGGAGAAAGCAAAGAAGCAAAGAAGAATGGACGCTACAGATGGAAAACCACCATCCAAGCAATGCTCTGATCCGCTGGACTCTAAAATAGCCATTTGACACCTGCTTTGGGGATGGGAGAACGCGCGTGTGCACGCACACACACACACACACACACCAGTAGTTTACCTGTGAAGCCAGGACGTGCTGCTGAAGATGGAAGGGCAATGCTGCTGCTGCAGCTGCCGCCGAAGCGCCAGTTAATCCCTGGGCAGCTGCTGTTGCCATCGCGGTGTTGTCTAGACCAGTAACTCCCGCTGACGCCCCGGAGACTGTGGCCAGCAGAGGTCCCATGCCAGCCATGCCTGAGAAAGCACCACCCATGGTGAACTGGCCAGGATGGAGAAGAAAGGGGTGCCCGTTGCTCAGCGGGTTGAAGAATGGTTGGCTGGCCAGGCCATGGGGAAAACTTAGGTTGGACAAGTGGCTTTGGGCCAGGTGCCCAGGACTGTCTGTCTGAACAGTTAGGGGTGTGAAGGGCTCTTTGTTCAGGCCCCGGCACTCCTCCCGTGGTGGGCTCTTAAGCTCCTCTCCACCGCCCAAATTCCGGGTGCTAGAAGAGATGGTGGCTGGGCTATGCTGGGAGTCTGGAGGCACTTTAGAGACGCTCTCCCGGCTGCTCTGGCTGCTGGCGGAGTCTGGTGGAAAAAGGGGTGCCTTGGAAGGGCTGTTCTTTTCCCCTTCCCGAGGGTCTGCCCCATCCCCTCCTCCTCCGAAGGAGGAGCTGCTGTTGGGGGCAATGTTGGCAGTGGTGGTAGAGATCTTCCCAACTTCATTGGCTTCCATGGGGTCCTCTTTGCTTTCAGAGTCACTTTCTCCATCGCTGGGGCACAAATCTGAAAAGAGAAAGAGAGAGGGTGGAAGAGGAAGAAAGACACCAAGGGGAGGGAAAAGGCTTCCCAGTTGTGCTCCATCAGATGTTTCTCAGAAGAGGTGGCCTTCTTCTCCCAACTGCGGAGAGCAGAACTTCCTAACTTAATTGGGTAGGCCAGAAAGATGGAGTTCACACGCTCACACTTTGCTTTTCTTCTTGACTTTGTCAACTTGAACTCAAGACTCTGATCTAATTTTCACTGAAGTTTGATCTACCTGGGCCTGGCAGTACTCCTGCATAACACAGAAGGGAGGCCAGAGAAAGCGATTCCAGCCCACCATTTTCTCCAGCTTCATGTGTCTTCTCTAGGCAGTGATATTTTCTTGAAGAAAAAATCCGTCTGAGGATAATCCAGGAAAGTAGAAAGCAGTGCTAAATAGATCACAAATAATATGGCGTGTTTGACATTCAGGGCTTCCTGAATCCTAGCTTATCCTGATAAGTTAGCCCATTTAGTTCTGGTTTACAGAATTAACAGTCTTCTTATTTTTACAATAAACTGCCCTCTGAAGTGTGTGAGATGAGGCTCAAGGACAGAGGAAGGATGGTATTAATTCCTCAACTTTTATTTATCCCAGGTTTTATTAATCCTCTGGTCTTGGAATAGAAGGCGTCTTTCCATTCTGAGCAAGAATCATGAAGTTGGAATCTGGCTTCTTGGACAATGTCTGCTGTCTGCCCGCCTGAACACACACACACACACACACACACACACACACACAGAGGCTCACAGAGAGAGAGAGAGCCAAAGTTCAAACTTTTTAAAAAACGAGTGTGTCAAATAAAATGTGCATTCCTTCTGCATAGCAAACTCCGAGAAAGCCATCTAGATGGTTACGGCTGCCGTGCTGACATGCACATGGGAAATGCACAGCAATCCCACCTTTTAGCTCCCATTCCAGACCCAATATTCATGCTAGATCAGGGTTTATTGCCATTCACTTTGCAGTCAGGTGGGGTTTTGAAGGAAAAGGGGAAGTTTGGAGGGATTTGCACCCTTAACTGGGCATTTGAAAATTCATAATTCATGGGAAGGAGGCACTTCTGAACTTTTGTCCCTCTGGTCTCCCTGCTCCTCTGCTTCAGCCAATGTGGGTTTGTCTTGTGTTCAAACCACACATAAAATATAGATACAGGGAGAAAAAGGGGGAAACAAAGTGGAATTTTAACATCTGGAGTGTTTTCAAGAAGATTCGTTTTCAAAATCAGAGAGTTTTTTTTTTTAATCCCCTCCAGCCAAGAAGCTGATTTCTAGCCAAACTTCTTCTGACCCCCAGAGTATGAAAAATTAATATCTCAGAAATAGGAGAGTGGGAGAGCTCCCTCTTACTCCAAATGGGGAAAAGGAGGGGAAAACCACTTACCTTTAAGGTTAGAGGTACCCACTGCAGACACAGCAGGAGATGTTGATTGAGCAAAACATTTAAAAGCTGTTTGTTCACTCGAAGACTCATCTGAAGTCTCTTTTTTCTGCCTCTCATCATAAACTCTCATTGACTGAAGAGTCAGTTGTTTTCTAGAAGGAGAAGGAGGAGGAGGAGGAGGAGGAGAAGAGGAAGGAGAAGAGGAAGAAGGAGAAGAGGAAGAAGAATTAGGAGAGATTAAAACGGCTGCTGAGTTGCTGACTTTTGGTGCGATGGATTCATCAACCATTCAGGGCATCCTTGGTTTAGCCAAGTAAATAAAATAAATAAAATAAAATCTTTATTACGTCATAGACCAGCATATTAGCCAAGTATGGTCCAACCCGCCACAGTGATCAGCTTCACACAACATGCTAACCCATAAACTGTGGCTGGTTTGAGCCACAACATCTGGATTCCCCAACTGCACTAAGCCAAAACCAGTCAATCCCATTAAGGTTTAGAATGTGGGTCTTGACCCGGCTTGTGGCTTGCATTTGATACTTTCCTCTCTCAGCAAATTCCAGTCTGCAATAGCTTAAATCAAGTCATCTGGAGTGTTTAGAGAAATCAAGAGATCTTCAAATCAGCCAAGAGCTCTATTTTAGAATGGGCTAAAGAAAAGGTGGTTTATGGTACTAAGGTTGGCTTACTTTTGAGTAAAGAACCTTGTTCCCAGGGCTGAGACCATGGTGGGATGAAGCTCTCAAAGTAAGACTGGACACTCAACATAAAATATTTTGGATTACAAATCTCATTCTTTTTTGTAATCATCCAGAAGGCACCAAGATGCCTAGTCTTGTCTTAAATTGTGGATGTTCACCTTGAAGTTGTCATACCAAATCTTTATAGCACTTCTGTATGACTTTGTTAGCATACTACATTGATCTAAGCTTAATTGAACCATGGTTTATTCCATTAACCCATTTATTTCTGATTTTGCATGACGTCCTAAACCATAAACTGACTAAACATTGCACAGTGCCCCAAATAAAAGGTGGCTGGCCAGTTTGTGGCTCCAGGTATCTATGAGTGAGTTCAGATGACACGTTCAACCGGATTTTATCGAAACTCAACCTAACCAAGAAGAAGGAGTTCACACACCAGCCAAAGCATCAGAAAATATAGTTTACCCCTAACCATGAAATAGCTACGCATTTCCTTGATCCGATTAGCCATTTTGTGTAAATGCAGCCTGTAAGGTCTGAAGTCCCCCAAAACCAGGAAGATGGATTTAATCAATCAAGCATATGGAAATGAAGCCACTGATGATCCCAGTTTGTGTGGGTGGGGGAGATGCAAATCTTGAAGGTGGTGGAGAGGAAACGAAATCCCTAAACAACTGACTCTTTAAAAGATCAGGGAGATTCTCAGATCTCTGCTCTTTTAATAGCTGCAAGAAAATAACTGTTGTTTAAAAATATCGCATAGCTTGAATTTAGATGTTCATTCTCCTACTGTCCACGAAAACCTTGTGTTCTCCTGCTCCTCTTTTTCACATCTTCCTTGCCACAGAAATATTTCAATCAGCCCTACCACTTCCTGTGAGCAAATTTGTAAATAAATATGTGTTGGGCGGCCAAAGTGAAGGACTTAAACAAACAAACAAATAAATAAATAAAAGGAGGGAGAAGAGAAGATCTTAAAGACATCGCACTAAGGTCATGTCCACTATAAGCCCAAAAGACATAACTCTTGCTTTAGAAACAATGTATGCAAAAAAACTGGAAAATCTGTCTAGGAATATATATTCCCACTAGAAATCTCTCTTGTAAGCACGGTACTTTTCCACTGCTTGGGAATTAGATAACATATAAGAGCTACTGGTCACAGAAGCAGATCAGTGTGGGTTTCCCCCTTGTTCCTTTGCACCACTTATACTAAATCTTACACTGCCAGGATATAAATGTTGTGATTTCCTACACCACAATCATCTTTGGAAGAAACTCAAGAAGGACTTCCATCAAAATCCCTGTTGAAAGTTTTTCAAAATCATTTTGGCTATCTATTGCCCCTGATTCTCCACCCCCTTTCTGTTCTGTTTTTTGGTGTTTTTTTCCCTAATGTTACCAATAGGAACCATGTGTTATAAGCTCTACTTTCACACTTGGCAGAGAGTTTCTCCTGAGTAGCAGCTAACAGAATTTTGCACATTTGCAAAAGTAAACTTATTTTTTTAAGCTTCCAATCCTACTTTTTGCCTGGTGTTCACACCACAATTGGCTATTTTAGGGTGGGGACTAAAAAGAAGGGAGGTTTCTATTTTAGTTTTTTTTTTTTTTAATGGACTTTTGGACAGGTTCATCCGGATGACACCAGAAAGGAAAGGCAAATAGAAATTTACCCTTACCTTTTCTCTCGTCTCCCATTTCCTGTGTCTCGGAAGCCTTTGGCAAAAGGGTTGTTGTCGATTTTTAACTGGGTGATCTAGTAAAAAAAATGACGAAGAAAGAAAGAGAACAGGAGTAAGGATCCAGAAGGGGACACTGCGAACACATTTAAGTTTGGGACAAGCAGCGTAATTTAATGGCTGGCAAGACAGACCAGGATTTAAACTCTGGGTTGAGGACTTGGGTTGACCTTCGGGAGTAGGTCTTTGTGTTCTCCCACACAAAGGATAACAGGAAAGAGGGAAAAATCCATGGAAGGCTGGGAGAAAACCTTATTTATTGAAGTGTGCCTGCCTTCCCTTTAAAAAAACAACAACAACTCAGATCCCAACTAGCGAATAATGCTTCTGCACAGATCTCTGCAGAAACAGAAGGGAGAGGCTACGTTATCTCACAAGGAGGCTGGCACTTTTTAAAATCTGCTTTAGAGTTTGTGCTTCCAATCTGTGGCCATTCAGATGAAGGATTAGGGGTCCCTTAGGGGACAATGAGGTTCCTGTGGTCATTTCCTTACTCCTTGCTCAGTCTTAGCTAATTACCAACTGCTGTGGTTTTTTTGGCTTGGCTAACTCCCCCCATGAGTGTGTGCACACGCACACACACACACACACACACACAAATGCACGGCTACTTGGAATGAATGGAACGCACTGTCCATTACTCATGTTTTACTCTCAACTCTTTACCTGCCTTAATCAAACTGCAGAAGAATAGTCTTGACCCATTTGCTACAGTCCAATACTTAATCTAATGGGGTTTGCGCCTAGATTTATAACCTATGTGTGTCTGTCTTGGAGGGCACGTCGGAATATAGGCTGGACCAACCTCTTACGGGCCCTCCACTGTTCGGTTCAACCGGGGCAAATTCTATTCCAGCTTTCCCAAACAATCTGCTCCTGATTTGATTTTATGGGGATTGAAGGAAGATTTTGTTTCAAAGCTGGTTCCAGCCTGGGAAACATCGCCACATAAGTTTGGTAAAGTTGAGCCACTCTTTAATACTGCAATCAGACGGAGGATGGGGAGAATGGCAGTTCTTTCCTTTTGACTGGGCTGGTAATAATAATAGGAAGGAGGAGAAGGTCGAGGTGAAGGAGAAGAAGGAGGAAGGATCATCACCAGGTGCCCCTCCAGAGGATAAAAAAATCCCAATGTAATCCACCACTTTCCAGTTTGGATCACAAACCCACAAAGGCTGAATTTGGTACAAGTCCCATTGGGCATAATGGGACTTAGATTTGGGTCAACCTGTCTTGGAAATTCAGCCACCTTTTTTCTTTCTAGGGATTTAGAGTGGGAATAAAGAGCGCGTAAGTGTCTTGCTACCTGCTTCAAAGACTAGTTCCGTTTCTTCCATATTGGCCCTCCTGAAGCCTGAATTTCTTTGCCAAGGAGCGAAGCAATTCAAACCAACGAAGAGCCCATTTTTATGTTGTGGTGGAGGTCATATTTCTGGATGCTTTCAAGCAGCTCCCCTTTGCTTGAAGAACAGCAGATTGGCCAGAAAGGGCTTCCCAGAGCCTGTTTCAGACCTTTCAGCAAGAGTTTGCTGAAGAGCAGGAGAAATGTCCATAGAGAGGATGAGATCTTAGGTCTGGTCACTGGGCCATCAGACAGGTGAAGGCCTGTTCAGTTCTACTCTTCCACATAGGGGCTTTGCAAGCAACTAGAGTCCAAGACAGCAAGCATGACTTGGAGAACCCGGGTCCATTTTCCCCCCTGTTCTCCCCCTTTCTTCCTCCACTGCCCCAGAGGAATTCAACCAACTCTGTTCCTAATGACTTTGCTTTCTTGCCACTGGCTCACATTGGGCCCTGCTTTCTGGAAGCGCAATTCCAATTCGCCTCGAGAAGGCAAGGGAGTCTGACAAACCACAGACTTCAGTATTGCCTCTTTTCTTTCTCCCCACAATTTCTTTGCAAACCCGCTGCAGTTTCGATCCAGAGGGCAGGTTAGCCTGGGTTGTGCAGATTACAAGGCAGTGAAAAAAGGGTATGCCTCCCTCCCTCCCTCCCTCCCTCCCTCCCCTTCTCTTTCTTTCTTTCTTTCTTTCTTTCTTTCTTTCTTTCTCTCTTTCTCTCTTTCTTTCTTTCTTTCTTTCTTTCTTTCCTTCCTTCCTTCCTTCCTTCCTTCCTTCCTTCCTTCCTTCCTTCCTTCCTTCCTTCCTTCCTTCCTTCCCTCTTTCTCTTTCTCTTTCTCTTTCTCTTTCTCTTTCTTTCACTTTCTCTCTCTCTCTTCTTTCTCTCTCTCTCTCCCTCCCTTCCTCCTCTCCTCTCCTCTTTCTTTCTTTCTTTCTTTCTTTCTTTCTTTCTTTCTTTCTTTCTTTCTCTTTCTTTCTTTCTTTCTTTCTCTTTCTTTCTTTCTCTCTCTCTCTCTCTCTCTCTCTTTCTTTCTTTTTCTTTTCCTCCCTCCCTCCCCCCTCCCCCTCCCCCCTCCCTCCCTCCCCCCTCTGGAGCAGACTTCCATCTTTGCAAGGTTGCCAGAACTTCACAAAAGCGACCTGCCCCATCCAAGTTGCAAGCTACTCATTTACAGTGAGAGAAATCAAATGAAAAAACACAGACCCAAGCTGATCGTCCAGCGTTTGAATCCTTTACCATACCCTTTCGGCTACCCCAAGCTCCTGAGTTCTCTTGCACACTGAGGTTATCGATCTCCTCCATGCTGAGGTTATCGGGCTAATTGGGGAAATCTCAATAGCTAACACCCCCCCCCCCGCCCCCGCATTGCTGCTATTCCCTTTCCAAAGATTGCTCCGTGCTTATTAAATATCGTCAAACCTTACCAGTTAAAGGCCAGTTTCGTCCCTTACCGCCAGCCCAAAGGAAAATAGCCCCCCCATACATGCACTCAGCCAAGTAACTAACCAAAAGTCAGGCGTTCAAAGAAGAGGGGTGGAGGATTCGTGAAAAACAAAAATTCATTGTGGCCCGATTGCCAAGGTCACTTAAAGGAGTCCATTGAGGCCTTCAGCTTAGGCTGTCCCCAGTTCTAGGTGGGTGCAGAGTTGCAAATTCAATTAACACATCTCCCCATAATACCTGCTCCTCTTAATGAGCTTGACCAAATACCCGCTTGAGCAGGATCCAATATTTTTTTAAGCAGTAGGGAACGAAAGGAAAAGAAGTGGATGAGAGAAAGAGAAGGGAGGGAGGAAGAGAAGTCAAGATTCCAATACCTGTACTGGGAATTTCTCCAAATCCTCCCTGCTGAATCAAAGCCTTATCTGAGGCTCAAACCCATGGACACCCTTTAAATCTTAATCCCCTTACCTTATCGTTCTGATAGGCTGTTACGGCAATAAATTCTGTTTCCGGGAAAACGTAAGTGCGGAATGTGCTGTAGGGCAGTTTCAGGATATCGTTGGCTCGGACTATGTGGAACCGAGGTTGATATTTGTGCATAGAGTTTAAGATGGTCTACGGGGGAGAAGGAGAGAGGAAAGGGAGTTAGGAGAACACGACTCAGTTGAGGGAAACTTCAGCTGCCTGCCTGGTATCTAAACTGGGCCACCCAACTTTTTTCTAGTCTTCTTCGCTTCCTGCCTGTCTAGCTTCCTCAAACTTTGCTGGAGAACATTGGCCATTTTTAAGAATTCTACCTCCAATAACCACCCCCTTCTTCTCTCACTTACAGCAATTTGTAGGGATCCAGATCCAAGCAACAGTTGCCTGAAATAAGGGAAAGAACCCTAGCTGCAGGGAGTTCTGATTTAGTGCAAGGGTGGAGATTATGTCTGTCTGTTGGTCTGTCTGTCTGTCTGTCTGTCTATCTCTGTCAGAAAGAAAGAAAGAAAGAAAGAAAGAAAGAAAAAGAAAGAAAGAAAGAAAGAAAGAAAGAAAGAAAGAAAGAAAGAAAGAAAGAAAGAGTTTCACTAACAAAAATTTGGAGGAAGTGGTGACATGAGTTGAGCATTGCATTTGAAAAAGAAAGTCTAACTCTGAAATCCATTCTTTCCATACCATAATAGATCCTTTCAGGATTCCCTTCCTTCCTTCCTTCCTTCCTTCCTTCCTTCCTTCCTTCCTTCCTTCCTTCCTTCCTTCCTTCCTTCCTTCCTTCCCCCCACTTTAAATAGAATTCAGTTCTTGCCAATGTATAAAAGCAAGACTCCATGATTTGGGGAAGTTTCGCTCATTAGGTTTTCAGAATGATTCTTGATTCTTGTTGCCATATTGCCATACCCTCAAAATCTTGATCTTCTCCCCCCACTCCTTCCTAAAGACACTAAGCACAATATTATAATAGGTCATCTTCAGGCCAAAAGATAGGATTGCCCCGCTCCCCAACTTCTTGTTAAAACCTGGAGTTAATTAAAAAAAAAAAAAACTGGAACGTACAACAATCGCTGCGTTTTCAACCATTTCTGTAAAGAAGTAAACAGTGGCCCCATCTCTCCGGCAGGCCTGAATTTCTAGTCTTCCTATTTTGCAAATATCTTTTCTTTTAAAAGTCTACGCAAAGACAAGATTTACGCCAAGGGGGGTGGGAGTTAGGGGGAAACATTAAGCAAGTGGAAAACACTTACAAATCCATGTTTGTCCGATATATTATTAGTCAGTTTCAGTTTGTGGAAAGTGACGACTTTGGACATCCACTGTTCGCCTGTGGCCGGGCTATCCGGATGGATATACATTCTTTTGGGCATTTCAGGGTCAGCTTTGCCAGCCACCATCCATCGCGAATTATGAAATTTATATCTACAATCATCCGCCGCCACAATGTCCATCAATAAAATGTATTTAGCCTTTTTATCCAGACCCGTACATCTCACTTTAAAAGGTGGAAACATTCTCCTAGAAACAAACAAGGTGAATATTATTTTATTTTATTTTTGCTAATAATAGGGGTATTATTATTTATTATTGTTATCAACAACAACCAGGTGGACAATTAATCTATCTCATATGGTGGTGGCGGCGGGGGGGGGGGGAGTCCCCCTGGCTTCCATGATTTCCAAACTGCAATGCTGTGCAATTTTTTTTTTTTTTTTTGCTGTTTAGAGTTAACTGAGGTCCAAATACCCTTTTTAGAAATGTCTGCAAGAAATCTTGTTTGGTCCCTTTTGAGAAACAACCCTCCCAAAACACACACACACTCATACACACACCAATAACTGCAAGCCCCCTTGTAATGCCGCTGAACATTTTCTTTTCACCAATTGTTTCTAGATTTCATGCCATTTTGAATGGGTCTTAAACTATAAATCCCAGTAACCCTCTGAGACCTTAAGAGCAGTTCATATTTATTTGGGGGAACATTCCCTACTATTATATTTTGTCCCAGCATCAGAATGAAATAACCATTCAATGATCATTAGATTTTCCCTAATTGTAGAGACCTCCATAAAACAGAAAAGACCCCCTTTGTGTAAAGTCTTAAGCTGCGATCAAAGTTTGGAAAGTTGGAATAGAGGAGGGGTGGTGATTGCAGAGGGAGAAACACAGTTCCTTCCTTCCTTAGACATTTTTCAAATGTTCCAGAATTGAACAGTGAGGCCTAGGTTAGCCAGGGCCTCCTGCACCTGATTAAAAACTGGGATAAAAAGTAAACAGACATCCAGATCCTAGTTACGCTTGTTGAAAAATATCTCCCCCCACACTTTTATTTCCTTTTTCTTTCTTTTCTTTTTGGAAAGGGGAGGCAGAAGCCAGCTCCCAAACGCATTTCCTTGGAAACTGTCTAAAATGATTTTATGACCAGAAAAGGGCTGTAGGCAATTTTTGGTTTTTTTGTCTGAGTTCAGGAGTTCATCCTTGCTTTTCCCTGTCCAAGTTTTCTTGGAAGGAAGGAAGCCAACTCCAGTTCTTTTGGTGGGTCTCTGAAAGGGTTCAGTTGTAATTTTAAAAAACCCTGAAAACCAGGAGATGCAGAATGCAGCCAGCCTCTCTCCTTCCATCCACACAGCTGAAGGTGGGCATGCATGCAGGTAAGTGTGTGTGTATTTGGGGGTCCTTTACACCACCATTTGGGCTTTGCACACAGCCACGGCTCACTTTGTCCTTCAGAAAGCTGGCGATGCCCTTCTCTGACCATTTTCCCCGCGCCGAACAGTTTCTCTTGGGAAACCTGTGCCGAAAGGTTTTGACCGCCTGCTTACCTTCCCGACTTGGTGATCACCATCTCCGTCCCCCGTTTATGAAACTGCTCCCAGAGTTCCTTAGCTTCCAGATGGACTTTGGGGTCGTCCTCCACCTCTTCTTCCGGCTCCAGCGTTTTCAAAGGCCGCAAATGGGCCGCAGCTTGGTGTCCCAAAGAGGAAAAGGGGAGGCCGGAATCCGCCGCCCCCACCAGTTGATCCATGATCGGCTTGGCCAAGGCTCCGGGCAGCGAGAGCGCAGCAGCCCCGTTGGGCGGCAAGGCCAGGGCCGGGAAGAAGTGAGCCTGGTGACCCAGGACGGCGCTCATGGTGAAGTCCGGCGCCCGGTGAGGTAGGAAGGGGTGGTAAGCCATGCTCGTCCCAGGGATCACGGGCTCTCTCATGGGGAAATTCATCCAACGCGGTCCGCCGGCGCCGCTCCCCCTTCGTTCTCTCCCGCTCCCGAGCTTCGCCGCCGCCGGAGCCCAGTCCCGACTCCCTCCGCTTGGCAGGAGGAGCCGCCCAGGAGGAAGCGCGGCAGGACCGTCGGGGAAAGAGGCGAGAGCAGGGCTGGCCGGTCGTGGGAAGCGGGCATAGACGAGTCACCGCGGCGTCCGGGCAGCCGGCGACAAGCAAGAGGCCATGGTCCCGACCGAGGGAAAGTGCGCCCCGGCGCTTTGCCGCCTTTCGTTTTCCTAGGCTCCCTCTGTGTGTGTGTCTGTGTGTGTGTGCGCGTATGCGTGTGAGTGCGTGTCTGTGTGCGTGCGTGTCTATCTGTCTGTCTATCTATGTCTGGCTTTGGAGCAAATAATACTGCTAATAACAAGAACAAGATGAGTAACGATATCTGCGCTTTGAATCCTTCTGATAGGTTTCGAAGGATCGGAGCCGCCCGCTGGCGCCGCCGCTATTTCTGCGAAGGGAGTCAGAGGGAGAGATTTGGGGACGCGGCGGCGGCGGCGGCTCCAAATCCCGCGGGTACGGAAGCCAACAGGAGACGGGGAAGCAGGAAGGAGGCGCAGGGGAAGGAGAGGAACGGGACGGAGAACCTTCCGGCCAGTCCCGGCTGCAAAGGTCGTGCGAGGTCTGGGGCCGGCCTCCCCCCTCCCCTTTCTTTCGCCGGGATGGGGGTCTCTTTCAGCCGCTTCTTATTTCTTCCTCAGCTTCTTGCGATCATTTCCCAGCTGCCGAAGCGGAGAAGGGGAGCAGCAGGAACGGCGGCATCCGTCGCTGGGCTTCTCATAGACGCGCCCGAGCCAGGCGAGGCGGCCGCAGCAGCGCCGACGGCGCGGAAGCCCTCGGGACCCCCGAAGTTGCGGCGAAGGGCGGGCGGCTTCCTCGGCCCCGCGCAGCTCTCTCGCCCGGAGCCGACGGTCTCTCGGTCGCCCGGATCGCCGCCTCGTCTCCCCCGGCGTCGGCTCCTAGGCTTTGCCTCCCCCGGCGACCCCCTCCCCCATGTTTTACGGCGAGGAAAGCGCTCGGGAGACAGGGCAACAACGAATGAAGTCGCGGCTCCGCGCTGCGAGGTCGAGGAAGCCGGAACGGGTTTGCTAAGTCGGGCGCTTCCCTCCCCCGCCTCTCTCTTCCTCGGCGTCTGCAAAGCAGCGAGCGAAAGGAAGAAGCGCCGCCGCTCGGCTCCCCGAGTCCCCCGCCGGGAGGGAGGGAGGGAGGGAGGGAAGGTGGGCGCGCGCGCGCGGGGAGGGATGGGGGGCGGGCGCGCGCGCACGCGAGTGTGTGTATGTGTGTGGGCGTGCGTGTGTGTGCGCCGGTGTGGCTGGGCGTGTGCGCGGGTGTGCGTCTCTCTCTCCCTCTAAGACCGGCCGCTTCGCAGCGCTGGGTTGTATGGTGGCGTTTGCGGGGCTGCCGAGCGGCTGCGCCCGCCTTGATTGGCTCTTTGACGCTTTCGGGCCAATTGGGTGGCTCCAGGGGCGTGGTTTTGACAGGTCGAGCCGGGCGGGGGGAGGGCGCCGAGGTATAAAATGAAGGTGTCGGAAACGGGAAAGCTGCAGCGCGAAAGTCTCCCCGCTGCTCGGGGCCGCGCGAATCTGTCAACAGGACCGGGGGGGAAGGGGGAGTGGCAGCGGCAGCGGCAGCGGCAGCAGCCGGGGCCACTGGGCAGGCAAGAGTGTGCTGGGGGGGACGGGGACGGGAGAGGGAGAGACGCCTCTAGGGGGCTTAACAGAGACGGCTTGGCTCGCAACGCAGCCAGCTCCAACAAGCCAGGAAGCGAAAGGGGGGGAGGGGGAGAGAGAGATGTCCCTCCCTTTCTCTTTCTTCGCCCTTCCCCTGGCCCAGCTTTCCGTCTGGGACTTCTCAGCAACTTCTCCCGGCGAGGTTTTTACGTGCTCGCCTTCTTCCCATCTCTCTCTTTTTTTGGGGGGGGGGGGACTGGAGGCACGTGTGCCTCGGCGAGGATTGTAAAAGGTGAAAGGGCGCGTGGGGCGGGGCGAGCTGCGCCCGGCTTCCCCAGCACGCGCGCGTGCCTGCCTGCCTAGCGCACCAGGACAAGCTCTCCCTTCTCCTTGGCTTCCACGCGCGTTTGTTTCTACGTCGCTCTCCCCTCCAACGAGGGCGGTCTAGAGAGGTTGGAGAAACGTCTGTGTTGGGTTTCAAGCAACCCTATTTCTTCTCGCCCCCCCCCCCCCAGTTGCACAAACAGGCCAAACACGCGCTGCGCTCCTTCCCTGGTTTCAGTGGGGATGCCGCCGGAGGAACGCCTGCACGCACATGCGTTTCTCTCTTGAACCCTTCCTTGTGAGTATTTTTTTTTGGGGGGGATAGGGGCTTAAAAATTCTTGTGAAGCCAAGGAGCTTCATTTGACCGGCCTTCCGCCAACCTGGTGCCCTGACCTCCCAGAAACTGGGACTACAACACCCATCCCTACTAGCCAACCCGGGGCAGTCCTTGGGAATGATGGGCGTTGTAATCCGAAGCGCGTGGAAGCAGCAGCAATTAGGACCGGGTGCGTTCCGGGGAAGAAGCCGTAGGCGTCGGTCGGGAGGGAAGTGGGCGAGGATGGGAATGGTAGTTCAGACGGTCCGGAGGGCATGTCGAGCTGGGGGAGGAAAGCGCGCTCTGCAGAGAGTGACAGATGGAAATTGTATACGGGGATGGGTCTCTGTGTCAAACCCAAACAATATTTACCTAGCGCAGCCCATACACGCGTGCGTAAGTGGGAACAGAGCGCGGCGCTTCCACGGTGTACGTGGGTTCGGAGTCCCGCACTTGGCGGCTCTCCCGCCGCGCCGAAGGGGACCGGCGCGCTTTTTACCAGCGGAAGATCAGACGGGCTTATGCGTGGCTCGCGGCTCACCCCTCCCCGAGACCGGCGCCCTTTCCCTTCGTCCAGGCCAGTCTGGCTTCAGCCCCCCTGTGCCCGCCCGCCCGGTCCTCGGTCCCCCGTGGGGCCCAAACGCCGCAGTGGCTTCTCCGGGTGAAGGCGGCTGAGTAGGGTTTGCTTTTCTCTCTCCCCCCGCGATCGCCTTGCTAACCCGCTCGGGGCCTCGCGTCTCCTTCCTTCGCCCTGCCCGCTTTTTGATGTTGTTTAATTGTCTCCGGGGTCGGAGGTGCCTCCGTCTCTCCCCCCACCCCACCCGCCTTTCCTTCGCTGGTTTGGAGCCTTTTGCAAAGCGGACTGCGAGTCGCCCTCTCGGCAGGCCGACGTCTTGTAGTCAGCTTCGGAGGAGGAAGGGGGACGGCCTGTCTGTGGGAGGAGGCGGGTTTGCGCGCGCGTGTGTGTGGTTCTCTCCCCCCCCCTCCCGCCTTGTATGCGGCGTGCCGGTGCGGAACGGGTTACAAGCTCTTTCCCAATCCCCTCTGTTGTGGGCGCGGGGGTGCATTAGAGACCCTGGCTTTTGGGGTTCTGGGCGTGTGGAGGAGGAGACGGGGGCTTGGAAGAGAGGCCGAGGGGCGCACGAAAAGTACGAAGCAGCAGCTTCTCTTCTCTCGAGCGCCCTGTTTTCCTGCGAGTGGGAAGATTTGTGGGAGGCGAGAGCCGGATCAGGTGTGGAAACCTAGTACCGACCTCGCCCCGCCTCGCCCGGGGTTGTCTGTAGGAGCCCGACAACGCGATTAACTAAGAGGACGCGCCGAGCAACCCTTCGTAGTGGCTGCGCCTCAGGGCTACAAGGCGCTTTGGGATGCCGAGCTCCAGCGGCGTCCTTGGGGGGGCGGGGGGAGGATGGAGGGCCACTCTTCAGGGCGAGGGGGCCACGCCACGCGGAGAAGCAAACAAGCAAACACAGAGAAATGTATTGAAACATAGGTTCGGATGGGGCGCGCGCGCACACACGTTTTCTCTTCCCACCGCGCGCGCCTAACCAGATCTATTAAAGACCTACCGTCTGCATTCCAACGACAGGCAAAGTTTGTTTAATGGTAATCTTGGTGAGAGGTGTAGGGGTGTATCAGTCTATGTCTGGGAGGCTGGGAATCCTGCCCGTTGGCCCAGGGTAAGGTTCCACCGACACTGGTGTGCCACGCCGAAACTGGGTCAATTCAGCCCCAGCAAGGCGCTGTGTGAACACAGCCGTGGTCTGATCTTTGCCGAGATACGGAAAAGATGGTTGATGCATTCCGGGCAGAGACGCAAGAGACCACAGATACTCAGGAAGGATCGAAAAAGACCCCCGACTATTCAAAACCAGATAGATTTGGCCTCCTTGGATAGGCGCAGGGTTCATTAGGAGGCCTTGGCCCAGAACCCGACCGATTTGCTGGCTGGAAGACCTGATTTTGGTCGGTTGGCCTCGCTTCTAAGTTCTCAGAGCGTGCTGGAATAGCGTCCCCGGGAAGCCGAGGCTAAGGGACACCAAACTGGCTAGAAAAGTGCAATTTTGGGGTCGGTGAGTGGAAGGCTATCAAGGGAGAAGGCGACTGTGGTCTGAACGAGAGGTTTCCTGATGGGACGCCCTCAGATACGGCGTCTATTTCTTCCCTGGCCAAACGCGCTACAATTATTCCTGAGCAATGGCGACCAAACTGGGCTAAGGGCAAGTGGAAGGATGGCGACTGGAGCGGCGTTCTCTCTCTCTGCTCCCCCCCTCACCCCCCGCACCCTGCTGCACTCCTGAAAGAGATAAAAGGGATTGTGTGTTTGGAGACACTCAGACAGTTTGTATAGTTGGAGAAATGAGAGGCCGGCTTTGGCGGCGCAATGTGGTCAAGATACGAGCGGAACATCTAACGCGATTAGCTTTCTTAACATTACATTTTTCGAGGCGCGGGCTAAGAGCTCCTCGGCGCCAGGAGGGTGAAATCTGCGCAGGAAACCAGAGTCGAGGATCATTTGCCTCCACCAAAATATCTCCCATTCCCTCCCGGGTAGGGTGAAGCTGGGGGGGCAGAGGGGGAAGACACACGCACGGACACACAATTTAGGATAGACTTAAATTGTTCCTGTTTCCAAAGGCCTGAACGTTGCAGGGCCAGTGTCTGAACGACCTAGAAAACCCAGGGTACAGAGGATTCATTTTGAACCCGTGTCACTCACACATACACACACACACCGTCCTTTGCACTGCATCCTATCTCGGTGCCTATCTGGATCTTTTTCTCCATTGAAGTCAATGGTCCAACAAGGGAAGGAAGCATGTGGAGTAAGGCATTTCTCCAATCTCTGGCATAATTCTTGGGGTTCTAATCCAATTCGTTTTACAGCTTTGAAAGAGGGATGGGGGCGATCCCTGGGTTGATGGCTGGTTTCTGTCCGATCTAAGACAGTTGGTTCCCCCTCCCAAAAATCGTTCTCAACCCTAAACGCTTTTCTAAAAGGGACGTCTCCTTCGAAGACGGCTGGATTCCTAGTGACTGCAAGGTTCCTGCGATTTTCTTGGCTGCAGTAGAAAATGGTTTATCACGGAGTTCTTCTGGGGTATTTTTCGATCTCCTAGTCTGGAGCGATTTCCAAAGGGTCTTCCATCTAAGAACTAAGTTTGTGCTGCCTGGAGTCCACACTTCCAAGCTAGAGGAATGTGGTATTGTGTGAAGATGGAGCAGGTGGGTCCGGATATAGATTTGGAGATTTTGTATGTTTAAACCAGAGAGGTTGTTCGCTCCTTATATCGTGCCTTCTGAATCAGCTGTGAAGATCTAAGCGGTCTCCCTCCCTCTCTTTTTCCTCCTCTTCTTCTCTCCCTCTTTCTCCCTCCCTCCCCTTTTCCTTCCTTCCTTCCTTCCTTCCTTCCTTCCTTCCTTCCTTCCTTCCTTCCTTCCTTCCTTCCTTCCTTCCCGATCTGACACCAATACCCAAAGGTTGGCATCCTTTTCCTTCTCTTTCATTCCTCCAACAGAACAAATTGGTGGACCCCTTTTGTGAGTGAATAATAAACCGCCCTCGATTCTAACTGCGATGCAGGAGGATTCAAAACCGTCCCCAACCCCCGCCGTCCCTGCCCTGCTGCTTCCAGTTCGCTTTCTCGGCAGAATCGACAGTCCTCCTGGGTTAGAGATCTCGATTAGAGAGTCAAGAAGTCTCCCGCGGTGCAAGAGACGTAAACGCGTAGTTCTCCAAATCGCCACCCTCCTGAAAAGCTTGAGGGAATTAAGAAAGGAGAAAGGAAAAGGATCTGCTCAGTTCAAGGAAAGTAGCGTTTTATAATTTCTATTTTCAAATGGGCGGGGAGGAATCACATCATGAGCGTATCTAAGGAAGTGTAGTGAAGTCTGGAGAAAGTCAAAGAAATCACCAGAAATGTGCGTGGGAGGACAGGAGTCCCTGAACGTTGTTCGCTCGGTTTTTGATGTTCTGATTTAATTTTAAAAGTCGGAAAAGTGAAGTTAGAGAAGCCTCCTCCCCGCCCCCACCCAAAACTCGGCCAGCAAGATGACTTGGACTTGGTCGGATTAACAGGCCGCCTTTCCTCCATGGCAGGTGGGGGATAAGGAATGATGGGTGGGCCAAGTCAGGCGCCGCTGGAGGGCACGAGGTTGGGGAAGGGGGTTTGACTTTCCCCCACCGGGGGGGGGGGGCGTTGTTTCTCTAGCCACCCAGCCGGCTCCCGCCTTTCGCTCTCGGCGGCCCGGCCGGTTCCCGCATTAGGCCTCGGAGCCCACTTGGGTAATGGTGTGCAAACTTCCGCCTTGCGGATGACCTCCGGAGCTAAGCCCCTGGGAGACCCGTCTTCTGAAGGGAGGCTGCGCTAATCTCGGATCAAACGCGGGAAGGTGCGAAAACTGCTTTGCGTCCCCTCCTCCCCAGGTTCCTTTCACCCCCTCCTGTTTAGGATAAATCTGCTCTGGCGCCGACTGCACGCTGGATGATTAATTCGCAAGCAAACAAGCGAGCGCGAGGGAAGAGGGTGAGGGGGAGAAGTCCGCCGGCCGAGCCATATAAGTTAAACATTGGCCAGAGCTTGGAACTCCGTGCTAGCCTTGGCCGGCTGGCTGGAGGGAAACTTAACGGAGAAGCCTGGTCTGCATATAAAAAGAAGGGTAAGGAGTTGGGCGGGTGGGTGAGAGAGAGAGAAAGAAAGGGAGGGAGGAGGAGAGAAGGAGACTGGATCTCCTTTGGTTGTTTGCTCTGGAATCTACAGCCCAACCTCTCTGGCTCCATTTGGCCTCTTCAAAGGGCCATTAGAGGCCTTCTCCCACCAAAATAGGTCGGGGAAGGGGGGAGACTGTGGCGGCAGGGAGTGTATGGCTGATTCTTTCCACCCAAGGGCAAGAGCATGGTGGGTTGGTGTTGGGAGACCTCCCCCACCATAAAACCCAGCCTGGTCCTGTTGGAATCCTGCATCTCTGAGGGCTTTGGTAACCTTCTCTTAGAAGCTCTCTGCAATCTCCTTTGAGCACCACCAATTCATTCCAACCCTACCTGTTCTTCAGACTCCTCTTTCTTAGGGACAAGACCCACTTTGGTTTTCTGCAGCCTTGGAAGTGTGAGTTGGATAGGCTCCTTCACCATCCACGGATGGTTAGGTCACAGAAGATGACAATCAGCAGATGCTAAGAGTGGCACATCCTAATTAAACCCCAAAGCTCGCACTCCTTATCCAGGCAGATGGTAGATGAATTTCACTGAGTATTAGCTGGGTTCCACAGTCATGAGGGGTTTTAACCATGGTTAGTTGAATAAGCCCCAATGCCAAGTCACAATGAAGTCAATCCAAAAGCATTCAGGCCATTTTATTCAGGTATTTGGTGTTTCTGGTTGATTAGTTGGTGTTTCTTTGACCTTGTTGTACCCTGATCAGTATCCATGTGGATTGGAATGGGGAGAAAGATTGTAAAACATACAAACAAACTAAGGAGGATGCAGGAATCCAAAAACAGACTGCCAAGCACCTCTATGAGATGTAGGACATTACTTTCTTGACCACAGGAGAAACTGAACCTTATACCTGCACCGAGTGTGCTCCGTCATTTATGTGGCCTAAAGATAAAATAAGTGGAATTCCCAATTCGGACCAGCCTCACATTGCATGGCCAAGCAATTAGGGAGGATGGACAAGAAGGTTCATCCAAGAGGAACTAGAAGGAGAAAGGTGAAACAAATATTAACTCAGTCCTGGTGTTTAACATCTGCTCCACCCTTATGATGAATCATCCTTGACTTTTGCCCCAGGGATCTAGGAATCAGAGATACACTGCTTCTACCCAGGAAAATTGAATTCATCATTTTAGCCAGAGTTCTCTACCTGTTTTTGCAATCACTGCCCCAATTTGTGACTTCTAATCTGTTGCAATGACAGTCTCTAAGTAACAGCCCCCATGACTGGGGATTTGGGAAGGTGTAATCCCAACATACCTAAAAGGGATTTACTTTGGCGCTGTCTGTTCTTAGACACTACCTCAATAACTTTCAAGGCCTCTCAGTGTCCTTCTCCATACAGAGCAGCAGGAAAATTCAGCGGATGGGTGTCATTATTAAATGAGCGTGCAGGGGGTAGCTAACTTCTCCACATCTGTTAGGGGTTTTGTTATTGGGGTGGGCTTTTCTCTAAACTATTCCAAACATTCAATGCTTTGTTTTGCTGTTTTAGGGTTATTCCTGTAGGGGATTTATTCTCACATCTCTCCCTAAATGCCAAAGATCTCACGGCAGCTTAGGATAAAAGAAAGGAAAGTGAGAGAGGATGTGAATGAGAAGAATCTGTTGTGAAACAACAAAGCAGGACTTTTTAAGAGGCATTACTAGAATGGCAAAGTATGCATTGGTCTGCTTGTTTACCAGTTTAGGGCTCATACAGACTCACTCTTGACAAGGTTGAATTTAAGCTTGGAAAATGTGGTGATATGGTGCTACTTCCTTGCAACTCAGCTTTCCTCTAAAAAGGATCATCCAATCTGGGGTTTTGTCCATTTTTTCCCCACCCAACAGTCCTGTGATTCACAGGTTAGGTTTGATGCCCACAAGATCTTCCAAGGGGCTTCCTGGCCCTCCCCGACTATATAGAAACATGCATACAGCTTTCATCGTTATCTTAAATATCGTGGAAAAACACACATGGGTACCCCCCATATGAGAGACCCAACAGCATCCATGGGTGTGGGAGGGTGTCAAAATTGACAAGATAGCAGGTGCCATGTTGTGATCCTTTTTGTACACGCATCTCACACCCATTCCAAAGGAGTGGGACTTGCTTCCATTATGACATTCTGTCTGCCATCTTGCCGATTCTGAACACCTCTCCAAGGACACCACTGGAGAAAGCTCATTATACCACAGGAGTCCTCCTGTCACTTTCCTCCCATTTTAAATCTTCATCTGCCTTCTAGTCCAGGTAATAACACTAGTTGTTACTACCATTGTTATTATTACTGTTGCATTAAACCGTTCACCATAATCACGTTGGTTCGTGACACTGACGTTGCATTTTCAGCTCTTAAAAATGACTCACTTCTATGTTTTTGTTTTACTGTAATTTTGTTTTGTCCTATTTGAAGCCGTTCAGCTTCCTTGGACTATCAACTCCAGTTCCTCACTGTGCTGATTAGGTACGATAGGATTTATTGTCATACCAAATGCTCTATGGAATAGTGTCTTTCCAATGGTTGGTTAGTGAACTAGTTCCTGTTCTGGCCATACAGAAATCATAAGCTAACCAAAGGATTGGCTTTCCCCAAGCTGCTCAACCATACAAATAACAACTAAGCTTAACATGTTATATGGACATAGGAAGTAGGTCTTTAACTGGGTCAAATGAACCCAGCCATTAATTCCCTAAATAAGCATCTCTATTCCATTGGGGTGTAGTTGTACAGACATCCTAATTCCTTGCTTGACTTGCATGTGGTGTAATGGTGAAAGTATTGGACTAGAAGTTGGGACACCCAGAGTCAAGTTTATTCTCAGCCACAGAAGCTCTCTAGATGACTGAGCCAATCTCTCTCTCTCAGTCCAAGAGCCAGGGTGGCGTAGTGAAGGTTTTGGCCTAGGAGTGGAGAGACCCAGGTTCAAATAGAAACTCACTGATGATTGGGACCAGCTCCCTCTCAAGGTTGTTGCAGTTGGACAGTGTGTTGTAGATGATGTTTTGAACTTCCTGGAGGAAAGGTAGGGTATACATCAATAAATATACAATATATATTTATTTCTTAAATATATCAGTAGGGCAACTGTTTGCTCTTTCCAGCTTAAACTTTCATGATCATTTGCAGGCCTCCTCAGCATCTTAAGACTGTGATGGGGTTCTGTTCTTGGTCTCCTTTGATGCTCAAGCTATGGATGTCCTGACCATGCTTCCATGAAATCTGCACTGTCTCTTTCAGAAGGGATTGAAGGCAAAATTCAAGGAGCAGGATGAGAAAAAGGAACCCCTTGCAAATGAATGAAGTGATGAGGACTTCAGGGTCAACTAAGAAAGTAGCCCTGATTAATCAAATAGTAGGTTGGATGATTTTAAACTGGAGTTGTTAGTTGATGTTAGTACCTTTAGAGTAACTCTTCAAATATGTTGAATTACAACTCCTGTTACCTCCAACACCCATGTCCAACAAGTATTCTTGATAGGAATTGTGGGAGCTGAAATCCAGAACATCTGGAGGAGATTAGATTGCAGAACTCTGTTTTAGAGATGTCTTCTCCTTCTTCAGCAGTTTGGATCAAGCACTGCCATTGGTTCTAAAACACTTCTAAAGTTAGCTTTCTTGGTTCCAGCCCATCACTGTTTTCAAAATGGTCTTGTGAGGCTGATTAAACTGTGATATAGTTTTCATAGCTACATGGGGATTTCAGCCTGGATATTTTTGGTCCTCTTTGATACTCTGATCCAAAGCAAGACTGCTTAGAGCCCTTTGGGATTTTATCTCCCATACTGAGCATTATGGAAGTTGCATCTTCAAACATCTGAAGGGTCTCAGTTTATCTGTTTTCCTAGTCTAACCATGGTGCAACTGGAGTTCTTCAGTGTGTTACTCAACTCCTCAGACTCACTCATATCATCTAAGATCATCTCAACTTCCTATGAAGTGTCTGGTGGCACCTTAAAGATAAAGACTGATTATGTCATCAGCATTCATGGATTGCCACCCGTGAAATCAAACACATGGATTATCTTTGAGAGTAAAATTTTCTTTACCTACAGCTAGGGTTGAATGTAGGGGGAGGAGGGAGGAATCTAGTTAGTGTCAAAGCTTTCCTTCTTGGCAACCATCTGGGGAAAGGCCTCTGGGCACTTAGAGTGGGTATATGCTTAGTCATAAAGGGAAATGAGCTAATGCAGAAGGCAATCAACCAGCTCTTAGACTTAGAAAGAAGTCTCTCCCCTTTCATTTACCCTTCCACTGAATTTTTGAGTAATCATGCTAATAGGGCAGGATTGTGACAAAGTTGACCGAGATCATGTGGCCTGTTTTGAACACTGCAGGGCACTATGAAAGTACCTTCTCATAAAAAGTAACATAACCTAGCAAATGTCTCTCCTGTATTCATATAAGTGCTCAGGAACAACAGCCACAGACATGCAGTTGTGAAAGGAGATCTAAACAGTGATCTCACTTGATACAAGACACATGAACTGCAACCTCACGAAGTAGGGCAAACCAACTGGCATTTTCCAAGCCACAATTCTGTGGTCTGTGCAGCAAGAAGAGGTGTTGGGCTTTGCTCTGGTTATTGAATGACCCCATTTCCTGGCAGCAACACATGCTGGAACTGGTCACTTTCTGGATTTCCCCATTGAATCATAAACTAACCCACCAGGCTGAGGTCATACAAGATGCAAAACTGCCACAAATATGTTAAGGTTAAAACTTCCCAAGCTGAGCTGACCTGGGTAAGCATTCACAGAATGCAGAGACTTGGGGGTGAATCCTAGTGCCCAAGAGATACAGGAATACAGTAGCAAGCCCTTATTTCTTGTTTTTTAGTTCCACCTGATGATCTAAGGATTTCAAGGCTAAGGACTCTTTATTCAAATAGCACTTCTTAAAGTGGATAAGTAGGATAAGCTGAAAGAAAGAGTGACAAAGAGGAGACACTCACAGTCAGCTTTTAGTTGAGTCAAGATTTGCAATTGGTTTGCTGAAATGATTTCCTGGCGTGGGTCTATCCAAAGACACAAGGGGAGGAATATGAAACTGAGACCACAATGTGGCACGTTATCATCTCTCTCTCTACCCAGCTCCTTTTTCTTCCCGAGACTAGCTCTTGGGTTATTTACACACATCAGGATCTTACAGCAATTTTCGGATCTAACTTTGGATCGGAAAGTGAGCAAGGCTTAAAGCCAAACCCGGTAGCTGACACACACATACTAAGGCCATTCTGATCAGGGTGGAAATCAGTCAAGTCGCTTCAAAGGAAGATAATGAAGCAGCTGGACTGAACTAGAGGGGGTGCAGTTTAGGTCTTTCAGGATGAGGAAAAGTATGTTGAGGATGTCCTCAGAGTTTCAAAATAAACTTAGGGCAGAGGTGGGGGACATGATGGCTTTCTAGTTCTTGCTAACTGCCACTCCCAGCTGCCTCAGCCACTGTTGCCAAAGGTGAGGGACACTTGGAACCGCCATTCAGTAGCATCTACAGTTTGCCCATCTTTATCTGGACATGGAATGTCCCCTGGACAAGTCCCACTGGCATCAAGTGAGATGGATGGAGCTCTCATCTCTATTGAGATGACTCTGAGAAGAGACCTGTGTTTGCCATTACTCCATTAGGGGAACTAGTTCAATCTTAGGGCAACCTTCTCCAACCTGGGGTCCACCAAATGTATTGGACTTCAACTCCCACAATCCCCTTTGGGCACATTTCCTGGGCACTGTGGGATTTGAATCTTTATAGATTGACAGAGAGGTGGAGATGTAGGATGATTATCTTAGGCCCAACCTCATCGCAGCAAATATACTTGCATTAATTACGCTAGAAAGTAAAGCAATAGGCTTTGAAAGAAAGACATGGTCCTTCTCCTAGAGGTGAAGTTGGCCCAGATGGCCACTGATTCTCCTGAAATTTGCAAAGATGAGTCCACCAACTAAGTTAGGAGTCAGATGTCTCACCAACTCTCCAGCTCATACATGAAATACTCATTTATTTGCTTCTTAGCTGGTTATTCCTTAACATCTATTTAACCACTTTCTTAGCTAAATTTGGATTGGATTTCTTAAAGGGACATATCTGAGCCCCATGTGGCACATTTGAGATTCATAAGGTCTGCAATTACCTTGGTTTTGGATCAAATGCTGCCACTAAATAGGAAACTCTTAAAGTCAGGGGAAATGATCCTATCAGCTGTATTTAATCAGTTTAATATAACTTAATTCAAGCTTAGCTTTAAATTCTTTATCTTGGCCCTGCTTACATTTTTGGAATGGGGCTCTTGGTAATGTTGAAGGCTCAGTGAAGTCCCTAACTTGGGGGCTGGGGGAAGCCATAACTTGGTTTGTTTAGTTTTGGCTCTACTGGCAATAAGAACCTAGCCTTTGTGATTAAAGTAAGCCATAGCTTAGTGCTGTATATCCAGCCAGACATTGTAGTTAATAAATTTTCCAAATGTAATCATGTTAATAGAAAAATCTACAGAAAGTTTTATGCTGTTCTATAGGCTATCGGTTTATTCTTGCAAAAACTTTGTGGCTCAGAATTCACCTTTTTCAACCCTTGGAAGGGTTATGTAAATGGTCTAATGCATATTGGGAAATCTCTCTCTCTCTCTCTTTTAATTCTACCAATTAGGCCAGCAAAAGAAATTTGAGACTGGTTTGATTCCCATCCTCCATCTTTCTGAGAGTTTGGTCTTGAAGATAGAGAAATGCTCAGGCTGATTTCTGATATTGTCCAAGAAGAGTTAGTCTTTCTTTTGCTAAGCTCCTAAAATAAATTTGGGTTGAAATGGTGGACACTCCCATTTAGGATCTTATAAGTCTTACTGACTTCTGTGAAGTTGCCTTTAAGGTGTTCCTTGAGTAGAGCTCACCTGATGACTACACAAACACATTTATGCTGTTTTCTTAGCATAACTTTCTTAGCAACAACTTCCCAGCCCAACCAACAACGCTGGAGCTTCCATTCCATTTCTCATCCAAGGTAAACCAGGGCTGAAATCAGCCAAAGTTGGCTCGGTGTTGCTACCTGCTGTGATGAGGTTGCCCCTACTCACTCATATTTGTTTGTACCAATCTGTGTACCTACACACAGGTGTGAACAGCCAAAGACTTTGAAAAAAGTTAGGTTTAAGACAAATTGTATGTCACCCCTAAAATATATTTTCTTGAAATGCAGCTCATAGTGAAGCCAGTGAGACTGACTGCCAAGTAAATGTGCACAGAAGAAGTCCTTTTCAAGCCAATGATTTCAGCAGAATTGCACTGAAATTGGCATATCCTCGCTGATAAAATCCAGGGGGATAAGAAGAGAAGGGAAAGGAGGAAGATATTTCCTTGTTTCCTTATGCTGTCGCTAATATAATCATCCAAACCAAAGCATGCTCTAAAACTCCATGTAGGGTGCAGGATAATTTTCCTTCTTCCAAAATGCTAGGCCACATAAAATGGATGAGTCCTCAGAAATTTTCCAGTTTATTTCCAGGTCAAACTCTACATTCCCAAGCACCTGTAGCAAGCTTTGATGACCTCAGAACAGCAATATGTGCATTGTGATATCATCACACCAATGAAACAGTTATATTCTTGGGTGATGATCATGGAAATGTTTGCGACATCTCCCTTCCAGGATATGTATGTGCTGGTGCCTACACTGTGGCTGGATTTTGCACCGCAATCACGCTCAATCTGGGTTAACCATCCCACTGACCTATCCATGTACTTTGTAAAACTTTATTTTTCTTTGTAAGCTGCCCAGAGTTACTGCGTGTGAGTTGGGCGGCCATATGAATTTGTTAAGTAAAATGAACGTAACAAATAAACCATTTTACAACTTCACGTGATGGTGAGGTTACGCATGTTAAGAGAATTTCTGTGTTCCTGTCATTTTAAGTACCATTTTAAGGAGTCACTTTATAAATCAGTTTGTATATTCAGTTCTTCCTGGGCTGGATCTTCCTACAAGATTCAGGTTTACTAGATCTGGCTCAATGAGAAAAGCCTAGATAGATTTCTTCTTGTCTTCAGGCCTTCCTCCAATCTGTCCCAGTTTTGCCCCTGAAGAGGACACAAGCTGGTTGTACAGTCCTAGCCTGATCAGTCCTTTCCCCCATTCCTCAACACCATCCCCCCCCCCCGAAAAATGATTGTAACCTTATAAGTCAGGCAAAGGAGAGGCAATTCCTCCTCTCTTTTAGCAAGGCTAATTTTACCTGGCCAGGTCCAGAAAAGCAGCATTTTGAAGCCTTGTGTTATAAGTGCTACTAGAAAGCTGTGTTGCATGTGTAAGAGTGTATCTTCAGTTGGAGAAGGATAGAAGAAAGAGGGAACAGGAACTGTCAGATCTGGGAGAAGAAGGGGCTGCTGTCAGTAGAAAGATGGGGTAGAAAAAGCAGACGAGATTCCCTCTGCATTGTTGAACTAATGTCTCCCTAGGAATTGTGTCAGTTTGAACAGTCTTCTTTCCCTTAGTGGCTTTCCATTTAAGAGACACCCCCCCTTCTTCCCCCCCCAAAAAAACTGAACTAGGAAGTGGAGGAAAGGAAGGTACAAGACAGAAAAAGTGAGATTTCCCCTTTCTCTCAAATCGCCTTTAAGGCAGCCTTCCTAAACCTGTGATTATATAGCCATTCCCAACACATCTGGACGAGTCTTTCCCAGATGGAACAAGGTTGCTTTAAATGAAAAGGAGCACGGGGGGGAGAGTGGCGGAGAACCCCCCCCCCCCGCACTCTGGTTGATGATCAGGTTCTGGGTGATCGACTTTTGATGGAGTCTGGCCCAAGCTTGTTAATTACAGCTGAGGCTGAGGTTAGTCAATTACAGATTCTTGAACCAGTTGTACTCAGACCTTGTCAATTACCGTCCGCGGCGGCTGCGGACGTCGCTTCATCCGGATCTAAGGAACGCCTCTCGCCACTCTCCCCACCTCACTTCTGCGAACCACCCTGAGTTCTCTTTGCTTCTTCCTTGCTCTCCTGTTTTCTTTTTGACTTGTCCACTCCTCCAGCCTCTCCTTTCTTGGAGCTTGAATGTTGGGTGGGGATCAACAGCAGCAACTCTTCTAAATAAGAAAACCTTGGCTCATAAGGGCATGACAATATGTAACATCTGTATCTTTCTGCTCTGTGAGCTTAAGAGAAGGTGGATTGCATATACTACAGTATTCAGATAGCCTCGATGTTGAACTTCCCTTCCCTTCCCTTCCCTTCCTCCTCCATTTACTTCCTTTCCTTTCCTTTCCTTTCCTTTCCTTTCCTTTCCTTTCCTTTCCTTTCCTTTCCTTTCCTTTCCTTTCCTTTCCTTTCCTTCCCTTCCCTTCCCTTCCCTTCCCTTCCCTTCCCTTCCCTTCCCTTTCCTTCCCTTCCCTTCCCTTCCCCATCCATTTACTTCCTTTCCTTTCCTTTCCTTTCCTTTCCTTTCCTTTCCTTTCCTTTCCTTTCCTTTCCTTTCCTTTCCTTTCCTTTCCTTTCCTTTCCTCAGAGAGACGAAAATTCCCAAATCCAAAGCGTTTACCTTGCTGAATATATTCTTCGTCTGGCTTCCTCCCCCTACAGCTTTTGTAAACGTTTCTGAAACGTGTAGCTGTTTTTAAAGCACTCTTCTGATATTTTAGATTTAAGATTTACAGTCTAGCTACAGAGAGGAGAAGGTCTGGCGCGGGGCAGATAAAACTCAGAATACAAAAGCTGATTTTAATTAAGCATTGAACTACCAGAGTCAGAAACTCGAAGGAGCTCCTTTTCCAAACATTTCTATCTAATCTAGAGATTAAAAGCGCCGGGCCCCCAATGAATGAATTCTCTCTCTCTCTCTCTCTCTCTCTCTCACACACACACACACACACACACACACGCACACATACACACAGAGAAACACACAGAGAAACACACACAGTAAATTCTGAATGGAACATTTTTTTAAGGAAGAGATGAATATTCCTTGGCTTCACCCAAACCAGCTCTTCTATGATTTTTTCCCTCTGTGGTCCCTACGCCTCAATTTTCTGTTCCTGTTAATTTGTACAAGTTTCCTATAAAACAAGAACTAATCGGAAGATTTTACTGGGTTCTGTTTTGTAACTGAGCAACATTTTCATTATAGTTATTTAAGTAGCTGTGATGTAGGGCAAAAGAAGCTTCAATGTTTAAAATAATATTTGGACCAGTAAAAAGGTGGCGAGGTTTATGACGATTAAAAGCAAGCCGTGAGCAATTGTTCCCAAGCCGGCATCGACTGAAAAACTGGGCCCATCCTTTCTACCGCCTCAGCACGAACAGAGCGCTGGGAACGATGAACTCTGTAGTCCGGCCATTTGGAGGGAGTTGGGTTCAGAAGTGCCACTGCTGAGAAAGGCTTCCAGAATGCCCAAGTCCGGATGGGTGGTGGTGGAAGGGCTGGTCTGAGGAGCAAACATCTAAAACAAGGTTTAAGATGCAGAGGGGCTCAGGGGGTTTAAAATAGATTGCTTGAGTGAATTCTACCTTCGCTTTGCAATGGGTTTAAAGAAGTGTGCATACCAGAGAAAACAAAAATCATTTTGGGTAGAAAGGGGGCTGTGGTGTGTGTAATGGGGGGCGGGGGAAACCGAGAAACAGTTCCCTTAAAATGTCTACTTTTCCGGAACGAAACAAAGAGGACTTGAACGTTCATCTCCAAAATAAAAGGCGCGATCCCAACTAGGATTCTCTTCTCTCTTCATTTTTGGGGTAACCCTGGATGGCCTGCTGCTGGCCACACCCCTGGGCCCTCTTCTGTGGGGCCTGGGGCCTGCTGATCTCAAGGGGGCTTTGCTTCTGGGACCCTCGGCTGAAATTGGGCCGCTTTGGGGAAGCAAGCTGCATTTCTGGGACTGGTTTTCGCCCGCCCCAAACACGCCGGACCGCAGACGGGAGCTGGGAGTTTCTCCCACCGTTTGTCCTTGAGGTGAAGGCAGGAAGAAAGTTAATGAACGCTTGGGGGGGGGGGGGGTGGCGTTCTTGCCCTTGGCCCGGGCTGAGCTCTGCTTACTTCAAGGCGGCCGGTATGGGCAGCTCTGCTTCCGCCCATCTCACCCGGGGCGAAGGAAAGGAGAGCGCGGGCTCGGCCGCAGCCAGGGACTGGGCAAGGGGGTGGGGGAATCGGGAGAGAAAAGCGCCCGCCGGCCCAGCAGTTCCGGGGCTGCGGCTGATCCCAAAGCCTCTGTGGCCTGCTTTCTTGGTGGGGGAAGTGCCCCTCGGGTCAAAGGGGCTTATTCTCAAGGGTGGGGAGCGGGACTGTCTGCTGCATTTCGATTTGCTGTTAGGGTTTGCTTGTAGCTTTAGAAAACTCAGGTTAAAGTCTTCGAACTTCGGGTGGTTTCCTGGACGTATTGTACCTCCATGCATAAACAGATATATTTACCTTTCTTCTCTCTCTCTCTCTTTCTTTCTTTCTTTCTCTCTCTCTCAGAAGTCACCGTGGGAGAATTTCCTTTCCTTTCCTTTCCTTTCCTTTCCTTTCCTTTCCTTTCCTTTCCTTTCCTTTCCTTTCCTTTCCTTTCCTTTCCTTTCCTTTCCTTTCCTTTCCTTTCCTTTCCTTTCCTTTCCTTTCCTTTCCTTTCCTCTCATTCTCATTCTCATTCTCATTCTCATTCTCCCCCACTTTCCCTCCTCCCCTCACTTTCTCTTTCTCCACACTTCTTCTGACATTCAGTGCCCAAGACATTTACAGAATATCCAAAAACCCTCATCCAAACATTCGTTTTGTATCTCCAGGGGCATAGACAAAGTTATTTCTCCAGAATAATCAGTAAATGCTGTGCGTGTATGTCTGTGTGTATGGGCACATAGGAACATATTTCATGTGCACATTTTAATGTGTCTGTGTTTGCTGCAGAAAGTTCCGTGTGGGAGCAGAGGGAACCCTATGCCGCTCACTGGACTCAAATCTCTTGGGAAAAACCTATGCAAATCCCTTTTGTAAAGTTTATGGTAATTATGTACCAACATTTCAGGAGTAAAATAGTCTGGTTCTATTTCTATGTTTTCTTTTCTCTTTCTCTTTTCTTTTTCTTTTGAGGAAAAGGAAAAAAGGAAGGAAGGAAGGAAGGAAGGAAGGAAGGAAGGAAGGAAGGAAGGAAGGAAGGAATTGAAGTTGACTTCTGTCTCGTGTTCTTTTCATCCCAATCTCTTCAAACAATGCCAGCAGAAATACTTTTTGAATGCAGTTTACACATCAATGGAAACCCACCTGGAGTTTAGATCAACCACTCCATCGTACCTAAATATTTTCCAGGAAAATGGAAATTAAGATGCCCCTATTTATTTATTTATTTATTTATTTACTTACTTACTTACTTACTTACTTACTTACTTACTTACTTACTTACTTACTTACTTACCTGGAGAGTAAACCTCTCTCTTTAACAAGAAGCAGGTCTTTCCCGAGAAGTGCCTGATCCTTGGGATCAGTCCCTGCTGAATTTCCAAGGAACTGCTTCTGCCTGTGGCTGCATTTTACGGCTGGGATTTTTTTCAACCCTCAATCCAAGTTAATCTGCTTTCCATTTTTTATTTTCCCCTCCTCCTACTGGAAAAATTATTTCTTTGTTTAAAATGGGAAAAAGCAGTAATAATAATAATAATAATAATAATAATAATAATAATAATAATAATAATAGCTGTAGTGATAGCATTTTCCTGTTTTAGTTTGTCCTAGAAATCCAGAGTTGAGAAGAACAAACTCTCAACCTGCAGTGTTTAAAGTTCCTTCATCACCCAATTTTGCTAAAAAAACAAATAAACCCCAAAACCAAAAAACCAAAAAACCAATGCTTGCAGCCAGGAAAAGCACGGTGAAGGACCCTCTGAATGGGGAAAGCTCTTCTCTCATCCAATTCCACGTCCCCTTACCAAACCATTAGTCTGGCCGTGATAATGACTTATTGGAAAAGCTAAGCCACAGCCAGGCTGAGAGTTCCTTCGGACGCCACACGCACAAAAGCACACATGTGTTCATATGCATGCCCTCTCTCTGTGTGTACATGTGCTTATGCGTGTGTATCACAGTCTGCCCACATGCAAGCAAGGATGTTGGGAACATTTATTAAACCCAGATGACCCTTCAGGCTTGACTATAAGGAAAAGATTTACAATGATGCCGCGCGGAGCAGGAATACGGAGCCAGCCTCTCTTTCTGTCTTTCTCTCTCTCTTTCTCTCTTTCTTTCTGCATCGCAGGTGTAAATGCAAATTTCGCTTCAGGAAACGAGACCACTCAGGCGCCCCCCTTCTTGCTTCCGAGCATCTCCCACTCCTCCTCAAAGTCCGTGAAACAAGTCCTCTTCTTCACGATTCTCACGCGTCAAGTGAGCTGGTCAGCCCCGGAATGGTACGAGCCGGTTGCGGCTCGATGGAGGCTCCGCCGCGGCACGGTATTGGTCGGACTGGTCCTTCCACCCGGCCTCGGGTCTTGTCCCGGGAAAAATCCAAGGGGGTCCAGCCGTGCTGGTCGAGAGTCGAGAGCGCCGGCCGACGAAGGACGAAGCTGAGACAGTTTCGGGACTCGTTCGCCCCGAAGGAGCAGGATGGAGGATCCTGGTGCCTGCCAGAAGACCAAGAGAGGCGAAGCTTTAGAGAGCAACCAAAATTAAGGCGGGGGGGGGGGGGGTTTGAGCCTTGATTTGAATTACACAGCTTGGAGCTCCTGGGTCGGGAGAGGCTGGACGGGGAAAAGCCTTGCAAGAAACAAGACGTTTCCCAAGAAGACTCATTTTAATTTCCGAGGCGTCCCAGCGGCTACATCAGAAGCGCTCCCCGGTGCAAGGGCTGGGGGTCAGCAAGGCTAGGTTCCCTCTCGCTTTTCCAGAGAGGAAGCCCCCGAACCGAGCCCCCAGCGAGCATGCCCAGGGCGAGATGATCGCTAGGAGAGGTCCAGCTTCAGCCTGGACGTCGGAAAAGCGTCCCTGGGGGAGGCTGGGCAAGCTCCGAAGGGTTTCCTTTGGCCGCAGGAAACTTAGCCTCCAACTGGCTTTTATGGATTATATTTCTGGGCCCTTCATTTTGGAAACGGGTGCGTGGGGGGTGTCGAGCTGAAAGGGTATAGCTGTGAGATCCGACGGTGAACCCCAGCAGCAGTGTTGGCCCAAATGCCAATGCTTGGTTGACCTTGGTTCGGGTCAGCCTTGGCTGGTTGTGGCTTCACGTCTTGGACCCTCTCCCTCTCCCACCCATTTAGTTCAAGGGCCCACGTGTTGTGCGTTTCCAGAAAACGGGTCAAGTCAAGGAAACCGGGCTAAGTGCCCTGTGTGAAGGCAGCTCACGTCTGCCTTGCATGTTGCTTCTCTGGGTGGAAGCTCCTTGTAACTCAGAGTTACCCTATCCGAGCCTGCAGATAATGGTTTCATCCAAAAGAGAGAGAATAAATAAGAATATTTCTGGGCAGCTACATGGCATAGAGGTTTCATAAACACCATACGGTGGAAGCAATGGTGAAAAGATGCCATATATAATACGTATGTAAATAGGTTTAAAATAATAAAACGAGTCTGAATTGGATCATTTGAGCCCCACCTTTCCATTGGCTTCGGGGCCTGGGGTTCCACCCAAGCGTGACCCCACCTTGAAGCCGTTTGATCCTGGCTTACATCTGCTGATCCGCTTGAGATAAGAGGAAAACCTTCGATCTCCAACCGCTTTCTCGCGTTTCTCCAGCAACTCCCTCGTGGCTTGTTCAGCGTGGTTTTCAATCCCCCGGGAGAAAGACCATACAGTATTGTGGCTTCTTATTTGCTCTCTTTTACATACGAGCGCGAGTGCGCTAGCCCATTCGCCCCCACCTCCACCCGCGTCGCCCTGGGATTCCGAGTAAGCTCTTTTTTTTCCGACTCACTCGCTTGCCAGGGGAACTTGCCAGTTTGGGGGTTGGCTGAGAAGTTGCAGTAGTATCGGAGCAAAGCGGGCTTTAGGGTTTGGCTGGAGTTGAACTCTGCATCGGAAAAGCGAGGGAGAGGGAAATCCAGTCGATTGGGGAGGGGGCAGCCTAACAGTAAACCCTCAATAAGGGGAAAAAAAGGTCTCCCCTTAGTTTTCCTTTGGAAAAACTGCCACGCAGTTCAACACTTAGCTGAAATGCAAGCGTAGATGCAGACCTCTTGAAGTCCGCTGAAACTGGAATAGGATGCAACTGTGAAAAGATGCGTTGACTGGGGCCCAGCTAGAGAAGATTTTGGCCTAACAAAAGTTGTCAGTTTAGTTCAGGAATACCAGCTTCTGAATAAAGCTGCTGCTAGAAAACCTTCCAGGCATTAAGTTTGATCATTCTTGTCCAGAAAGTACAAGGAAGATCCCTGGATCACAGCCTATATTGGTCTCAAATCTATATAGATGGACGTACATTTATGGGGTTGATGAGAAGAAGGAAGGAAGAAGGGAAAGAGCAAGAAAAAGGAAGGGAGGGAGGGAGGGAAGCTTTCTCCCCTAAACCTGCCTAAAAAGAAGGACAATAAACATCTCAAAGAAGGAAATTCCCTCTCAGGTTTTGGAAGCTCAGAATGACCTGTACTTATTTTTTTTACATTTTCACATGGCCTTGGAAATCAGAAGCAAAGTTCAGATTCCCGGAAGACCTAATTCAGGTGCGTCTTTTCTCCCGTCTCTTCCCTTTATTTCGCTGGGAAGGGGCTAAAGCGAAGGAAGGACCCCAGCTTCATTCCGGCAGAACAGTGCGGGGCGCGGCTATAAAAATAGGGACCTGCCGGTTGGGCTACCCCGATCCCCTTTCTCACATTCTCTTTTGTGAGGTTGAAAATGGATACCGTCTTTTACAGCTGGAAAAGGCATTTCTAGTCCACTCTTTCCAGCTGGCCCATGATAAGGTCCTTGAATAATAAAGATCATGGTTCTTTTTCGGATTCTGGCTGGAGGCACTCGCTCAACTCGCTCAGTTCTGCAGGCGAGCGGGGAGATGGAACTGGTTTCACTCCGGATAGGGGTTCAGCTAGACCCCTTCAGGCTGCCCACCTCCAGTGTTTCATTTCATGCTGAACAAATGGGGTCCCCACGGACCCTGCAGGCCCCCTCTTTCTGTGTTGCAGAGCGCGTGAACACATTGCACGAGCACAGCCTATATTTCAAGTGATCCGAATTCAGATTGAGGCTGAGGATGGTCGTAACAGCAGCGGCTGTTTAATGCACTCCTCTCGTCTTCCTGTTTATGTTTTCTGCCTTGTGCTGAATTTCATTTCTCAGCACATCTCTCTCTCTCTGTCTCTCTCGGCTCCCCCCATCCCCTGCCTTCTCCAAGCCAGCTGAGGTCCAATGATGGTTAGAATCCCGATTTGAATTGGGGAAACTCCAGGCTGACTTTGCAACACGCTGAACTCCATTCATCTCCTCCTCTGGATTTGTCCAATACACCAACCATAAATTGATCCCACGGGTCGTGTTCTCACAGCAGGTTAAGCCACCGAACGGAGGAGAAGGCGGAGCAGAACCAAGGTTTACACTAGCCAAACTGACAAGGCTGTGTGACTTCAGCGGCCAAACCTTGTCCTGAGCCGGAGATGAGTAGCCGTTGTGTGAATCCAAGCTGAGGTCGAATTGCAGATCAGTAAATGGTTGGACCCATCCCTCTCTTTGTTTCTAGAGAGCTTCAGGGTAAGGATAAAATCTAGAGATTATGGTTTGGACAGGATGGGTCGCCCAGCAATTGCTTCATGTTTTGTCGAGCCCAGGGTTATTTTCAGGGGTTTTGTGCTAATTTTATGGTTTTTACATTTGAATGCCTAGCTTTATACTGATTGCTGTGAGCCACCCCAAGTCTTGCAGATTTGGGAGAAATACATACATGAATGAATAAGTCAGGATTGCTTGGATGTTGGGCTAAAACTACAACACAAAGAAATCAAAGCTGCCCCCTAAACTGGAGCTGTCCACTCTCACTCTTTCAAACCAGACCTCAAGCTTTATTCATCCCTCCTAATCTTAGCCTGTGTCTCCTCCAACACACTTCCACATTTGCTGCAAGTGACATCTCATGTCTTCTCAACGTCTCCTTGTATCGTATTCTGGCCATAGCCTGCATATCTGTCATGGTTCCCAAAGCCCAAGAAGGCTGGGGAAATGAGAGAATCTATTTTTTTACACATCGGCTTCCGTCCATTCCCAGCACTGTTTTCTGCCTGAATTCATGCAACACCAAGTCATGGAAACACTGTGCATTTACACATTGATTAGTGTTAATGCTTGGGGCTGAGCAGGTTTGGAAACCCAGGTGCTTGGTTTCATTTACCGTTCAAGAAACTGTGGGAAAGAAGCAGGAAGCATGCTCAGGGGTTGTGTGAATGAAGTCCTTCCCTCTCTGTATCTGTGATGGAATGGAATTATGAAGGCCAAGCTCAGGGAAATAAACATTTTCTTAGCTCGCCAGAACTGCGTGAGAGGAACAAGAGGATGAGACTGGCACCTCCCTGAGGAATTCACACTGTTGTGGCTGGAGGACTTTGGGAACTGGGGTTTTAGTCTGGGAAGATTGATGTCAGGCCTAGCCCAAGGAACTCCAAGACACAATGCCAATTCAGTCCAGCTATGTTTATTAGCTACAACCTCTTCCCAAGAATCTTCCCAGACTAAAACCCCAGTTCCCAAAGTCCTCCAGCCACAACAGTGTGAATTCCTCAGGGAGGTGCCAGTTTCATCCTCTTGTTCCTCCCACGCGGTTCTGGCGAGCTAAGAAAATGTTTATCTCCCTGAGCTTGGTTTTCATAATTCCATTCCATCACAGTATCCTAATATATACATTAAAGGGGGGAGGGAAGAGATCCTCGTTTCTGACTATTACCTCTGAGCCAACCCTATCTGGAGATGAACTCTGTTGGAGGGACAGAGCTTCTGGAAACTTAAAACAACCATAGGAAGAAGGCAACAAAGTAGGAATTGGGGTGTGTGTTTTAATCTTCTCATGGAATAAACCAGCTGTGTTTTGTGGATGTTCTGTGAAGAACAAGTTCTGTTCCCCAGGACTGTCCTTAAGCTAAATGTGTATGTAAGCCAGAACAGTATTATTATATAATACTATATAAGTAGTATTCTGTAATGAAGTTGAACCATTGTGTATTTAACTCAAATTTTGCTACAATAGGCTCCCTTCTTAACTATGGGCATTCTTAACCCGGGGACCGGTAGGTGTGCCTTAGTTGTAATCAAAGGCTTCTTGACTTTTCCTGGACAGCCCCTTGATAATTTTCATTTCAGGGCCAAGGAGTAGCTTTCAATGGGCTTTATCCCTCCAAAGCTTAAATATACCCAGAAGACTGCATTCACACAACAAACATGACTGGGTGGTGAATTAATCCATTTTCTGGCTTCACACAAAAATAAGATTGATGGGTTGATTATATGCCATCAAGTCATTTTCTAGCGACCACATAGATACATTTTCTCCATGATGATTGGTCCCTAAACTGGTCCTTCAGGTCTTCCGATGATGCCCCCATCACCACTGTAATTGCATCCATCCACCTTGTTGCTGGTCATCCTCTTCCTCTTTCCTTCAACCCTTCCCAGCATTAGAGCCTTTTCCAGAGAGCTGGGTCTTCACATAATGTGTCCGAAGTAGGATAATACCCATAATGGGTCTGAACAACAGTAAAAGATTGTGCTTATCCTTCACACCTGGCCATCCACTCTACAATTTAGAGATGTAATAATAGCTACATTCCCTTGCTTAACCCAGTTAATGAATTAACCCACTTTGCGGGCTCACACAAGGCTGAAAACCATACACTGACCAAATAAGTTGGCTCAGCCAACCTGCTATGCTATGCAACCCTGCAAACTCACCAAGAGGGAAAGTAATCAACCTTGCCGGTTGTGCCAGAGCAACAACTAGGTGGATAAACCTGTTGTGTGAACACAGCCAGACACTCTGTTTGTCTAGTCCCCATCTTCACTGTTCTTATTCCAGAAGGTCTATGTGTAGTCTGATACTCTTGGAAAACCAGCTAAAAGGTTTCTGTGAGATCAGGAGCTATTCTTCTCCAATCCAGCTAGTCTCTTGGTGACACTTCCCCTTTCTTCCCCAAGTTCATTTCACTTGATCGATGGCAGAGGTCACTCGGTCCACGATTAGGTCAATAAAATCAATGTTTATTCCTCTGTTGGGCCTGAAAGCTCATAAATTCTTCTCCCAGATTGGCTGGGCTGGAAGAAAAAGGGAGTGGAAGTGTGTCTCTCCTTTAACCCTCTGCCCGGCTTTCCATTTAATACAAAAATAATCCACTAGAGGTGATTTTTCCTGAGTGCACAGACATTAGGTGTTAGATCCATTCCCACCACAGCTTAGCCTAGTTATTTCTAACTAGGTTAATTTCTAAGTCATTTTTTTTGGTTTGCACAATGAGGCATACATTAACTAGTTGGGCCAGGTTTGCACAACAGGCTAAGCCACAAATCCACCAACCAAATTAACTTGAGGTTTAGCCTATTTGCAAGTGTATTTTGGGACCACATCCTCTGAGTTGGATGCAAGCTAACTCACTCATACTTTCCAGAGGTCTTAGCAAAAGAAAAGCAGAGTAGTGGGACACTAGTACTTTTACCAACCTGGACTTCAACTCCCAGAATTCTCCAGCCAGTCTGGTCATCACTGAGACTTCAGGGAGTGAAGTCTACACATTGGGAAGTTGCAAAGGTTAGGAAATATTGCATGATTAGCCTAAACCCATAGTAAGTCTGGAAAGCATATTTCCCCTAAGATGCCACTAAACCCTTTGTGGCCCCCCCCCCCTTCTTATTCATCTCTCTAGAATCACAAGCTGCCTCCAAAGGAACTAACCTGTGACTAATATAGATTTATACTATATTATTCAACAAACATGGGTAGGACTGACTGTTGAATCCTGAATTCTTTATACTACAAGAAATTGTGGATCTGCATATCTTGATCAGTAAACTTCCAGTATCTTTCTTCTTTAGCCATATTTGCTATTTTATTGCTTTATTACAGTACTGCAATCTTAAAACTCTTGGCTAGTAGAATTTTTGGGAATTATAGTCCAGGAGGCACGATCTCAGAGACTATAGATAATTTTCCTCTTTTCCTGTTCCACATCCTAAAGGAGACTACCAAAGTTAAACTCAATAGGACTGGCTAACTTTCTGCATAGACTAGGATTGGATGTGAAGTCTGGATTTCTAGCACTATGTGTTATCAAGTTGGTGCCAACTCTTAATGACCACAACAAATGTCAGCCGTGAAACTCATATAAAAACTGTAGGACCCTTTAAAAAAAAAATCACCTGGTCACTAATTAAGGGTTTGTGAAAATCTTCAGGTATTTGAGTCTCATTTGAGCTTTCTGGAATACAACCAAGTATTCTTCACTTTCACTTTAAGCTTCCAGGAAAAAGGGAAAGAAAATAGAAGATGTGAAGAGGAGAGGAGAGGAGAGGAGAGGAGAGGAGAGGAGAGGAGAGGAGAGGAGAGGAGAGGAGAGGAGAGGAGAGGAGAGGAGCTTTTTAGGTGACTAAATCACGGAAGAAGAAACTGTGAATTATGAAAATGATGTTAATTTTTGCAAAGAGAAGTTACTGGGGAAATGTGCAGTGCTGGTAGATCCGCAGATTTTTCACCCTTGGAAGGAAGACAAACACATACATATGGAGGGAGATGGCAGTGTTGACAGCCAGTCTGGTTTAGTGGTTAAGATGCTGGACTTGGAGCAGGAAGACCTGAGTTCTAGTCCTGTCTTGGGCACAGAAGCCAATGGGATGACTTCGGGCCAGTCCCTCTCTCTCAGCCCTAGGAAGAAGAAGGCAGATCTTACCAAGAAAACTGCAGAGACTTGTCCAGGCAGACCCCAGGAATCAAGAATGAGTTAAAAGCACCCCCCCCTCAAAAAAAAAGTGGCTGGGGGGGGAGCAGTATATTCATTGCATATTAATGGGAGCCTAGGAAGATGTGCAGCGTGAAGCAATTCGGGTCTGGCAGGATTCAGAGGCGATAGGCAAATCACCTGAACCAGGTCGTTTGAAGACCTAGCGGGTGCATTCAGACGTGTTAAGCGTGCTTGGGGTTGTGGTTTATGCCTGCTCATGCATTTATTGCTTCGGTTACATCGATGCACTTTCACACAAGATGGCCTGGAAGAGTGGGGAAATGGTACAAGCGTCCTTCGCCCCACCCTCCTTGCAGGATCGTCCAGGGAAAAGTTGGAGGAATGGAGGGTGCCCCGAGTTCCTGGGGAAAGGCGAAGTAGAGCTATAACAAATACGTACTTTGAAACAATTGTGCATTTCACATTAAGGGGAAGATAGCCTTGATAATTGGGGGCAGGAAGAAAAATCCGACCGGAGATTATTTTAATGGGGGGCAAACTCTTCTTCCATTCCCTATATCCCGGCTCGGTCACTTTCTTTCTGGGTTTTCGGTTAGAAATAATTAAAATAAAATAACTTAAAATAAAAACCAAAAACCTCTCTGTAAGTTCTTGAGTTTCGACTCCCATAATTACGACCTTGGCCAGGGATGATGGGAGTCGATACCCAGTGCGCCGGAGGACACCAGGTTTGAGAGAGCTGCCTTGATGATACTTCCAGTTTCTTCCTGTTTTTATTTTTATTTTTTTTTCCTAGCACAAGGTACAGAACCAACTCTCTTGATTGATCCTTGTAGAAACTGGGGTTTCAGTTGGTGGAGGGATGGTCCAAAATAAGAAGTGATGCAGGTGGGGGAAAGGTGAGCAGATAGCCGGAGTGAGGCCAGAGGAAACCCGCGGTAGAAAGGCTGGAGAAAGATAAGAGTCAAGAGCAAAGTGCCCAATTCCGAGCCCCGAAATGCCAAGATGATGCAGGTGGGAGCGTTAGAAGGGGCAGAGATCCAGCTGCAATCGGATTAACTGTCTGATTTTAATCTTGTTTGGTGGGTATCTGGAAGGTTAAAGAAAGGATAAAATTCAGACACTATTAAGGGGAGGGAGGGAGGAAATTAAAGAAGGGAGGGAGGGAGGAAGGGAGGAAGGGAGGAAGGGAGGAAGGAAATTAAAGAACGGAGGGAGGGAGGGAGGGAATGAAAGAGAGAAAGAGGAGGAGGAGCTGGAGGAAGAGAGGGAGAAAGTAGGAAGGAAATTAAAGAGAGGGAGGAAGGATGGAAAGAAGGAAGGAAGATAATTAAAGGGGGGAAGGAAGGAAGGAAGGAAGGAGGGAGGGAGGGAGGGAGGGAGGGAGGGGGGAAGGGGGAAGGGGGAAGGGGGAAGGGGGAAGGGGGAAGGGGGAAGGGAAAAGAAATGGGCGGATGGGAGCAAGGAAGCCTCGAGTTTTAGTTCAGGCGAGCCGCTCGCAGCCCGCGCGGGTCTGTCACTTAACATGCCGCGCTCGTTCTCTCGTTCGGCATTAATGCGTCCATTAAATCACAGCCTAGGAACAGCAAGCTCTCCACTCCGAGCGCTTCTTTTCCCCCACGGGAGAAATGATTTCTAAGCAGGATTAAACATCTGAGGCTGACAAGTTACGAGATAAGTTGAAATTAATTAGGCGCCGCTCTCGCCCTGCTTCGGTGGCGGTGGAAGAAGGCGAGGCGACGGGTCTCTGCAGCCTTGCTCTCCAGGAGCGAATTCGGTTTAGGCTGATCAACCTGCAGAGCAGGTAACATCAAAGCGAATTTGGTTTGGAAGGGGTGGGGGGTGGGGGAGTGGGGAGGACGTCAATTATGCAAGCCCTTTTCCATTCTTCTTTAGCTTGGTCACGAAAGAGCGGCTTCTCCCGGTAGCTACACGTCGCCCAGAAGAAACTGGCGCTTCTTTTCCTGCATTTTAAAAACTTCTTGTTTGTTTGGGTTGTGCTTTACATTCAAGAAGGAAGTATCAGGAAGCCAAGGGGAACGGTAAACTTTTCAGCTTGGAAGTAATATATATGGGGGGGGGGCGAGGGGGGAAGAGAAAAGAATCAAAGAGAAGTCGATGGGAAGGAAGGAAGGAAGGAAGGAAGGAAGGAAGGAAGGAAGGAAGGAAGGAAGGAAGGAAGGAAGGAAGGAAGGAAGGAAGGAAGGAAAAGGAGAGGAGGGGTTATTGGGTTAAAGTGGAAAGAAAGCCAGGGGGTGAAAGGGAATGGAATGGAGTAACTCTGTAAAGGTCATACCTGGCTGGCTGGCAGGCGTGTTCCATTTCTGGAAATGTCAGCTCGCCAGGACTGACATCCTGGTAAGATTAGAAAGTCTCCTTAGCAGGGTGCTGATAGAGGCTTCCCAAAGACCTTATGAAGGATCCCCCAGCCTCCCTTCTGTCCTCTGAATTCAGTGAGAAACCTTTGAAATAGATGGATCGGGAGATAGGGAGATGACAGATGTGCAAAGAAGGAAACATAGGGTCTTCCAGCTGCTGGACTGAAACTCCCATCATCCCTCACCATTGACTAGGCTGGTGAATGCTAATGGGAGCCACCCGTAAGCCACCTTGGGTGTTACAATGGGGAAGAAAGTTGAGAGGCAACAATGGAGCAAAGAAACAAGTAAAATAAGAAGCTGAGGTCTCAAACATTTGAAGGCACCCATTCCCACCTTAGCAGAATATCTTCCACAAACTCAGCTCTTTACCTGTAACATGAACACCCTTGTCCTTTCCCAGAGTGGGGATTGAGGTATGATACGTCTGGCTACCAAATCTGGGTGCAGAAATCAGTGTCTTTTGGCTGTCATCTAGTATCTACCTGGGTTTTTGCAGCCCAAATCTGGTAGCTCTCAAGCAGCCTCTTTCCTTTCACTGAATGCATCTGTCAGTCAAACATCTCCCATCATATTTAAGTGCATAGAATGGCCAGAAATGCTGGGGCTGGTAGGCAATGCTGCTTAACCCTTCTAAGACTATATCAGGCAATTTGTCTTTCTTTGATGGCAGGAGGGAGGGAGGGAGGGAAGAAAGAAGGAGAAGGGAAGAAAGAAGGGAGGGAGGGAGGGAAGGGAGGAGAGGAGAGAGGAAGGAAGGAGGGATGGAAGGAAGGAAGAGGAAGAGAAGAAAGAAAGCAGAGAGGGAGGGAGGGAGGAAAGAAAGAGCGATAATGTGAGAGCAAGTCTACTGAAATGGATTTTTTAAGGAAAAAAACATGGAGGCTAAGAGGAAAAGTCATTTGGTTGGCCTTAACAAATAGTGGACTTTCATAGAACCCCATCATCCATAGGAAGCTTTCCTTAAAAGGGATGGTGGTGCTGGCAGGACAGGAGACCAGTTCCTGCTGGGAGGTTGGAATGTCTCACCTGTGCCTTCCAGGTGAGATTGCCAAAGCCTTTCTAGGGCCTCCAGAAATGACCAGCAGAGACAGGCAGTCTAGGCGAAAGTGGCAGGTTAACCTGGAAAGACCCTCCCGGCAAGAGGAGATTCAACTGATAGGCACGTCCGTCTCTCTCTCTCTCTCTCTCTCCCCCCCCTCCTCCCCTCCCCAACTCCAGTTTTCTTGAACCTCACTGGTACTGATTGCTTTTCCTTGGAAAGCCTTACAGTTCCACCTTCCCATTAACTCCTGTCCTTCTTAGTATCAAGAGACATCTGAGAGTGCGGGATCTCCTTAACTTGCAGCCTCTTGGCCCTCAAACCAACCTCAGCCAATCCTGCCACTCACTGTGGGGAGGAGGAAGCTTGCTTCCCCGCCTCTCCTCCCCACCCTTATTGACAGATGTTATCCAGATGCCCCAGGAATTCAGGCTAGGAAAGTCACCTATTTCATGACGGGGGAAGGAAGGAAGAGATGAATGTGTTCTTCTCCCCCTAAGGGCCTGCTGCCACCCCCACTCCAGCTTGTAGAAACACGCCTATCTGGCCTCCACTCTGGTTTTTCTGAGCCTTGGACTCTCCAGCTCCTGGCTGAAAAAGATCCCACAATTTTTCCCAGTCGTTTAAACCCATGAGAGGCTCTTGAGAAAGAGCACAAGACAAAAAGCTAACAGGATAAGAAGAGACAGGGACTCTGCCTTCTGCAAATTCATCCATTGAGTGAATCCCATATGGACTTTATCCAGAAAATTATGTTTACTGCTGTTTACCTGAACCATGGTTATTCTCAATTCCATTCTCTGGAATCCCTCTACCCACTGGCTGTGTTTCTATACTCTAATTACTGAATTAACCTGTTTTCTGAGTTTCATACAGGTTCGTGAGCCAAAGAGGCTAGATTTACACATCAGGACAAAAAGTTCACCAATATTAAGCTACCCAGACTTAACTTGGTGGGTAAGTGCAACCTCCTGATTTTAAGGGACTGTTGAACTTGATAAGGCAAGAAGAGTCACAATTTTAGGAATCCAGAAGAGAAATAGAACTTTCTATCTGCTTTCTTCAGGAGCTTCATATTTCTGAACCATCTGGATGGATCAGTGCCTAACATGAATAGCATGTACACAAAACAAGTTACACCGCTGATGAAGCTAAAATTAAGAATTATCTCACAACCTCTTATGAATACTCAAACAGAGATTTGGAATCTTTCTTGGAATAAAGGCCACATGAATTTCTTGGAATAGAGATAACCCAGATTTGCTGTTAACCCTTCACAGTCAGGTTCTCCAACTTTAGGAGTTCAGTACTGAGATCCAGATCTCAGTACTGATTTTCCAATACCCAGAGAATCAGGCTACTAAGTTTAAACTTCAATCCCCACTTTTGAACTGTAAGCCTCAGTTCAATGTAGCCTATATAAAGGCTACATTTAGCTGCTGAATAACATAGAGAAGACACCTTCCAAAATATGGGTTCAGCAAAGAAGTGGATGAGTCACAACAAATACTAAGATTTATTGAGACAAGATTTGATAAGATGATTAAATAAAGTCAATATTATACTCCTGTTCTCCTTCCTTTAAATTAAATGTTACAATTTAATAACAACTTTTGAAGCGAGCCCACATCCCAAACTTGGCAGGGGGTAGGTATCCTTTCCTAGAAAGCTTGTGGGTGAAAGTCTTACAACTTCAGTTCTCACCTCTGTTTGAATCCTGAGAATACTTTTCAATAGCATGAAGTCTATGCAGAAATAGCTTTCTTCTCCTCTTTGACCAGATGCACCCAACGTGGGGATCCAAAAACTTCCTGGTACTCCAGAACTCCATCTCATGAAAAAGTGTGTAGAATTTCAACTCAGCTCTCAGTCCTTTGCGTTTTTCATTTCAGAAGTTGAACCTTGTTTAACAGCCAAAAGGCAAGATGGCCTTCAGTTGTACAAGTTATATAATGAATTGGAATTAGTTCTACAAAGGCATTAACATTTCCTTTGAATGCAAGAAGTTGCTTCATCTGTTCTCATTTTATCTCTCTGTGTCTTATGCATATGTACACGTATACATTTCAAATGCTAGTTCTCTCATAGGATCTCACTTTTCACATTTAGATGGCAGGTGGAGATTAAAAAGCTATAGCTGTTGCAGCAGAAGTTTAAGAGTTTTGCTTGAATAGCCATAACCAACCAAACCAGCATCATGTTTCTGTGAATTCCACAAATAAGTCACACTCCAGCAAGTAGTATTCAGAAGAATACTACCCTTAATCTTGAAGGAATTCTCCCTCTGAGTCAGCTATCGCAGATATACCAAAATAATACCTATGGCTTTTTAAAAGTTTATTTAATGTTTTCTTTCTAGTCTGTGCCTTTATGCCCAAGTTTTAAGTTCTGCTTTGTGCTCTAAAACTCCTTCTTGGGCTATGATAACTGCTGGTTCCTCCTGGTTGCCACTGTGGCTCAACAACTATGGAATCTCCCATTCCCAGGAGAACATCAAAACCTTTTCGACTTCCGATTCCAAGCATTCCCAAACTTCTCTGTGATGCTCAAGTTTACTTAACTTCACCAGGTAAAGCTCAGGTGGTACAGTCTAGAAATAAACAGGTTGAGAAGCAAGAGATTGTTTGATGTTTCCAGTGCTGTACCCTCAAGCAAGCACGCTGTCTTCAGGGATGGTGAGAACATTGCCCCAACATCCAGCTTGAAGAAAGAGTCAACTACAAAAATTAAGCCTTTCATGGAATGGAAGGAATATCCCATTTTGTTCCTCTATCAGGCAGTTAAATGTCTTGGGCTAGTCCTAGACTTAACATAGTTAATTATCAACTGTAATCAGTTTCTCTTCTTTTTGTAAAGATGTAAGTATATCAAGATTCTTTTGTGCAAACTTGTGTTAATGTTCTCTTCTAGCTCTTGGAAATCTTTTTTTTCCCTACAAAGCCTACAAAGTACTACAAAACCCTGAACTTCTTTCTAGTCTGGGACACTATTCCCCTACTCCCACCCTAAAGCATTTTCTGAACCAGCACCATTCCCTGCCTGACTTTCCACCTCATTATCTCAGGATACTTTTTTCAAAAGAATTGTTCTTTGTATCCTGATAGGTGTTTCTTGGCTCCAGTTACATAGTCTTGGATTCAAAATGTCTAGTTAGATTCTCCATGTGAAAACTCCTTTCAGCAGAAATTGTCCTTCATCTCTTCCACCTTCCTTGACCATGAAATAGTCTCATTCCCAACATAAACTGAATGTTATGACTTCTACATACTTTCTTACTTCCATCTCTAGACTCAATGAATTTCATTCTTGCCTTTCTATTCCTCTCTCTAAAATTCTCTGCATTCCAGTGATCCTCAAAAGAACTGAAAAGTTTATTCAAAGAGTGAATCAAGCTAAGATCTGATTCTGTAATCAAGAGAGGCAAAGGGATATCTTCACCCATGAAGGAGGCCTCTGACTTCACCAATCTATTTCTGTAAGCTATTAATTTCCAAGTGATTAGGAATGCTGTCTGTGTAAAGTGCAAACCATTTTCAGATGGAGCTGTTACTGTATTTTCAAAAATATTTATTTATTACATGCTTTTCTCATTCATGCTTTCAGGAGCCCAAGTTCATTGTATTTTTTTAAGTTGGTTTTTATATCTTTTAATGTATTTACTGATTGCTGTAGCCTTGTTGTATACCACCCAGAGTTGCCTGCTGGTGAGAGGGACAACTATATAAATTGCATAAATAAATAAATAAATCTTTACAACATGCAGCCCATTGTGTCTTCAAAACAATACCATGAAATGATTCTTAATGAAAAACACATCTCTGTTTCATGGGAATACAACTCATGGCCCAGAAATCACCACCATCTCTTACTTTTGATGGCCCTTAAACCTCCAAAAAGTCATACTGTAAGCACGTCCAGGATTGTTCTGTTCAAGACAGTGTTCATATTTTTGCTTAACCAGGGTTTATTGAGTAATCTCTACTTGGCTGCATTCATCTAGTACCATAAATATCAATTGTGGTTTTATAATTCATAGTGATTAGGAGCACTCAAGCCATAATTCCAGCCAATAGTCTCTGCGCTTTCATGCGCAAATAAGTGAGCATCGTTTGATAACACTGGATCTGTCCTTTGACTCAAAGTTTTATCATTCAAGTGCAATCTGATCCAGAAGGAAAACTATTCCGTCTTAGATCTTGTTGTAAGTTGAACAGTTTCTCTGTGAAAGTTGACCAGCATATTGTATTTTCTTTTTTTTTTTTTTAAGAAAAACATCAGTAATTTTTTTACTTTTTTTACTTTACTTTTTTTACTTTTCCAGTGTCTTTTTGGACTTCCTCCAAAAAGCAGTTTTGGAATTACATGCATTTGTCAAGAGCCGCCACCAGAGAAACCATTAGTTTTCTGTGCATCTGTCCCACATGATGAGTGATCACCACTACCACTGAATCTTCCTTGGATTCTGAAGCACTGGACAGATCCAGAGATGGAGTCCACATAATTGGGCTAGGAAAAGGCACACAGAGGCTGGTAGTTTGGCTCAGAATGTCGAGAAGATTAGTCCTGATTCAATGCCAGATTCCGACGGTTAGAAAAAAATAAAATGTCTTAACAGAGAGTTTGACAGCGGAACCAATGACCTAGAGAGGTGGTAGGATCTCGTTCTTTGAATGTGTTCAAGAGGAGGGTGGACAGCCATTGATCTGCGATGCTTTAATCTTGATTCCTGCATTGAGCATGTTGGACGTCATAGCTGCAACAGCCTCTTCCAGCTCTATCCAAAGATCTATGATTCTACAACAGAAGATGTGCTTTGTCCATCAAAGATCCCAAATTCAGTTCTTGGCATCTCTAAGACAGGCTGGACATTTTTTTTTTAATCTTAAAATCCTGGAGAAGATGGGACAAGATAGGTCAATGGACTGACTCAATAGTAGGTAGACTTCTGTGTTCCTAGCCAGAGTTCTTATGCTTTTTCTATTCTTGTTTCTGATTCCAGTTTCCATTTTCTTTTGATGGCTGCCCTAGTTTATTTGAGGAAACCTGGGACAATAAGCTGGTGTGTGTGTGATCGCATCATACAGACAGACAGACAGCCAACTAAGCTGGTATCTGTGTGTGTGTGTGTGTGTATGTCATACACACACACACTTTTTTTAAAAAGTAGAAATATGTCCCCTTAGGTGAAACTGCCCTGTTTTGAAAATTGTTCCATTGAATATTTCTTGTAGGGAGAAGAAATGACCCTCCCTCCCCTTTCATTCCTTAAAATGCTAGAGGAACAGCCTACAACAAATGCTCGTATTTTGGACGAACCTGAAATACAGCAGAGATCTGGATAATAGAATTCAGTGAAATCAGGGAGGGAAAAATCTTGGCGTCTATACTGAACTGAAAAGGAAGCTGTCAATGCATGCATGCTATCACTAATTTGCCAGATACTATAAAGCCACAGGTCTCTCTTTTGGCAAGAGAAGCTGTGAGTGACGTTGATTCTCTCAGCAACTTTCTCAAGGGGAAGCATTTTTTTTTTTTAAGGGTGTGGATGAAGGAATAGGGCCTAAAGACACGTGCCATTTTGGTTTCCTCTTCTCCACCTGGGAATCTGCTAAACCCAAGGGCCTCTGACAAACTGAATGACAGCTAAATTCACCTCCACGTTTGATTCCTGCCCCCACAGGGTATCCTTTCCTTGCTGGGTCTCTGCCTGAACAGGTGGATGTTCACACCTTGCAAATGTTCCTCTTGGCTGTTTGTGGATACAGGAAACCCAATCCTTCTCTTTGAGTGTGACATTTTGGTGGGGCTGGGAGTTGGTGGAGGACTTCTTGGTTTGGAAGTGGTGTGTGGCATCTTTTGTCAAGAGACAGTCATCCTTTTTCAGTGGAAAGGGCAACCTACGAAACGAGGCCTTTGCCTGTTCTTGCTCTGTGCATTCACAGGTGTTTGTTTTGTTTTTCAAACCCTTAGCAACACTGCACACATCCTCGGCTGTCATCTCACCACCGTCTCTGTCTTGATGCCATCCGCATTCAGACTGACAAAGGCAGGCTGAACCAAGACACATGTTTGCAGCACAGATCTTTTTCACACCGATTCAGCCCAGCGGGGCCCTTGGTGTACATGACAGCGAGTCCCCTTCCCACTTGACTTTTAAACAAACCTTTGCTAAATCAGTGATGATGACCATGATGACGACGACGACGACCATGATTTTAGCACCTTGCAAAACAAAATGCCGACCTCTAACATCACATCTATTTTTAAAATGCTCGTGGGGCCCACTTGAGCAATCTTTGTAAATAAAAAGGGTGCATGGATTTAGCCCCCTCCCTGGAAGCTGTAAATCAGTTTTCCAAACTGTGTTGTGCATAACCTTAGCGAGAACTTGCATGGGTTCCACAGGGCTAAAACAACAGCAATAGCAACAACGATTTGCAAGGGATTAAGGGGAAAAAGGCTTTGTTTTTTTTTCTTCTTTAGTCACTAAGGTACAGTGGAAGGGCAGGGCTTGTTGGCTAACATTCAGAAGCCCCACCTTTCTTGATCAGGTATTCTAGGACTTTAAAAAAAACCCCAACAACAAATCCTGCACCCTGAACAGTTTTGAAAATCCCTACTCTATATGAGAAGCCTTTGCATTTTTTTTTTAGATCTTAGCAGTTTCCATAATAATGTTATGTGGGAACATGGTGTGTTTCTATCCATGATGCTGGCCAGTCAGCCATATCCTTTAATGTGTTTTGCAATCTTGGCAACTTAAAGTTGGGTGGAATTCTGGGAGTTGAAGTCCACCCATCTTAAGGATGCCAAGGTTGAGCAACACTGATTTAAATAACACTCCATTCCCAACTCAACATTTTATGGGCACTGGACTTGCTTAGATCGTCACCGGTTTATTTTTGAAGATCTGGGTGAGGCTATCTTTTTAATTATGTTCCAGAAAAGGAACAGGTTTATCGTTTACTTGTTTGGGATTTGGCCATTTTGAGTCAGAGTTTCTCAAAATGTACTGAACCCTCCATCATCTGCAGGAATAGTATCTTGTTGACCTCATCAGGGTCAACACCAGAGAAGGAATTAATATCATTATAGGAAATTACTTGAGATGAAGTAGATTTCTCTCTGTTCTTGTTCATGATGGAATGGGTCCTTGGCATTAGATTAGCTCTGGTAGCTGTGGACTCTTCGGAGCTAAACCACAGCTTCTTATAACCCTAGTGTTACCTGGGTATAGTTGTTTTAAGCAACTTGTGAACCTCATAGCTCTTCATCCAGCTAAGGGTGTTGTGTCAACAAGACCACAAGTATTTATCCACACATCTATCCATACATATATTAAACTACCCAAGTGGACACCACATAGTCTAGTGTTACTCCCTCTTCAATGCCAAACCATTTGCTAAGAATTCCATTTATTCTCATGCATGCTTTACCTCCATCACACACCACTCTTGTCACATGCAACAATCAACTTTCAACTTTATATTTGTGCAAAATATTCCATAGTTCATAATTATTCACTTTCTCATGCACTTTCTCTAAATCAAATGTACAATAAACTTTCTTGTAGTTGGATGGCAGGGAGTAGTATGATGGCTTGCAAGGGAATCTATAGATTAGAGATGCTAGATTGCATGGGATAGTGCAAGCATGCTTGGAGTAAAGTGGGCTTTGGTTGCATTTGTGGATGACTAGCCTAAGACTGACCTTCCTTCCTTCCTTCCTTCCTTCCTTCCTTCCTTCCTTCCTTCCTTCCTTCCTTCCTTCCTTCCTTCCTTCCTTCCTTCCTTCCTTCCTCCCTCCCTCCCTCCCTCCCTCCCTCCCCCTTCCTTCCACAAGAAATTCATATGCAACTAAGTGTGCCAATGCGGTCTACACCTTTATTTTACTAAAAATAAAGTTAGGCCAAATTCTACTTGCTTAGATCTTCACTGGTTTATTTTTGAAGGTATATGTAGGAGTGTCTATTTAATTATGTTTCATGAAAGGAACAGGGTGATCTTTTGCTTGTTTGGAGTTTGGCCATTTTGAGTTAGAGTTTACTAAAAATAAAATTAGATGAAACTCCACTGAAAAGAGTTAAGTGAAAGTCTTCTTCTGGATGATGATTATGATGATGATGATGATACTAATAATAATTTACTATTCAAATGGGTAATGGATTAGTACAAATATTGATCTCTTACTTGCCGGACGGCCCATTTGATGATCCGTCCCTGCCTGAACAAGTTAATCCCCATTTGGCTGTGTAAATCTCATCCTCTCTTTTTCTTGGTGGGGGAAAGGGTTGAGATGGGATTACTCCAGGTGAAGGGGTGAATGCCCTAGTCTGTCTTGAAAGCATACCATGGATCATCCATTTATTGAAGCGATTGTCTCCCAAACAGCAGCCCATCACTTTGCAATGATTTCTTGGTTGAACTAGGCTGGAGTCAAGAAATCTCAACAGCTCAGGAGTTTTCTGATTTACTGCAAGTCACCTTCACCTTTCACCTGCTATTGACCTCATTTGCTTTCACCCGTTGACTGAAACAAAAGAGCAGCTTCTTCCCACTCTCTGTTTTCCCCAGCAACTCTCCCAAATGCGAGGATGTGGAGGTTTACACATAGATAACTCCACCATTTGAACATGAGACCCATGTGCTTGGAACTTTACAAGGTGAAGCAACGTTTTTGTAGCAAAGCAGGGCAAGCCCCACCCCACAATGACATCACTGCACAAGACTTTCCTTTCCTTGCCTACATCATGAGGGTGCTTAGCAGACAGAGGGGGGCTTGTGTTGTGACATCACTGCACCTGCTTGGACACCAGGAAAGCCCATCTTGTTCCTTGCTTGCCAGCAAAAAACAGGCCAGTCAACTCAGCCGGCTTGTTTTCTGCTGGTAATGGCCAAACAAATTGCAAGTCCATGTGAAAGTATATGTTCAGACTGAAATCCTATGTGCATTGCTTTGGAATGAAATCTCATTCAGATAAACAAGATTTTAAAATTAGCCTGCCTGCCTGGCTGCCTGCCTGCCTGGCTGCCTGCCTGCCTGGCTGCCTGCCTGCCTGGCTGCCTGCCTGCCTGCCTGCCTGCCTTCCTTCCTTCCTTCCTTCCTTCCTTCCTTCCTTCCTTCCTTCCTTCCTTCCTGACACTTTCCTGCTTTTCTTCCTAACCCATACTTCCATGCTTTCCTTCATTTTCTCTTCTGTCCTTTTCAATTTCTTCCCCCTTCCCGGTGGTTCCTCCTTTTTAACCTCAGATCACTCATCCCAATGCAAATTGCACAGAAAAGGATCCTTCAATTAAGTCCTGCCACCCTTTCTTGTCCATCTTTCCCAGACCCTGCCTTACTACCTCCTGCCCAGTTACCTCTTACCCCCCCCCACCTCCCCCACTCCCCAACTTTGATGAATTCTCTTTCCTGGCCTTCTCTGGCAAGGATTGCCTCATTCCATGGCTTCATGCAAATATAACTTCAATCTATTTAATCTGAAGAGCGCTCAATGGGACAGACCCCCTCCCCTTTCTCCCCAGCCTCAACTAATGCCACGCCAGGCTCTGATTGAATTGCCGTGAACCTCCACCCCTCCCTTGCCCACCTCTGCTTTGCAGTCGCCCTTGGCCTTTTCCCACAACGTCCTTGGGACGCTTGTAAATTTCATTTTGAAAGCTGGCTGGGGGCATCAGCTCCTAGCTGCTGTAGTTTACAGATAGAGCACTGAGGCTAAGTGTGCGGCAGTCTATGCCTCATGGGATTCAAGTCAATGCATCACGTTTGCAACTGAAAGGAGGCTCTGTGAAATGAATGAGGCTGATTTCCAAGGACATTTATTTGATTTGCCACTGGAGGGGAGGAGGACCCTTGCTCTCAGCCTGGCTGCAATGAGGGAGGCAGGGTTAACCCATGGCCCTTCCATTTTTGAAGGGATATAGGGCTTCCTGATCTGGGCTGCAAAAATCTGGTCATCCACCGGAAAGCAGAAAAGAGACACAAAAAACGAACTCTTCTAGAGTACCAGGCTAAGAAAGACTTTGTGGAATGTAATGGTTGGAAGGGACCTCTCCAATAATCTTCTCCACCCCGCGTGCCCAGTGCAGGTATCCATTACATAAAACCGTAAATGATCTCCAGGTCACCTTCCAAACCATTATAGCTGCTTCCACACATATTGAGCAATGGCATCTGCAAACTCTTGCTAAGTTTAGTTACTTTTATCCTAGTTGGTTTAGGGTGGCTTTTTTGAGGAGGGAGGGGAGCTTAGTGTGTCATGGGAGCCCACCCATTGTGTTAAACTTGGGTGAGAAACTCAACATTGCATCTTTGGTGTCTGCACGAAAAGGATTCATCCATCCTTATCTAAAGTAGGCATCATCCTTATCCTCATTTGAGAAGAAGAAGTGGTCATCAACAGCAGGTTGATGGTAAGAATAATGGAACTTCTTATTTTCTATTTTTAAATTCATGTTGTATCTGCTGGGGTTGGGATACTGTATATAGCATATACATCTCCCATACTGGAAGACTCTCCCTATCTAGATAAAATTCTGACAGTTACACAAAACAGCCCTTATTGAACAAAGGAAATGTAAATTCACCCATCTATCTATCCATTGTTCATTTGTCTGTCCATCCCTCCATCCCAGAACCAGAAATCTATAAGAAGTAGCAGCCTACTTTCATGCCTCTGCTGGATTGTGGGTATCCTATGAATCTGGAGTGATACCAGATGAGGATCGTGTTGTGAGGACGTGAGGAAGCAGGATGTGCATTGGCTGATGCTTTAACACAGCAATCAACTTCAGCGTGCCCTGTCAACACAACCCCAATTTGGGGTTGCCTTTCCCCTCTCACCCCCACTCAAAACGGGAATCTCTTGTCTGTTGCCTGTGTTGGAAAGAGCAAAACCAGGATCCAAACCCTTGGGAAAAAAATTTAGAGAAAGTGAATCCATCCAAGGGAATCCTTTGGGATACAGTTAAGGCTGCCGGGGTGGGTGGGTGGGAGCGGGACTCAAAGGACTCAAAGGCCCTCAGAACCAAAACCAGCATGTTGCAAGGGAATCGAACGCAGGCGGATCAAACACAGCATTCAGTGGCGGTGGAAAGCCGGATGGAGAGCAATGAACCTGCATTGCAGGAGCTCGGCAAGGAAACCAGATCGATGTCAATTCTTTTGAGCCAGCAAAGCGGAGGCTTGAAAAGGTCTCAATTCTTCTACTGGTTGGGTGTCAATGCCATCACACCACACTGGCCTTTTCCGACAATTTTAGCAGCTCAGAACAAGATGCAAAACTGCTTTGAAGGTATCATCACTGTTTCACTGAGGGAGGAGGAGGAGAAGGAGGAGGTGGCGGCGGCGGAGGAGTATATGTGTCCCAGAAACGTGCCCATATTTGCTCTAGAGTTTTCCCATCTGTGCTGCCAATACATGCAAAAGCAACATCAGTCTTTGATGGCTGGGAGAAATAACTTAATGTCATGATCTCAACCACATTAAAATGATTAAGTAGGGTGCTAGCATTGTCTGTACATCGCCCAAAATAGTTTTAAGCTGTGGATCTCCCTTCCTTCCTTCCTTCCTTCCTTCCTTCCTTCCTTCCTTCCTTCCTTCCTTCCTTCCTTCCTTCCTTCCTTCCTTCCTTCCTTCCTTCCTTCCTTCCTTCCTTCCTGTTATATATTCACATGCTTTTCTTTATGCCCTCTTTCCCTCTTATAGTTCTTTTCTTTTTTCTCTTTTTCCTCCCATGCACAACATCTTCCCTTAATCTCTCCACACCCCATTCCCACAACTATTCAAATGGCTTCCCACTGTCCCTCTTTCAATTTGACTCAATGTAGGGTTGAAATGGGGCATCCTCTCCTCTGTTGCCAGAACTTTTCAATTTAACCCAGTTTATAGAACTAAATGTTTGTATCTTTTTAAACACTTGCTAGCTGACTTATTTGCTTTATGTATTTATTTTACAGAATGCTCACGCCATTCACTCCTAAATGGCTCTGGGCAGCTAACAATATAAATATATAAACATTTAAAAACCAGCAGAAGAAACCTCTAGAAACTAAAACCAGCACCATGAGTTCCCTAAAAAGGTAACTAAAACCTAACGCACCCGCCCCAAATTGTAAAAAAGGTGAGAGCATGTCTCACTTTTATAAGCCCCCGAGTAATTGACATAGTAATAATGATTTATTATTAGTGGATCCTGCACTGAGCAAAGATTTGACTAGGTGATGTTTAAGATGCCTTCTACCTCTCAGCTTCTGAAATTCTAACAGCCACAGCAATAACAATAACCAAATAACAGCAACCAGTGAGTGTCATGGGCTGCTACTCATGCTTTGGTCAAAATGACATTGCAACTCAAGCTCCTCCTCCCCCCTTTGTGACATGCATGTGATGTCACAATGCACATTCCTAAAGGGCAGGGCTTGCATCCTGGTGGCACAATGCTTTCATCATTCTGACTCTCCTTGACCCTCCCCCCCTTTTCCTTCCCCCCCTTCCCTTTGCCTCTTTCTCTTCCTTCCAAGAAGGACTGTGTTTCTTGCTGGTTATCTCCAAGGCTCTTTATGGCTTGAATATTTCTTGAAGCATCTGCAAGGCCAGTCCTTAATCCACATGATTTTTTGTGAGGCGTCTTCTTATTTCTGGTTTTCCTTCCTGCAAGTCCACAAACTATTCTTTCCTCTCGTTCACCAAGGGGATGGACGCCTTCGTAGCCTTCTTCTCTGCTTCTCCTTGTAACCCATTCACATCCAGTTGTCTCTGAGTTTATTCCCCAATCTTTGCTGCTGGATGGAATACAGAGAGCATTGTACCACCTGATATCCTCTGAATGCATCAGAAGCATCCTCAGGGAGGGGTTCAAAGAAGTCATGAAGGTGGTCACCACCATGCAATGGAAGCCCTGCCCTTTTACACATGTCATGACATGCATAAAAAAGGGCAGGGCTTTAGTTGCATGGCCATGGCCTCCATTTTGATGTTTTGACCCCTCCAGGGCGTGCCTGGAATACATTGAACCATCAACTGGATTGGGGTGGATGGAAACTATCATCCAACGTGCTTGGCTTTGTTGATTGTGGATTATGGCATTTGGAGGCTAGACTAACCACCCAGCTTTTCCAGAAACGCCTATAATTCATTTCCCTGTTTCTTAAATTTCTTGTTCATTTACTACTCCAAGAACAAAATGCAGGATTTTGTAGTGCGCCAGCTCAGTAAGAATAAAAGAAGGAGCATCATTGGAAGCATGAAACCATCCTCCCTAGTTGGAAAAAGCAATCCATCTTTCCAAACAAAGTGATCAATTGCCCAACTTTTGCCCACCACCGTCATCATCGTCGTCACTGTCATCATCATCATCCTCTTGTGCAAAATAAAAGGCTGGTGGAAGGCGAGATAGACAGTGTCAAACACAAAGATGTAATTTGCACCATTCCTAGACTTCCTATATTTTGGTCTGTTTCTTTTCATTTCTCATCCTGAATGGAAAGAGCCTCACACCCCTTTGAGATCCTTGTGCAAACATACAAGGAAGCAGGGAGTGGGGGACAAATTTTCTCATGCCCCCAAAAATATACTGGCAATCTTAGACTCACCCAGGGCCCGTCTGTGAAAATGATCCGCCTTTAGCCAGAATCCAACTTTTGATGTAGAGATCGTTGGACTATCCCACAGACTTAAAAAGAAGAATAGGCTGGGGAGTTGACATCAATCAAGGTTTAGTCTGGGGAGGGATAAGGATCAAATATCAGAGAGGTGACCAAGCGTAGCACATGATTCAAATCAACTCCACATTGATTAATTGGGTTCAATCAGAGTTTTCTGGATCATAACAACTGTTGTTCTCCTTCACATGAGATCAACAGGCCTTTGAAAGAGACGTTAGCCTCTTCCATGCTGCCCGCCGAGGTATGCGGCAACTTCAAGACAATCATGTTGTATGAAATCTTAAAGGCTGGGTGGATTTTAGACAAACTCAATTTGCTCAAGATGGCTCAAGGAGTGATTACACAACATTTTTTTTTCTTCATCAAGCGGTCTTCAAACACACATGTGTAGCCACACAATTGCCTGCAATCAAAGCTATGTTTTGACATATGGAGAAAATGGGTGTTTTTCATGGCGGGGGAGCACTGAAACTGAGTTATGGGAAAGACATGGACAGGGAAATACTTTTCAAAGATTGAGTTGTTGCCCCCTCTCCCAATATAGCAATGTAGATGTAACACACACACACACACACACACACAAACTGAAATATACTTTAAGCATAAAATGTTTGGGATTCAACTTCTTTCATTGTTATTAAATTGAATGCAAAAGTTCCTCTGGCAGCTGCAAGAGCATTTAAGGTGGACTATTCAAAAGGATGGAATCTGTTGTCCATGAATTGTGCCATTTCTGTTGCTTCTTTGTAATGGTCTGTGAGAATGTCCTTGAGAGACAGGAGGACGAAGAGCTGTAGACTAGGCAATGGTCAGATAAAAGGCAGCTTAGCCCACAGAAGCAGTGGAAGCGTGGCAAATGTCTCAGAAGGGATTCCCCCTAGTTTCTTGGACTGTAAAGGCGAGGGGGGAGAGATGTACTTTCAGATTTGCAAGATTGTTGTTAGCCCTTTGAGATAGTCCAGACAAGAAGCATCAACCATGAGTAGCAACACCACCTTTATTGTAAGGTTACAGTAATAGGATCTTGCAAATCTGAAAGTACGTCTCTCCCACCTTGCCTTTATAGTCCAAGAAATTAGGGAGGGTCCCTTCTGAGATGTTTGCCACATTCCCATTCCTTCTGTGGGCTCAGATGCCTCTTATCTGACCATTGCCTAGTCTGCGGCTCTTCTTCCTGTCTCCCAAGGTCATTCTCATGTACCATTACATTCCCAGACACCAAGCTGCCCCAGGACCAACCAGGTGCTCTTCTCCCATCCTTGAAGAAGAAAACTACACTAGCATGAAATTGTCTATCCACATGTCAATTCCCTCTCCTGCCTCTATAACTTTTCTTCCTGTTCACAGTTAGTGCCCTGGCTTTACTCCAAGATAATGGTGACAAAGCCTAATGTCAGCCCCACTAGGTAGACCAGACTGGGGAACTAAAGCCACACAAAAGCAAAAATTACTTTTATTGAGAGTGACTATTATGAGAGAACCTTGCAAGTCTGAGTGAGCTGTATCTTCTCCTCCTCCTTATAGTTCTGTGGAAGTGGATAAGGGGGAATACATCAGAAAAACAAGTTATGATGGCATGTTTTGCCATGATTAGATACAAGTGGCAAAGGCCCAATGTTGAATGAATCTTCTTGAAGATGTTTCTTGGCTCCATGATCTCAATTAGGTTTCCATTCCAAATCTGGGTTGGCTGGTAGAACAGGTTTGGTTGGCACAGTTAAGACAAGGTGAAGGAATGAATCTATTATGGATTTTTGATCTGTGTCCAGCTTGGTATGAAATTACAGCTGGTCAGGAGAAATGAAGTCCAGGCAAAGTGAGGCTCAAGTCTGGTGCAATCAGTAAGGACGCAGGCAACTTGTTGGACATGGTTGACCAATACAGGCTTTGATAAATGGACATTTTAAGCACGGGTTCTCATAGCCCCATCTACTCCCAGCCTGAAGCCATTAAAAGAGGGTGTTCCAGAATTTCTACTCAGAAGGAGGGCATTATCACAGCCTGTCCTGTTTTAGACTCCCTAGATTGGCCCTTCAAGTTGGATCTTCATTCAGCTTTCTCAAAGTTCCTTCAGATGGGACCAATCTTTGGTTTTCTTCTCAGAATCAGAGAAGGAACTCTGTCTTCCAAGGAGGCAGCATAACAACAAGGGTATAAGAGTCCTCTGGTTTGTCTCCTTGTTGCAAGGGGCACATGCTGCTTCTCAAGGAGCACCAGATTATCCCCTGAAGAAATTGGAAGAACATTGGGATATTATGTGCGAGATAACATAATTATGAATACTGTAGACCGTAGATGTATTGGAATCATTAGCAGAACGGATATTCACATCCCTCAACTCCAACTCATGAGATCTAAAGTTTCCATTTTTCTCTCATCCCCTTTCCATCACTTCCTCCCCCTCCCCAATGCCTCAATTTGGTCTGAAAGGTTTTCTAATAAAATTGAGATGTAACCCTATCTGGAATAAGTGCAGCAAACGTTCAATGGGTAAAGTATAATTAATAACAGAAATCTTTCTCTCTTATTAAATTTGGGGGGCCCTGTTAGCCTTTCACCCCCATATATGTGTCACTGTTTTTATGAGAGCAAGGGATGAAATGGTGGCACAGACCTACATGTGTGCAGGATGTGTGTGCAGGTTGTGTGTGTGTGAGAGAGAGAGAGAGAAAGAGAGAGAGAAAGAGATATAGTCTGTCTACCAAAAAGGTTAAGAGAACTTGGGGAAGGAGTAGTTGGTGATGGTTGTTCATTTTGATGGAAAAAAATGCCTCCAGTTATTTATATGAGGTTGCCCCGCGGATGAACTCAATCAGGGTATGAAAATGATCCTATCCTTCTGTGTTAAGATCCTGCCGGTGTATTTCAGTTTAATGATATCTGTTTACACACAAACACAGCACAAGGGGGAGAGGAAGACAGCATAAGAGAGAAGGAGGGGGAGAAACTGTGTTTGAAGAAGGAAAGGAACAAAGTATTTGTAATATGTGTATATGGATGTATATATATGTTTCTTAACTAACCTTATGGATCCTGATTTTCATAATGTATATACTGTACACTATGCTGATCTTTTAGTTGGTTCAAAGACAGATTCTTTTTTCAGTTGTCCTAGTTCTTGCATTCTCCTCCTCCCTTGTTCATTTATTCTCTCCTGAAAGTGTTCATCTAGGAGCTTCTTCTTTTTTTAATCCTGCAAACTATATTTGATGGAGGTGGGTTTGGATTCTTGTTTATTTTTTCTTGTTCTCCTTGTAACCAACCATTTTGGCATGAACAGTAGGTGTGGAGGAATGTTGGTATCTGTATTTGGACAACCCACTAGGTTAGGCAAAAATAGGTTTGGGCAGAATGTGGTTCACTCCATTGTGAGAGGTTTAGTCATGGCCATAGCCTGATGGTGGGACAGGTCAACACCTTAAGATCTAATGATGGCTTCCCACAACACGTTTAACCCTTTTGCTGAATTTATCCTTCTTCTGCATTCACACAAGCCACTACACCACAAATAAATCGAATGAGCTGAGTTTGCCCAACAATGCAGGGCAGCAAGAAAGACAGCATGGTGTAGAAGGTAGCAATTAAATCTTCCGCTGACCTGGCTATTCCTGAGTGAAAACAGCAAATGTGTCATATTTATTTAGGCACATGATGTCACACAAACTGTGCTTTATAAGGCTGAAGGTTGTAGAACCCAACTATGTGGGTGCTAATATACAGGTTAAAGGAAACAGTTTGCTACTCAGAAAAATGTATGTAACTTGAAATCCCTTATAGCAATTTCTACAACGTCTGACACATCTCATCCTCTAATCATGCTGTAACGTTCCTGCCGATTCCATCTAATTCTGATCTGAAAAAGCAAACCAACTAACCAAGCAAAAGTGATAGGAGTTTTTAGGAGTTGATGGTTATCTCAGGCTAGATAATGGAAGGAAGACCAAAACGGAGTTCCATTTTCCCATTCATGTTCCAGAAGCAGGAAGAAGGCAACAATTTATGTGAAGATTGGGCTCTTTGCAGAATGGAAGATTTGAGCGCAAAGCAGATCAGGTCACCTGTGAAGAACCCTGGTGGAAACCCAAAACTGATCTGCAATGAAATGTGCCAGAACCTTATCGCTGATTATAAGTTCTGTAGGTCACCAGAAGGGTTTATACATCTCCCTCCCCTCTCCCCATATGTTGTTTTCATTTCTCTACAGTGGGTGCCCTTCACATATTTTGGACCTGAATGATTTTATTGTATCCTCCTGCACTTCTTGCAATGGCAATAAAAACGATTTGGCTTACTTGAAAGTGTCATTGACCAACTACATTGCACTGAGGGCTCCTTGATTTCTTCCCTGAATTTCTATCCTCTTTCCAACTAACTTTCAATTACTGAGAATGCTTTATTCTCATTGGGCTGTCAATTTTAGAAATAAAAAAATACGCAATTCCCTTAGAATCACTCTCCCTCACCTGAAGACGTTTCCACCCTAGCAAACCTTGGTCTTTTCTTGAAGGTTCTGACATATCTCTTTGCTGTTAGAGGGAACAATGTGAAATTTTAGCAGTGAATGGCACCCAACTGTCATATCCAGCCACCCTTAGAAAGGATCATCAATTAAACCAGGAAAAGGGTCTTTGTAACTTAAGATGGGAGGAACTAGGAAGGCCCTTCTATTTTCTTTGCTCTAAACAATCTTGGTGTAAATCAAACTCCTTCACAATGGGTTCGTACCATCTTCTTAAATTCTTTGTAGGTAACATTGCAAAGCCAGCCAGCATTACAAGGAGGTGATTCCTTCAAACACCTTGGGTTAATAAAACTCATATTTGACCCCAATTTGGTAGCTTTGAATCTGGCTATTTGGGTTGGATGCAGAGGAAAACAGCTTTCTATCGTATGTAGCATAATGTGAACCAGAGGACTTGATCTTCTCAATCTTCTAGCATAGTGTTTCCCAACCTTGACAATTTCCAGGCATGTGGAATCCTAGAATTCCATAGCCAGCATGGCCATTGAAGAGAATTCTGGGAATTGAAGTCCCTACACCTAGACGTTGCCAACTGCGGCTACAGATCAACTGGGTTCATTCTGCCTCCTCAATTTGCAATGCATTTCATCCACTTGTTATTTTATTCCAATATTTATTCATGCCGTATCAACAATTTCTTTCTGCATTTTTAGTGGTTTCCTCCAATTTACTGGAAAAGAAAATGCTATTTTTTTTCAATGAAGTGGGGGGGGGGAAAGGAAGGCATTTTCATGGGGCAACCTGCATCCCTTTGTACAATCTTCCCCAATGGTCTGCAGCCTCTCTGGTTTTTCAAACTATGAAAAACAGTGAAATCTAAAGGGAAGACCATGGGAGGACACTGAAAAAGTGGGAAGAAGGTTGCAGAGCAATGGAAAGATATGTAACAGAAAACAAGACCCTGAGTGGTACCCTCTACTACTTGGCACACTAAAATCAGCACGAAAATTTCTTTTAGAGAAATGCAAAAGAAATTATCAAGCCCACTGAGAAGAAGATAGAAAAACAGAAGCCTTTTTACAGGGGAAGAAAACTTTAGAAATAGCAAGGCATTCGTCAGAAATGTCCTGATATATCCTGGAGCAGAGAGCACCGTGCTTGATTCATTGCCTCCCCAAATCATGTTTTTTTTCCCCCCAAAGCGCTTGAGATGAATAAGGTAGTCGATATCTTGATCTATCTCAGTTTTGCAAGAATTGTAACTGTAAGTTACACCCAGACTCTGTACTATGTAAATGAAGAGAAACACAGTAAACAAATTAATGCATATTTATTTCTATTTCCAATTCCTATACTGTGCGTATTTTGAGCGTCATGCTGCAAAATTCAGAAAGCGCTCTTTCTCTCTTTTTTTAAAAATAGTTTTATTAAAGACTATAATTTGCAATGGTAAATACAAACTAAAAGAAAGAAAGAAGAGTAGAAAGAAAGTAAAAAGTGCAAAGAAAAAGAGGAAAAAACATATGGAAAGAAAAAAGAAAGAAAAGTAAAAAAAGAAAGAAAAAGAAAATATATAAAGAAGTGACTTCCAACCTTCATCACAACAAGCATAAACAATTTTAGTAACTTTTCATCTCTTAATTTACTAGAACGTGCTCTTTGGGAAGGATAAATAGGTTGCAATCAGCATATTCACTCAGAAAATGCAATTGAAACTGGTTTGCCTAAAATTGCAACATGAAATTCTCCATATCACTAAAGAACACATCTTTCTCCATCCACAGATTTTGACACAGTATTCAGTGGCAACCTCAGATTATCTAAAATAGAGAAATCATTGTTTGATCCAGTGAAGCAGACAATTTTGTAGTCCAAGTTCTTTTGAATCTCCTCTGATATTGAAAAATGGGCTTGGGGACTGTGTGGTGAACTGCTATTTAAGGATTGAAGGCTCTTTTGGCTTCATGAATTCATCTGTGTGTTTTGGGGTTGGCTTTGGATTTCAACCAGTTTGTCCTTATTTGTTTCATGACCTTCACTCATCTTCCCTGGATAAAGTCTAAAGAGAGAGCTGAAGCAAATAGTGTTTTTTTTTTTTTTAAAGCAAATATTTTGATTTTGCCGCTCAGCTGTTTGATGCAGGCCCCCAACTCCCCAAATACTTTGTAAATATGTAATTTCCAATCTGAAGGCTGTTTAGTCTAAGTTTTCAACTCCCTTCGATGGAGGAGTAGGAGAGCTGAAATACGAAAATGCCAAACAACCCACTGTTGAAAATTCAATGTGCTACGTATTTAAGCCCCTTGTCAAATACTAAATTTTGTCTTGCACAGACCTTACAAGATTGTCCTACGTTCAATATCTTTGCACGTCTGCTACTAACCTTCCTAGATACCACATGCCATTGCACGGATCAAGAGCTGGCGTACGGTGACTCTTAACAGCAGTTTTCATTCTTAGATCCTTTCTCTAGATGGAGAAGAAGGTTAACTGGGAGCAGGAAAATGCTCTATTATTTGTGGCTTGTTCGCTGGGGGTGGGGACAGGGAGCTGAGGAATGCTATCCTGCAATTTTCCTGAAACATCTGCAGATGCAAAAAAAAGAAGAAGAAGAAGATTCAGCCAGACCTGAGAAAGTCATTTTTCCAAATCACTCCTCCCCCTCTTCTTTCTGTTCTTTTCCTCCAATATTTTCCTATATTTTTTGAAAGCATGCTTCCATCATGTTCCTCCCAACAATTTGATGGGGGAAAAGTTACTTCCCTTCCCTTCCCCCCAGATAAATAATCTTCCTCTTTGCTGATGGAACTTTTTGGCCTCCAGAGACTTTGGTGGGGAAAAACTTCCTACCCCACCTGAACTTTTGAACCTTACCCTCCAGCTCCAGCAGATTGGTGATTCTCAGCACTCCATCAACAAGTGGGACATATGAAAAACAGATCACACACACACACACACACACACACACACACACACACACATCCCTCTGAGCCTTCATATTGGAAATGTATTTAGCAGCCATCAGCAGCTGTTTGGCTTTTGTTGAAATTTGCAACTGTACATGAGTCTGGGCAGAGATCTGACAGAAGATGGGTGCCGCCAGGGCCGAGAACAGGCAGCCATCTGCTTGACGACTTGATCGAGTTACAGTAATGATTTCCACAGAGTTTGACAGCAACAGCTTCCCTTTATAGATGGAAATCACTGCGTGTCTCTTTGGGGAGATTCCATAGTTCACTCGTCTCTTTCAAATTTCCAAGCGGCTCCTGTTCATCTCACTGAAGCACTCCTAGCTCAACTTCTTAAAAAATCAGCTGCACATCCCATGGCAGATTTATCTGACTTATCTCCTGCCTTTTGTACAGGAGCACAAGGCAGTGTACAAAGTGCCTTTTCTTCCTATTTTTCCCAATCACAACAAAACCCACATACAACCCTAGGGTTGGAAGGACCCTGGAGTGTTCTGATCCCATCTTCAGAAATCCTCAGACCACCCCAGACACATGACTGTCCAAGTTTTGTTTGAAAGCCTCCAAGGATGGAGCGCCCGTAACTCCAGAATACAGGCTGTCCCACTGTTTAATAGATCTCACAGTCAGGAAATTCCTTCTTATTTCAAGTTTGGATCTCTCTCTGTAAAGCTACCATCCATTGGTTCTTCCCCTACCTCGGGCACAATGGAGAATAAATCTACACCCTCTTCCTTGGACAGCCCTTCAGATATTGGAAGACTGCTGTCATGTCTCCCCTTAGCCTCCTCTTCTTTAGTCTAAACGTACCCAGTTCTTTTAGCTGTTCTTCACAGGATTTAGCCTCCAAGCTATTTGCCATCTTTGTTGCTCTTCTCTGCACTCTTTCCAGTTCTTATGAAGTTGTTGGACTGAGAGGAAGGGTAACACTTGCCAACGACTTTCAAGAAGAAGTCGCTTCTGTGGCTGAGGGGGGACTAGAATCTGGATCTCCCTGCTCCTAGTCCAACACCTCCATCGCTGAACCATTCTGTCTCTTGGACTGAGGGAGGGACCAGATCAGGGAGGTTCTGTAGGTGAAGGTGGATTAGAGTCTGGGTCTTCTGACTCCTAGTCCAATTTAAGCACTATCGTTCTCTGGATATTTTGACTTCATCCCATTCATACCCAACAGCCATGCTACAGAAGGTAGCAATGGTACAGTTAGGCTGTGGGAATGGAAATCTACACATTTAGAAGAATGATGATGATTACTTTTATGTTGCTGCAGTCAGACCAATTCTAAATAGCTTGGAAAAGTCAAATAAGGCAATCAAAAGGCAGCATAACAATGAAAGCTGCAACATCCCATAATACAAGCATGTTGCTCAGTTAGTTAGGAATGCCTCAGTGTTTTTTCCCCCTTTCTTTTCTTTACTTTATATTAGTTCTTGTTAGTGTTTATCTCCTTTTTAAAATTCTTAATAAAAATTATATAAAGCAAAAAACAAAAACTCCAAAATCCTCAAGATAATTGGTTATCTTCTAACATTCTCTCTCTCTCTCTCTCCCCCCCCCACCCCCCCCAATAATAGGCATTATGCTCAGTACTTTTTCAAACCACCATGAAAAACATAGTTGTTTCAAACTATATGACCCATTGGGAAATAATCTTGGTGCAACAATAAATGATACAGATCAAAAGTTTGGGGCGGTTAAGAAGTTTGGAAATTGACTCCTTAAAAAAGGCACCTTAAGAATAGCAAGTCTCCAACTGATAAAATCGGGCAGAACTGGTGTACTTCAGTTCCCTTCCATCAAAAAATGTGTGAAGGAGTGGTTGGATGAAGGCTGCGCTCGGGGAGATAAGCGTTTCCTTAGCCCCCAACAGGAGCGTGGGAAGTTTAAGAAGATGAGACTGGCACCACCCTAAGGAATTCACAGTGTTTTGGCTTGCCGGCTTGGGAAGTTTAGATTGAGTCTGGAGAGATTTCTCTCCTGAGGTGGAAGCTAATAAACGCAACAGAACTGTATCTGCACTGTCTCGGGGAGTTCTTTGGGCTGAACCTGACAAAATGCCAGCTATCAGGACCTAGCAGATACGCCTTCTCCTGCCCTGTGGAATAGTATTCCCACCCCCAATTCATGTGGAAACCTCAGATTCCCCCAGGCTCTCACCCTGCTGGGGTTTCAGAAGTCTTTAAAATTTGGCTGTTTTCTCATACCTTGGGGTAGGGTGATTGTAGAGCCTCTGTCGGTTTCAAGTCGTTTGAATTTTTTTTTTTTTTTGAGGTACATGTAGTATGGTCTGTTTGACATACATGGTCTTTCTTTCTGTTATGATTTTCTGCTCTTCTCAAGCTGTATGAATGTATTTTGTCCTGTCCTATTCCTTTCCCATATCAAACATTGCCACACAAGGGGCTGTTGTTCCATGGAAGATGTTCAGTTTAAGAAGGCCTAAATGAAGACTTGTAAGCAACAACAACAACAGAATGGCACATCTATCAATGTTCTCCTGGAGCTCCTCAGCAGAGGAAGACAACTCCTTTGAAAATGAGAGGGCTATCAAGGCCAGGACTCCATAAAGGACTGCTAGAGTAGAATCTTCTGTCATTCTATCAGGACTGAAGCAATCCCGCTGTCCACCAACTCAGCTTCTAGATGGAGTAAGTGATGTGTTAACTCGTATTTCACCTTACTCAGCAGAATGTCTTGGCCTATTGGAAAGCAACAAGGGATTTGGCACCAGCTCATTGGGAGCAACGGTGAAGAAAGATTTTTTTTCCTTTGTACCAAGCTGGTGAGCATTTGGCGGATCATTTTGGGAAGAAGAAGCTACTTCTCATTCAGCAGTGCTTCTCTTATTTAGGAAGAAGAAAGAAGCAATGAGGCATTTGGTGCAACAATGTCATCAGAGAAACAGATCAAAGGTGTGTGGACATGGATGTGGAGAGAGAGTAGGGAAGATGACCTTGACGGAGATCCATTACCTAGGCAAAAGGGGCTGAAGCATTTAGGTCCTGAACAGGCAGATAACATTTGGAAGTGACTTAGATAGATGGCACCCTAGTTCAGAGGAGGAGGAGGAGGAACAATACAATCAGACTTGCAGGAGACAATCTCAATAAAATTTTAGGCTTCTTGTGGGGTTGATTTCCTGGCCTGGTCCATCTCGTGGGGCTGACAGTATGTGCCTATTACTCTTTTAGATCTGATTATGGATCTGCAAGAAGTGTAGTTGTCCTCTTTCACACCCCTCCTTCTCTCCTTTCTTCTGATGCCTGGACATATATATATAGGTTTGGAAAATGATTCAGATTTGACACCTCAGAGATGAAAGCCAGCCTGGATCTTCTTCCCTTCCCAATGATCTCTCTGTCTGGCTACTACACCTTTAAAAAAGACACAGGATCATCCAAGCGTCCTTCTTGGCTGATCAACCTTTGTGCAAGCTGGAGATCGCTGTTCTTAACTCCGGGCAGAGGAAACTAAAGAGAAAAAGTTGGGAAATGGTCTTACAATTCTGAGCTAAAACAAACACCTCATTTGCAGCGCTAGAGAGAAGAATCAAACAACAGGGCACACAGGGATTAGTATTTTTGTCTTTCCTTGGTTTTCAGTTCTTTAAAATTTTTTCCAGATTCTCTCCAGCCACTTAGATTGATGAAGTGCGTTTTGAACACGTAGGATCACAATGAGGTGATGAAAACTATCAGTCTATAGATAGGAAAAGCATTTTCTTCTCCTTCTTCTCTCACTCTGTCTCTCTGTATTTTAAGCCCTTCAGAAAGCCCAATAAATAGAGTATTATGTTCTCTGTTTTACACACACGTACAAAAACGCATGCAAACGCTGCCTTTTCCCAACAGCGTTCAGGTTGAGCTTGCAATCATAAAGTACATTTCAGAAATGACTGCACCGGAGACCACTGGGGCTTTTGCTCAGCCCATGTGCTTAACAAGACCACGAGGAATATGAAAAACTAATCACGGCCACATAAGCAACCCTCGGGAATAGGATCTGCTGGACTTGGAAGGCACAGATTCCTGCGCCTTAACAGCTGGGCTAATAAACTTCCCAGGCAGTATTAGATTCAGGGAGGGGTGTGTGTGTGTGTGTGTGTGTGTGTGTGTAAAAGACTGAAAACCTCAACAGAAACCAAATGCAAAAGAAGTAAGTCAGCTGAGCAACCTGAAAAACAATCAGTGCAACTGAATAAAGAGTAAGAGTCAACTTCCATCCATCCATCCATCCATCCATCCATCCATCCATCCATCCATCCATCTCTCCATCTCTCTATCTCTTTACTGTCTATTACATTTTCTTTCTCTGCTTCTCCTCCTTCTTTTCTACCCTTTCATCTCCATCCATAATAAATTTCCTGCAAATCAAGCTTGATTCCTGACGATTTCATGGAACCTTCAGTGTAATTTTCTTGGCAACCACACACAGGTAGTTTTCTATTGCTGGTTTCTGGGATAAGTGTGTGTGTGTGTGTGTATTCCAACTCCTCAGACTAGTCTACAACTCTGAGATTTTCTAGTAGTCTCCCATCCATGTATGAACCAGCTCTTCTGACTCTGCTTAGGTTTTGGAGTTCACTTAAGATCAGCCAAGAGCTATCACCTACTTCTGTGTGTGTGTCTCTCTCTCTATAAACACACATACAAGCACATACAGTATATGTATATTTATACACATACACAAACACCTACATATACAAACCAAGGAGAAAGTAATATCAAAGCTAAGCCTCCCAGGATGCTCTATGACAGACCTGTGACTGTTTTTTGTTTTTGTTTTAATGAGACCTTATTAGCACCTTTGAGTGAGAAATTGTTAAACTCCCATACATCAAAAGGTTTCAGGAAATTTGATGATGTGATGTGATGGTCTGTCTCACATGTAACCTGCATCTGCATAACCACCCTGTCTTCTCCCTCTTCCACCCCCACCATCCCATTTTAAATCCTACCTTGGTCTAGCCCACTGTTTCTCAACCTCAGAAACTTTAAGACATGTGGACTTCAACTCCCAGAATTCCCCAGCCAGCAATGCTGGCTGGGGAATTCTGGGAGCTGAAATCCGCACATCTTAAAGCTGCCAACATTGAGAAACCCTGGTCTAGCCACTGATGAAGGAAGCTAACAAAACCTTCTGTTTTTGAACAAAATTAGTTAGTCAGAGAAGGCGCTACCAGAGTCCGGATGTTTTGCAAACATGGACTAACGTGTCTTTCCTCCTATATTATACAGTATATTATATACAGGCTTTCTTAATTGAGTGTATTTCTTCATCTAGCTGATAGGTGATAGTCCTACAAGCTTTACATCATAATATGCTTGCTTCACCAAGCATATTCCCTTGATACAGTCTGTTGATTTCTCCCTTGCAGAGCAGAAACTTAGTCCCCCAGGGCAGTACATTCCTGTGCGTGTTTTCTTTTCAAGTGGAGGACAGTGCCAGACTGCCACCTCAGTGGGCCATCGGACTTGACTTTTCCCCTAAGGAAATGCCAAAGGCCCCCAACCTTTTTCTGAATAACAACACCTCCTGGTTCTCTCCGCAGCTATACTGACTCCTACGCTTACATCAGCTGGAATTTCCTGCCAGTGCCACGGTGTGGTTTTGACTGCTCTGGAGCTGCAGAGATGTGCTTTAATCTTGCGCCAGCTGGAGCCATGCGTTAGGGCTGCTCCTTTGCCAGAAATCTCACCAGTGGGGAGAACGGCCCTCCCTACACTGGCTTTTTTCCCCCTTCAAAGCTGGGCTCTGCATTAAATAAAATGTAATTCCTCTGCTCTTCTTTTCTTCCAGAAAGGCAAAATATTGTAGGCTACCTTAAAACTTCTGGGGTTCTTTAGGGTGGCCGAAGCTAAGAGTGGATCCTTCTGCTGAGCAGTGGACAAAGCATGGGTTGACTTAAGTTGATGTAAGGACTTGAGAATGTGCCTGAGGAGGACAGGTTGAAGGAACCTGGGATGTTCAGTCTGGAGAAATGAAGACAAAGAGGAAACAAGATGTCAGCGTTCATGTACGTAAAAGGTACCATAGGGAAGAGGATCAGGAACCTTTTCCATTGCTGGAGACACTAGGTCTAGAAGTCATGAGGACAAGCTGAAGCTACCTAGGTTTCATTTAAGAGTCAGGAAACACTTCTTGACTATAGGATCTGTTGAACAGTGCAACAGAATACCTATCGAGGTTGTGTAGGTATTCTCCATCTCTGGAGGTTTTAAGAAAAAGCTGGACAGCCAGCTCTCAAGAATAGTTTACAATTAACTTTCCAGCACATTGCAGAGAGAGGAGATGATTCTTGTGGTCACTTCAAACTCCACAGTTCTATGATTTTGGGATTCCACAAAGAAACATGCTGGATAAGCCAAAGGGTTTCTAATTCAGCACACCTTCTCCCTCCTCCTCTTGGGCCATTGCACACCTTCAGGATAAGTGCAATAACCTCATCCAACTTGTGTTACCCAGCAGTGAGCATTGAAAGGCATAGTGCTTTCAAAGCTGGAGACGGAATATCACTGTCATAGCTAATAGCCACTGATACCTTTCTCTGCTAGGCACAGAAACTGGGATGTTAATTAGAAAGCATCAAAAATGCAAGGGGAGTGAGGAAGGCAACCGCTGTGTTCCCTCTATGTTGATTAAACCACAGTGGCTTGGTTCACACATCATGCTAAACGAATCCTGGTTTACAGGCACACTGGCTCCGTTCATCCTTAAGACTAGCTGGTGTGTCAGTTAAGCCATGAAGCAGCCAGGGGGTCAGCTCTTTTCACTAATTTCTCAGGATGATGTTCACCTCCCACAATTTACCTTATCTTAGATGGACACACTTTCAAATAAAGCACTAGGTTACAGCCTCCTCCCATTTTTTAAGAAATAAAATGTGCACCCAGACCTATACAGGTTTCATAAGGTTGGTGATCTTCATTATACCATGCTGGCTTCCCCTTTATTTGTCTCCAGCTAAATTAAAAGAACTTGTCACTCGTCAACCATGCAAATAGATGTTTCTGAAATGAATCAGTTCTCCTTCACTCCCTTTCCAGCTTCCACATGTAATTTTGGCGATTTTCATGGGACCAAGGCAATATTTCTAGCCTCCTCTTGAACGCCCAGGATGTGGTTTCAGTCCACAAAATAATTAGGACAATAAATGGAATCATTATTCTCTATGAAAAATCAGGCAAGATGAATGCACTTCGGAGAAAACATGGAAGGAAATTGTCCTTATCAGGTTGCAAATCACAGCACATGCTTTGCCTGAAACATGTCCCCAGTGTTCCTAGCATTTCTTGAAGGGGTTGGAGTAGATTTGAAACTTTGGAAGCTACAGGTCATCAATATCACCATTGTGAGTGGAGGAATGAATATACTGGATTGCTATAGGCAGGGCTGGCACCATTGTATCTATTCATACAACCTAGCATCCTAACTTTCTAGAGAATGTTAGGAGCCCATCTACCGAGGGAGTGGCATCCCCAGAGGGTCCATGACCATTGAGGAAGGGGATTATTTCACTCTTAACTCTCTCCCAGTGTGCAAAAATCCTGAAAAATGGTTTCTGAAATTCAATGACAAAATGAGCAACATTTGATGGGACAATTTTGGGACAATGAAGAGGTGGGCAGGTATGGGTGAAACGGGAATCATCTGCCTTCAAAAGACAACCTGCTCCTATCTTATTTGGAGGGGTGATTCCTAACTTGGTGCTACTAAAAGTAACCATATTCTGTCAATACAAACTTAAGGGTTCAAATAAAAAAGTTTGGGCTGCAGACTGCCAAATCTAACATGGTATTGGACCATGGTGAGCCAGTTTGGTGTAGTGGTTAAGGCACCAGGCTAGAAACTGGGAGATTGTGAGTTCTAGTCCTGCCTTAGGCCCAAAACCAGCTGGGTGACCTTGGGCCAGTCCCTTTCTCCCAGTCCTAGGAAGGAGGCAATGGCAAACCATCTCTGAAATTTTGCCAAGAATACTGCAGGGACTTGTCCAGGCAGTCTCCAGGAGTCAACGTTGACTCAGACTCCCCCTTCCCACAAAATTGGACTATGGTGGGGAGTGGGATTTTGATTTTTTTATTAGATTGGACATCTTCTTCACTGAGAAGAACATCATTGTTGGTTGAGAGATTTCTTTTCACTGCAGCTAGTGGGTGGGAAAGAATGTGTGTTTTCAACTGAATGCAAAGTGCATTGGATTCCAGGTCCAGTTGGAAAAGACCTCCAACCTGAAGAACACAGAGACCCCTATCAGTCAGTGTAGATTAGGGGAGGGAAAACCTGGGGTCCTTCTTTTTTTTTTTTATTGAAGTTTTTAATAAACAGAGTAGAAATGAATACAACTAAACTAAAAGGAAGAAGAAAAAGAAAAGAAAAAAAAGAAAAAAGAAAAAAAAGAAAAAAGTAGAAGAAAAAAGAAAAAGACAAAGAAGTAGCTTCCAACCTTCATCACACCAAGGATAAGCTAATATAGTAACCTTTCACCCTTTTTGAAAGTTACAAATTAAAAAAACCTCTTCTCCCCATAGCCTAACTTTTATCTAAACACAATCCAGAAATCATCATCTTTTCAATCGTAGTTCAGCAAAAAGCCCATTAGGAGTTACCAGAAAGATCAAACAAATAGTTTATTGCTGGTCAAATAGTCCAACTTTATATTCCTTCTTTTTGCTCTTCACAATCTTGACCTTTGAATCATTCCAATGGAATCGCAGGATTTGATCTTTCATCACTCTTTGGCATTTAAAAGGAGACTTCAAAGCTTTCACCAGCCTACTTTGTACATCCCTTTGTAAAGAGATATCGTCCAGGATTTCTTGTCCCAGCTAGGTCCTTCTCATGTCTTTTTAAATTAAAACTGCCATACTTGCTAGGGATAGACCTGGAGAGAATAGTGAGATAAATGCCCCAGTGATCTGGCCTGGTGAAAGACAATGTCCTGTATCATTTACCACAGATCAGCTCAACTTGATTGGCTTAACATGGTTGATCTGGTGGGCTTCAAATTAGTGAAGGCTATTTTGGCAAAAACTAGGAATGTGTGGGGGCAACTGTTAGAACATTTAAGTTCTGCCTTTCCATGGTTTCGTTCACAGGGTGTATGTGACCAAGTAAGATGAAGTCCTAGCAGATGTGTTCACATGCCATGGCAATCTTGTGGGAAGTCAACTGTTCAGGGCTTCATGCATTTAAAAAAACCCAGAAAACAGGTGAATTCAGCAATCAGGTAAAGTGACCTGTGAAAATGCAGCCTCTATCTGGTTATGAAGAGGAAGTCAGCTTGAAGTTTGGGCTACATGAAGCTTGCTTAAGATCACAGCTTGAAAAAGGCAAAGTAGTTCCCCCTGGATTGAGCTGTAGCTTCTGTGTTATTGTGAATCAACTGAGACAACTTTGAACTGTGACCTGCTGATGTTTTGGAAGCTGAGAGGGCACAAGGCAAAGTTCAAACAAGTGTTTTATTGCAGCCACTCTCATGATCAGAAGGGGTAAGTTGGGAAATGTCTGAGGTCAGACTTTGAGAAGGTGTCAATGCCTTCCCTAGGTGTTTTCCTTCCAAATAGCCTTTCCGGCACCATTGGCTGTCCAGAGAGTAGATTCCCCTGTTTGAGGGGAATTCCCCAGCAGCAAATCCATCCAGCTTTACTTCTGGGTTGCAGGTCCAGAAGATCAGCAAAAGGAGGTCAGATGTCATTTGCTTGCTCTCATTCTCTGTCCCTAGTTTTGGGGGTGGTTGATCATTCCTTCATAAATTTGTGCACAACCCTGGAAGCACAAAGATTTTCTGTTTCTGTTGTTCTAGGAAAAAGTAATATGTCTCTGGCAGAGGATTAGATATCTACTGTGGTGATACGACAGTAACCAAATAACTTTTTTTGCAATCTTGTTGCATAGTCCAATTTGCCATTTTCAACCTGGAATGGTCAGACATGCAAATAAGAGAGAGGGCAAAGATGATCTCACAATGATGTTTTGAGAAATTCTGCTCTACATGGCCAATTCATTCATCCCGACCTCTTTTAAAAGAATCTGCATAATTTCAATGTGAAATAAGGCTGACGAATAAACATGGCTAAGGGTCATAAAGAAATACATCCTACCTTTTTCTGAATGTGTTATTTCCTAATTCAAGCCAGTTTACTTGGCACCTACGATCTGAAAATTTCAAATCTAACTTACACTCACTGAAGAAGTCAAAGATATTGCTCGCCTCTTCACTGAACTGGCCCAGACTTGGATACGAATAATGTCTGAATTCATGCATAAGCCAATCACAATATGTTTTATTTTTATTTTTGTTCCAGAGAAAATGTTACCGTGCTTAGCAATGTTCAAAGGTCATGCTTCCAATGAGTGAGGAAGTGTTCAGAAGAAAATGGCAACCAATTTGCACATTTAATGTCATGTATATAATAAACTGTTTAAGGAGCTTGACTTTGGCTACACCCTGTAGATACTTAAGAAAAAGGAAAAAAGAAAAATATTGACATAGTTTTTAAAAAATGGTTAGCTCAGTCCTTCAACGTATTAATAAATCAAGACTCCATAGAAACATATGATTCCAACGTGTCATATTTACAATATGAGGACATCTCAAAATTCAGTAGGGTTCTTGAACCTCTCTTGAATCCACCTTTTGACCTTGAAATTCTGTTTTCTTTCCACCTACATAGGAAGATTTTCTTAGCTGAACCCCAACCTTGATAGAACCAAGGGTCTTCATAAAATGTCAGAGTTTTTCTTTTGGGAAGGGAGTGCAACCTCACGTTGAGATCTTTAGCCACACTGTGATCAGGAACGGGGGCCGATGACTTTTTCAGAGGATGGGGATACAGAACTGCACTTTTCTTCCATGACCACCCCGTTGAAGAGGGAGAGGGTGAACCTGGAATAGTTAGTTCAGAAATAATTCTGTGGAACTTTGGTCTCTGTTTTCACCCCTCGATGAGATAAAGTCATTCATTGTTTGGCTTGGCTGACTATAAACTTATATTGCCACAGCAAGCTTTGATCCCTGGCCTATCAGAATGCTGACATTTGACAATGGCCCCCTTTTTCCCTCATACTGCCAGACAGGTCTCTGTTATAAAAACTGGATTGTGGTGTGTTTTCCTTGCTGGGGAGGTAGACAAAGCTTAAATTCCATCTCCTTTCTGAAGTCACTTGATGCTCTCTTCTTAATCAGCCTGTAAATTAGATTTGGAAACGAAGCCAGCCATCCTTTTCTGTTAATGAGCAGGAAGAAAGACCATTTCCAAAAGCCAGGGTGGGCTTCTTTTATGTGGCATCCGACCTGCGCGAGGGGCCGTCCAAGATGCCGAAAAGAAGGGTGCCCTCATTTGAATCAGGGCTTGTACAAAGGAGCAGGAATGCCTGGATGTTAGCGTAAGTGTCAGGATACAGGTTGGCCAACCTAAGCGTGCTCCCCCACCCCAAAAAGGAAACTAAAAGATAAAGAAGGAAAGAAATGAAAATGTTGAAGGAAATGAAATCTAAACAACAGCCTAATCAAGGAACGTATAGAAACAGAAAGCAAACATCACTCCCTTCTAGCACTAAAAAAGTTACCTAGCTGGGTCATGAAACGTCTGCAAGAAAACAACCAAGCTCAGAGAACCCCAAGGACTTCACAGAAATGAAGTCTTGCAACCCAATGATGCATTTTCTTCTCCTTCCTTTGCTTCTTCAACAATCATATATATGCAATAAGTACTAACTCCTCGTTGTTAGCAAAGGGGCTGTAAATCATTGGTACAGCATTTGCTTGGTTATAGCTGTTGACAGAGTTGAACAATGATTCTTCCGTATGCCAAGTGCAGCGAAGTGGTGTGAATGCCGATCTTTCCTTAAGACGGGTCAGCAGGAACGTATCCACAATACTCAGCCCCAGGATGTAACTTTTTCTTCCCTTTCCAATCCTTCCCCCTCCCTTGTTCTTCTTTTAAGGGGTGAGTGGAGAAAGCCATTTTCTCTGAGGAAGAAAACTTCCTGGAACCATCTGACATAAGCGAGTTTGCAGAATGACAGAATCTGAGTGCCTGGATTTTGGTCGGGACATGTTTTTCTCATTAGAAACCGAAAAAAATAAAAATAAAATCTCAGAATATGAAACAGATCAGGGAAACTGTAAATAAGACAATGCAAAGCTACTCCAGCTTGAGGCTGACATGATGAATCAGCTCTCTTCCCTTTTCCACTTCCATGTACCAATAGTCAATCAGGCATTTCTTTCTAAGTGTCCTTCCTTCTATGCTGTCTTTTGTGGATGAGGTGGTCTTATGTGCTCAGGGAGAAAAGAAGCATGTGCTCGAGATGTGATCATTTTTGTGGTGCATCAGAAGAGAAGGAGCGAGAACAAAAAGCCTGCATTCATATAACATTCTTAACTTAGTAATGGGATAAACCTGTTCTTTTGTATTGCACAAAATATATTGAATCTAACCCAATCATCTGGATTCTCACAGCTGGCTCAACTATCCTGGATTCCTCCCTGCTGTCCAAGAACCAACTTGCATGTGTTTCATGAAACGGGAAAACACAGTAGCCAACAGTAGCATTGCCAGAGTTGACGGTCCTCCTATGGCTCTTTAGATATTTTGAATGCTCAGTTATATCTCTTCTCTTCTCTTCTCTTCTCTTCTCTTCTCTTCTCTTCTCTTCTCTTCTCTTCTCTTCTCTTCTCTTCTCTTCTCTTCTCTTCTCTTCTCTTCTCTTCTCTTCTCTTCTCTTCTCTTCTCTTCTCTTCCCTTCTCTTCTCTTCCCTTCCCTTCCCTTCCCTTCCCTTCCCTTCCCTTCATCTCATCTCATCTCATCTCATCTCATCTCATCTCATCTCATCTCATCTCATCTCATCTCATCTCATCTCATCTCATCTCATCTTAGTGTTCTTCTTCTCCCCTGCCCCAACTTTATTGATTTGTGTTAAAAGACATATATGGGTTAGAACTTTGGGATGGTGCCACTGGTAGAGCAGGACAGGCAGAGTTGAGCCCAAATGGATTTTGGAAATTTGCCACCCAATTTATGGACTGCAAAATTGGGTGGACAATTTTTCAGAGTTCCTTCAGGAGAAGGATGGTCCTCCGATCACTTCTCAAAGGCAGGAGTCTCCCCCTAGGAATAGCAGAGTTCTGTTACTGAAACAGCCCCCAAGATGAGTTTCTTCTTGCTCTCTTCCCTTGGTTTTGAAAGGAAGCATCAGCAGCCAGAAAGGTGTCACAGACCCTGGAGAGAAGACTGCACAGTGCAAGTCAAGGGATCATCACATCACTCAATGAGTGCAAGAACATTGCCCTCCAGCCTTGAGCATTTCTCTGAAATCCTCTTCTGCTTTGGAAACAGTTTCAGTAGCAAATTCTTTTTATCATATTGAACAAGTACTGGTAGACTAAATATCCAGGAGAATTTCTCTGCCCTGCACTCATCTTAGTGGACAATCTCTTCACAATGTCCTTCTCTGTACCACTTTGTACCTGACATTTCTATTGGTTAGAAAATAGTATTTTTTGTAGGTCCAAATGCTTTTCCTTATTAACCAAAGCATATTGGGGTCCAAGGGAAAATGGCAAGCCATGAGGGTTAACATCATAGAGTTTGACATCGAAAAGCATTTGGGGTCTCATAAAGGTTTGAGATGTGAGTTCATCTTTTAAAAAATCAGTCTTCCTCCATTTTTTCTCTGGGTCCACATTTTTTTCTTTGAAGTTATGCCAGATATTACAATGGACCAAGGAGTTTAACTGTCAGCTTCGTCTGAAAAGAAACATCAGAAGCACCTCTTCATGGTCCTAGACTAGATCCATCCAGTTCTATTTACATAGCTCTTGGACAGGAACTTTTTGCAAATGGCCTTTGATCTTTAAAATCCTTGTTGTTCCCATGGCAATGACTGTAGGCAGCACAATTATGAATGAGAGCTATTGTGTGCAGATCTCTAGTACACTCCTTCACCAAATTACAGGCATTTATTCTGAAGAGCAAGGAGTTTGGCTTCCTTGATGTAGAAACATTGGGGGGGGGGTGTAATTTATTTATTCATTTGTCTGTTTTTCAGTGGCTCATACCATTTTTAAATCAATGACAACATTCCAAAATGGCATTGAAAAATACCCCTCCCCACTTCCAAGGGAGACGTTAAAATCCACAGGGCCAGCTCATATACACAAAGGTCATGAGAACATGAAATCTAGTGCTGCAAATGGAGTAAACTCAAAGGCTTCTTGGGAAAGTAAACCACATACTGAACTTATTGGCAGCAAAAGTATTTCAAAACAATGGGGCAGCCACTGAGAAGACCATGGTACTTGTAAAGCCATCTTTGACCCGCCAAAGTGGAATTTAGACCGAGTTTCCGCTTGCAGAATGTCAGCTGCCAAGAGGGCTAATACATGACAAGACTTTCAACCAACTCTTGAATTTGCCCAGCAAAAAAAAGGCCAGTCAGGGGTTTCAAAGAAGATCTTATAGGAATGAGTTATATATGAATAAGTTGACTTAAACCAATCCATAAGTGAGCCATGGACATTTTCATTAACAGAAATTTCTTGTCGTGTTTTCAAAGGCTGCATAAATTTCAGTGGGCCAAATTATGTTCTACTAGCATAGGAGAAAGAGTGACAAGTACTAAGAAATCCTTGAATTTTGCTTTTGGGCGAGCTTGTTCAACCAAATCACTAAAACTGGAAGAAGCCACTGGGTCTTATTAACACATACACACCTGGCATCCTTTCACGGGTTTTCATATAGTGGAAATTCTGTCCCCCTTCGCAATCTGTTTGTGAACTATTAGGATAGAGATGGGGAGCTTCAAACTCTGCAGATGTTGCTGAATTTCAAATCCCAGTCAGTTGACAGTCACATATGAGAACTGTCCAGATGAGAAGATCTTCCATCTTGATTTCCATGTCCATGTTGAAGGCATCTTCAGAACCCTGGATCTGAGTGTTCCAGAAGAGTTCTTTTCTACTGCACAGTTTTGATCCTGCACAGCATATTTCCTCTAGCTATAGCTCTTCAGATATGGTTGAACTGCATTTCCCCAAATTCTGGCTTAATTACTGGCCTTGTTAGGTAGAAGTTCTAAGAACTGCATCTTTGAGGGCACCAGGATGGGGAAACACTAATAAATAGAAAATCTATGGGAAGGAAAGAGAAGCACTTGACTAAATATTTTAACTAATGGTTTTTAAATTAAGCTGATTGAGATGGTGATTTAAAAAAAATTCATTTCTATGACAGTATCCTTTATGAGTTGTTCTTTTTTAAAGAGATAAAGGTCCTTTTATTTTGATCTGCCACTGCATTCACTAAAGCTAAGGTTATGCAGACTGGGATCGTGATATTGATGATTCTGGGACATTTTAAGGATAGTATACTGTTTTATGAATGGGATAAATGTTGTCTTGCTTTTATTTTGGATTTGTATTTTTTATGTATTTAGGACTGTAAAATGCAGTGAATCGGGACTGTGGAAGGAAGGAAGGAAGGAAGGAAGGAAGGAAGGAAGGAAGGAAGGAAGGAAGGAAGGAAGGAAGGAAGGAAGGAAGGAAGATGCCCTTCATGTGTTTAATGAAGCCACATTTCTCTTTGCCATCAGAATTCCACGAATAAAGAAATATTTCAAAGTTTAGATCCTTAAAATGCAAATCTCTAAATTAATTATTAACAGCTTGAGAGGCTTTGTTGATCTAAAGAGAGAGACCCAAATCCACACCCACAAACATGCAGGAAAAGAGATGGGGGAGCCAGCAAATGATCAGACCCCCTGGTTTCTTCCTTACTCTGTTTCCAAACAACTCTGCAGACCTAAATGGAGAGAAATCGAGGAACAAAAAAAAAGGGGGGGGCATAGAGATTAGGGCTGAGGAGGGTGTGGAAAAAGGATGCAGGGAGACTTTTTTCATGCCATGGGACTTCGTGACCTATCAGCCCAAACTCCTGGACAGGAACAGAAGGGCCATTCAGAAGCAAGCTGGATTGTATCTTGGGGGCAAGAACAGTATGAAGAGGAAAGTTTTGACAGGTGAAATGACCTTAATATAATTAACCCTCTTCCTCTAAATAATGCCATATTCTTCACTTAGGTCTTGTTTTCCGCCCTTCACCCCTCCTCTTTGAGTAATGCAATCCAGTGCAATCCAACACAATGGAACGAAGGCTTCCTTTTCAACCGGAATGCACTCAGGTTTTCCTCGCCCTCTGACATCTCCCCCCCTTGTCCACCATTGTGTAGACACACACACACACACACACATCCTCCAACTGAAAGACAGACTTCTATAGATATTGCTATTGATCCTCACAATGTTTTCTTAAGGAGGAAGCTGAAAAGGAGCCCCCCCCCCTCTTCCCTTCCCCATAATAGCATGATTTGGCATAGAAGCCCAATCTGTCTTGATGAACCCTGGGACACAGATGTCAATAAGAATTAGATTGTCCTGGGGAGCTGGTCACTTAGGACTCCAGTTGGCTGTCTGCGGCGAGCAAACCCAGGTCCTTGGAGCTCTGATCTCAAATCAGGTTTGGCAGCAGCAATGAAAAGACATTGAATAATAACATTACTGGGGTGATGGGAGATCAGGAGCAAAAACTCTTTCAAACAATGTGCAAGAGAAACAGAGGGTTCCATGTGTGTTTGTGCATGTGAAGTGAGTGAGAAAAGAACCCTGGGAAGAATTTGTCAGGATGTAAAATGTTGTGCAGTCAAGATGCTGAGGTTTTGCTGCTAACACAGTAAAGGTGCCTGATCTCCAGCGTGGTTTGAACACAGTTTTCTAGAGAATGGGTGGAGAAGCAGATTTCTCAAGAGGTTGGATTGTCTGTAGGATATTGGCTGATTGCAAAAGCTAAGCAGGTTCAGACCAGGTTTGCACTTGAAGAATAAATCAAGAAGTTTTGGGGGAAAAAACCCTGTCAGTAGCATTTCTCCAAGACTTCAAGAAAATGTCATGGATGCAGTCACCAGGTGTTGGGTTTAAGTCAAAGGAAACTTTTTCCTGTCATGCCCTGTCTCATGGAAAACCTTAACATTCATTTCAGTTGTGCAGGAAATGAGTTATATTAATCCAACAATGAAGGCAAGACACTTTCTACTTATTATGGTAGAGTTACTATTTGTTCCATTCCACTTTCAAGGCACTGTTCCTTATTTGGGATTAACATAAAATGCCCTTGTTGATAAGGACTAAGGGACATAATGGGGTAGGGTGGGGGGAGAGAAACTGCAAAAGTAGCTTAATTTTATCTTCCACCCTTATTATGAAATAGCATTCAGACAAATAGACCATGAGATAAAGACTCCCTTAAATTGAACTTAACTCTTGGAAACTACATTAGCATAACCAAGCACAGTTTGATTGATTATTTGCCATCAAGCTAGTGTTGGTTCTTACAACCACCTAGATAGATTTTTTCCAAGATAATCTGTCCCCAGCCTGGTCCTTCACGTCTTCCAACACTGCTCCCATCACCTCTGTAACTGACCCATCCACCTTTCTACTGGTCGTCCTCTTCTTCTCCTTCTTTCCAACCACACACCGTATGGTGTTGTTATGGAAATGGGTTGCCCCTGCTTCTCTCAGGATATATTTTGACTTCCTAGTCTAGGCTACAGCCCTGTGGTTTCCTGGTAGTCTCCCTTCCAAGTGCTAACCTGGTCTGACATACTTAGCTTAGCAACCAGCCAATGTCCTACAGAGAATGCTTGCTTAACCCCAGAACCAGGTACTTACCTTATGCATAAGATGCATCACTGAAGCTACTATGCATTGTTACTAAAGTCCCATTAGTTTCAGGATTTAATTATGGCTAATTAATGCCAGACTGAATGCCAACTAACTCGCTTACAGAAATAAATGCATTCATTGCATTGCAACATATTCTTGAATGGGACACAAGTGGCTGTTTCAAATCCTCCATCAAACATGAAGGCAGAGGAAATGGGTGAATGGTTTTTCCAATTTTTCCCTTTAGAGTGTCTTTGGAGTTTTCAAAGGCAAGATATTCCTTGGAAATTAGGGGAAGTGTGCAAAACCCCAGCATCTTGATTGTTAGAGAGAGGTTATGTATGTTTAGATTTCTTCCTAAACAGGTACAAGAACCGCACACCCCACTTCAGAGAATTTCTCCAAATTTGCCTTGGAAATTTCAAAGGCAAATTCTCTTTCATCAAATTGAATTAGAACAGTAAGGAAGAATTGCAGATTTTTTTTTTCCATGTAAAAAGTCAGAGCACCCAAGTAGTTTGAAAATACTTGTGAAACCTAACGATCCATAAAGCTTAGATCCAAAGAACTGGACTCTATTTGGGGCCATCTGCCAGATTAAGAGGCCTAGAGGACTACAGCCATACAGCGCAGTTGTAATCATTTGGAAGTAACTTGTAGCGTAGGATATATGAATGCGCACAATGTAAGCATGCATTTATATCCCATAATATGACTTTTAAAGGTCTCCTGGGCAACCGTAGGTGTGCATAGAACCTTACAGGTCTAACCCATTAAGGTCTACCTGTTCCTACTCATTTCAGTTGGATTTCTTCTTATAGGTGCATTAGATTCCATCTGATCCACTTATTAAACATCTCAGTTCTTCCATTTTGTTACATTTTGCACATAGATTTGCTGCTGTTTCCAAACTCTCAACCACACAGGTAAAAGCTGACATAGTTGAAAAATCCTTCCAGTATAATCTGTTTCGTGAGTATGTCACCCGCCCTCTTCAAAATTGTAAACATGCAATGGAAGGAAGAATGTCCGATCTAATTAAGACTAGTTGAAATGTATGGAGACTGGATTCTCCCAGTGGGAATGCTTTGGGTTCAAGAGGTTAAAAAGAGGAATGTTCTGTCTAATAACAGAAATTCAGGGCTATAGGCACACTTTCTTCATCCGGTATTTAGGGCAAATTAGTTGACGGAGCTGAAGAAATATAAAAGGGAGTGCACCAGTCATGATGCAGGGCAGAAAGGTGTTGAATTTACATTTTCCTTATCACTTGCTCACATGTGAACTGGAAGTCAAGAGAAGTAATGAAGTAAAAGAGAAGCCAACAAAATATAACCATTCAGATCTGGGCTATAGGCGGCCACCTCTTGTTTAGAGTTTATGGTGTTAACAGTGGGACAGTTTTTGTGGACATCAGAAATGAGATTAATTTTTCCTCTGAGATGTTCCTACATATTCCAGTAAGTTCAGAACAGTAAGAAATATAACGATGTATTAAAAGAAGATATCAAGTTATCTTAGATTGACTTAGATCTTTGGTTCCTCTCTAAGTGATTTTCTTTAGGTTCTTGGCTACAGATCTTCCTTCACCTTGCATCTTGAGGTCTTCCAATGTCAAGGATTGTCTCTAGGAGATTGATTGATTGATTTGTTACATTTATGTTCACCTTTCCTCAAGGAGCTGAAAGCAGCATGCATAGAGTTCTTTCGTGTCCTTTTCCCCACGATTGGTCTGGGAGGGAGGGACTGGTCCAAAGTCAGAGAATTCCACTGCTGAAAGGGGACTGGAACCTGGGTCTCCCCTTCTTAGTCTCACACCTTCACCACTATCCCACACTGGGTCTTGAGCTGACAGGATGGGACTGGCTCTAAGTCCCCCAGGGAGCTTCTGTGGCTGAGGGGGGACTTGAACCTGGTTCTCCCCACTCCTAGTCCAGTACCTTAACCACTCTACCTAGTAGGCTGTCTATTGATTCTACATTAGAAATGGGCAACTTTTAACCCCAGGATCACATGTGTCCCTGAAGTCTCCATCCATGTCTTTTGCTAGGGAGATGTAATGGTATGAGGGAAAGACCTTGGGAGATGCGGGAAAGAGATGCTGCCTAGGGAACAGTTAGTTAAGAGACAGCATAGCTTGCCGCTGCAAAATGGGTGGGGCAAGAGGTTCAGAAAAGAACATCCCTAATTTCTCATGGGTAAAGGAGATGGTGGGAGAATTGTACTTTTGGACTTGCTAGATTCTGTTAATGTAGCTTTACAATAAAGTAGAATGATTTCATCTGGTTGTGTTTCTTGTCTGGTCTACCTGGTAAGGCTGACATCAATCTTCTGGGCCTCTTGCCCCACCATTTTGCAGCTGCAGGCTAAGCTATCCCTTATCTGACCATTCACTAGGCATCATCTCTTCCTCCCATCTCCCAAGGTCTTTCCCACATATCATTACAAGAGGAAATGATGGTCTTGCTGTGATTTTCCCTGCCTTATTTTCAGTGCTTTTAAGGCTAATCCTGTGCAGATCTATTAAATGCTTGGATTTATCTCCAGTTTAGTATTCTTGGGGAAGCTTCTTGGAATGCTTGGTCTACAGCAAAGAGAGAGAACATGATGCACTTGGATGGTTTGGACTTTGATTCCCACAATGCCTTGTGGGAGACTTTGCTAAGGAATCTGGAGATCACTGCTTCCTTAATTTCCCTCTCTTTTGTTAGATTCCAAGAGACAATATCAAAAAGAAATCTTTTTCATGGGCCAAGACTATAGAGAGTCAGGAAAAGGGCAGGTGATGCAGTCCAGTCTAAAAGGAAGGGGGAAAAAATTACAACTAAAGTCCAAGAACAGAAATCAAGGAAACGTCTCCCAAGGGGGGGTCAGGGGGGTGTCACTTTCTTTAGACCAGGATCTAAAGAGATCAGGGAAGCTGTAGAAGGATGGAGAAACAGGAGGAGGGAAAAATTTACAGACACACACACATGCACACACATGCAAATGAATCCCAGCCATCTGACAACTATTAAATAAGATCAAAAGCACCACCCAATATAATCCCCCCTCCCCCCCAAGAGTAAAGTAGAAAAACAAAAGATTCTTTCAACCAAGAAGAAACTGTGGAGGAATCAGAAATTTAATTTCACCTCAATATAGCTGAGTTTGCTTGCAACTCTAGTCAGACTCAAATAGGTAGGTTGGGTTACATATTTTGTAGGCCTTGGGGACAGAACATGGGTTATCAACCCTACAACAGGATTTTGATAATTCAGGGTTAATATGATGTGTGAATCCAGCAAACTGGACAACTGTCCAGGGAAGTAAGACAGCCTTTCTAGAGAACTTTGTGGAAAGCGATGCTAGAGATCTCTTGTTCCCTACCCTACTGGAACTTTACACACACATGTACACATACATGTACACCATGCTCAGATGAGTACAGCCAAGAAGGATCTTGTGCAAATAGGAAAGTCTTGATTCTCCTTTCCGCAGTACTCTTATTAGCACTCTAGACAATGGAAGAACATGTTTTCCTGGTTCTACCTCTTTTACATGCGATGCATCAGTCTGATCTAAATGAAGGTTGAGTGGTTTGAGCTTCACCTCATTCTGGGTAATCCAGCCTTTATATTGTGTGAACTTAATCATTTCATTAAAGCATACTGTAATACAGTTTATTGGCTTGAGCAAAACATTGGCTTGAGCAGTGTTAGGTGAAAGAGGTTTTGTTTACAGAGAGGTCCAGGAGAGGTGTTTCAAGATGGCATCTGTGACCACATATTCAAAGCCCCACCCCTTCTTTACATGTGCCATGCATGCAGTGCAAGTAAAAATGAGCAGGGCTTCAACTAGGCAGGGTGGCCGCCATCTTGACTTTTTTGACCCCCTCCCTGGTTGCCCCTGGGATTTACCGTTCAATTTGTTGTTTGAGCCCAACCCTTTCAGTGTAAACTAATCAGAGAGAAGCCTTGGATGGGCCATTGCAGACAGCCCTGGAGATCAAAAGTTCCCATTCATCTGGATCCCTCAAAGAAGCAAAGAAGCTTCGAGGGTCTTTCTCCCATGGCTTTGAAATAATGTCCTCATTATGGCTAAAACTTTTCCATCTTTGGGGTGCCCAGGGGTGGGGAATGCAGGCCTGGTAGTTTCAGAAAACAAGCTGCCCAGTTTACAAATCTGCTTTGTTAATAGCTTTGTAAACATTTATTCAGGGTGACAGTTGACAGGAACATGCGGCATTAATTAGAAGGCTGGGCAAGGTTGCACATTAAGAGCAAAGTTGGATCTGAATTAGCTGGGTTTCCTGAGACTAACCGCCAGAGAGGCAGCCGTATGAAGATCTGATGTGTTGTGGCTCATCTGAGGCAGGGATAGCTGTAGGCCTTTTAGTCAATACAAAAAGAATGACCAAGATGAACTTGCGCAACATCTGGGCTTTGCTGCAATCCCACATGGAAGCTGACATCAGAAGAAGACACGGAAGAAGTATCGGTACCTGGCTAGACAAAGCCCCTTTCCAACAGTCCCAATGACATGCTGAAATGTCCCCGTAACCCTCTCATCCATCATGATGCAAAGTTGTATTTGTGTGAGGGCCCGAGGAAGAGAAGAAAAGTCGGTATGGAGTATATCAGAGGTTTTCTACAATGGAGATCAGATGAAGACTCCAATACACATTATATATTAGATAGACATTGTCTACAATTCTTTATGGGTTACTCAGTGGAGTTTTTTCTTAGTTGTTCACGGTGCTCCCTGGCTTTTCTGTAATCTCCATTTCAATAGCCAGTTTCCCTGTTTTATTGTATTCTTTTAAGAGTCTCTAAATGCACCTTCACCTCCTGCACGCATTAGAGAAGGAAGTGATCAAAACATGCTAAAATTAGAAGCAAAACATAACTCAGTGAGGAGGCCAGTATATGGCCAGGTGATGAAATATGAAAAGCATAGTCTGATGTTTCTTTGCAAAACAGTGGTGTCTGCACAGGAGATTGAAAAAATCAGGGTTGTGAAGGTGTGGCTGGAGTTCCACCACTTTTGTACACACATGGACACCATATGCATTTACAAATGGGTGGGGGTTTGCATTATAGGATTGCAACAACCATCTTGACCTTATTGCCAGTCCCCAACCCCCATACAAATGACCCTGTTGCAAAATAGACACACACAAAGTCTGAATTCATAGAGCATACTTTCACTGATTACTGAGTTAACCCAGTGCCTGACTTCACACAGTATATTCACCAACTAACCCAAAGGTCTGGCTTTGCATAGTTCAAGATACAAGAGGCTAATTTAGATTAAAATTAATCAAGCTTAACTTAAGGTTCAAATGCACACTGTACAGTTAGATACGTCAAAGGTTACCATAATTGAATCAGAAAGTTGCTCCTTTTAGTTCAGTGTTGTGCCCTGAAACAACTCTTCATGATTTTTTCCTAGACTGAATCTGTAACTATGTCTCTTGCTCCACGTAGCAAAATACCATGAGCATTCAAAATGGCTGCATTCACACAGCATATTGTAGCATGGCTAGGTGAACCATGGTTTACTCAATCCAATCTGAACCATACATTGGATAACCCATTTTTGCCTGGTGTGTTTTGCAAATACAGTTGCAGCTGGATTCCTACAGCTAGCTTAGCTCAAAACCTAACTTATCAAAAGGACAATGACTGGGTTCAAATAATACACTATGCCCAAATCAATAAACAATATGATGGCTTAAGATGATAGCCTGATTCACCCAACCGGCAAAGACAACCATGCAATGGAAACCAATGTGATCATTGGTGAAAACATCACCATCCTAGTTTTGTGGCTTTGAAAATAAATCCTTGGTTTGGTGTAGGTTTGGGGCATATCTTAAGCGAAAGGCATTAAACCACTAGCATGTCTCAGTATGTAAACTCAGTTGTCGTAAACTCATAAAGAATCTTGGCAAATATAATTAGTTGAGAGTCACTGAAAAAGGTTCAAAAATCTCAAGGTATGCCCAGAACAGGGCAGTTATCTAGCTGATCCAGACCCTTCCTTGCAAACTGCTTGTTAAATTCTCCCACTTCCTTCGAGGAAGAGACAGAGGTCCAGCAGGTCCAGGGTGAGCAGAGATCTCACAGTCTCCAGGAGCATCTTTGGTTGTTAGCTTTAAACTCTTCCTGCATGGGCTCCCACTGCCTGCCTCTTCCATAGGCCCCAATAGCACATGTAATGTTGCAGCTTGGGAATCAGGCTAGTCCAGTTCCCCACTAGGCCTGATCTGGTAAAAGCATCTAGTGGGCCAGCCAAGGTGGAGGAGAAGGAGCTAAGCTGGAACTGGTTGTCAGCCAGTTTAGACAGTGCCTCTTTTATTTATTTATTTAACTGATGTCCTCTGCATGGAGCTCGGGACACCCTGAATTTATTCTCCCAACCTAAGTTAAGCTGAGACAGAGTGGCTGGCCCTAACTCCCCCAGTGAGCTGTTGGGATGGACAGCAAATCTGGTTTTCCTTAATCCTAGGCTATTACTTTACCCTCCATGCCATGATCATTAAATCACAGCTTTAAATCCATAATGTCATTATACCCTTAGCTGGGAATCCAATCCCTCTATCACTTTACATGTGTGGTCTTATGAAACATCTAGTACAAAGGCCATTTTTATCATCGTGTTTGAGAAGCGAGGTGAAAAAGTTCAGGGTTACCTTTGAAGAGGAAGACAAATGAGGAAGCCCAGAATAACTATGTGGCGAATGTTTTTCTCATTCTTAAACAAACCACCTACTTTTTAAGATCTTCTGGGTGCCCATTAAAAGCTTTTACCCCTTGGAGTGCCAGAAGCATTTGATGGGTTGGGTGGGTCACAGGGAAAGTGCTGTGTATGTGTGTGGGTGTGCGGGAGGAGGTTCTGGCAAGCCTTAATTTCTCTATCTCTCCTCCATGCTTTTTCATCAATAATGGTACTCAACATAAACAAAGATCAGGCAAATGCCAGACAGAGATTATGTGACAGCAAGGCCGGGAGAAAAGAAAGTAGGGGAAGCAAGCGTTTGGAAACCACAAGAAGAAGTTGGGGGGGAGCGGGATTGGTTGCCCCATTCCTCTGACCTGATTTCTATAAACAACATAACCAACATTAAACATGGGCTGGTCTGCTGCTAAATGGTTTAAAATGAAAGGGGCTCAGAAGGTCTTTGCCCTCTGTGGAATACACAGACACGTTTTTAATAGGCATTTTGTTTTGATCTGGGTAGCTTGCCTGATCATCCCGTGAGAGGGCTGGATGTTAGATGGGATTCTAAGAAGAAGGCTCAGCCATGTCCAAGTCAAGATGCTAGTTAGCAACTGCCTAATGGAAGTCCTCCTCCTCTTCCTCTTCCTCCTCCTCCTCCTCCTCCTCATATTCATTATCGTATTGCTTCCTCCTCCTTCCTTCCTTCCTTCCTTCCTTCCTTCCTTCCTTCCTTCCTTCCTTCCTTCCTTCCTTCCTTCCTTCTCCTTCACCTTCTCCTCCCCTCCTCCCCGCCTTCTCCTCCTCTCGTTCTTCTCCTCCTTCTCTATCATCAAAAAAGAGCTGTTGGTTGCTAAAACAATGCATTGTGATTTGGTCTCTATTAACTGGCTTTCCCAACCCTCTATCTGTTACTCTGCAGTTGTCTTTACACAACCAACTTCACTAGGTTAGGTTCAGTTTTTTTACAGCCTTCCCCTCCTGCAGGACTGTTCACCCATCCTAGAAATGGCAGAAAACGATGCCACCAGGAAATCTGCTCCTCTCATTGCTGATCTGTGTCCTGTCTCGATTACTTCTTTACTAACCCACTGTTGAGTGGTGATGCCCTGATTTTTGCCTGGACTATTGGTGGAAAGTCCCAGAAAAAGTGTTTTGTTTCCCTTCTCATTATTTTCCAGAAAAGTTCCCCCCCCCCTTTTTCCAGTATGCATTTCAAAGGACATCACATCTAGGGGAAGCAGGCATTGTTTGAGATGTTTGAGACAGAGATTCAGCCCCAGTCGATCATATGGGAGATAGGGTGTTAAATAGTTTGATTCAATGTTAGACAACTCAGTATGTCCAAACTAAGGAATAGTGCTTCCTCCTCAAAGGGAACCGATCAAATTTCCAACCAGTTTGCCCCAGTTTGGTACAGCAATATATGAACGTGATGGGATCAAACTAGTGTATGACGTTATTAAACAACAGCTATTACCAGCTGTTTGGCATCATGAGCATTTTAAGGAGGTAGGGAAAGGGGGAAATGATGACACAGGCATCATTACATAAATGACATACTTGCATTACACGTCCTGACACCAGTGCACCAGTACATCATTTGTACAAAGAAGTCATAACACCTCTTTCATTATTTTGAGGCCATAATGACTTATTCTGTACATCACTGTAATGGTTTTGATCTCTTGCTGGGCATAGGAGGTGATCTTTGGTTCTGTTTGAGAGCATGTCCATGCTGGGGGACTACTGAGTTCTACTCATCTGGAGGACACAAGAATGGGGAAGGCTATTGTAAGTCTGTCTTAGTAAGTCCTATTTAATATCTGCTAAAACAATACAGAAAGGCCCAGAAGTTTAAAGCACACCCTCTTTTTCTATATAACTTTATTAAAGTTTTAAAGAAGCAAGATAAAAACGAACAAGAACTAATATTTAGAGTAAAGAGAAGGGAAAAGAGATTAGAAAAAAGACAAAGCCAGAAGTGCAGAAAAAAAGAGAAAGAAAATTCAAAGAAGTGACTTCTGATGTTCTTTTACAACAGTTATAAGTACAAATGTAAATTAACCTTTTACCTTTTGGTTACAGCATAACCTTCATTTTTTTTGGTAATCTATTTCTTTTCCCAATCATCAGAACCGTATATCTGTTTCACTCAAAAAGTCCATAAGGGGTTCAGCATTAAACTTAGACAATGTCTTTTCCCTAATCAAAGCTGTCAGTTTCATCTCTGCAAGTTCCATCCTCTTCACCATCCATTCCTCCATGGTGGAATCTTTCTACCTTCGTGCATATAAGAATCTCACTGCAGTTATCATACTGTATATAAAAACAAAGTTCCATGGTTTTTGGGCACACACTCTTGAAATGTTTTGGAGGATTTTCAGAAATTAAATTGAATACCCAATGTCACATGTTGATTGGTTAAATTAAGTTCTCTAAAAATATCTCCCCCTAGACTTACAAAACCTGTAATCAGTGAAAACATAAATTGGTGTGGAAACACTTTAGCTGCTTTGAATGACTGGAATTTCAGCCCAATTTTTTGCCCGGTTAATGCAACCAAGGTATCGTGAGGACATGCTATGACTGCCTCAAAGACATCCCATTAAAATGCTGTTTACAAACCAGATGTGCCAAATCTACGGAAATAATGATTAGCAGAAAAGTTATTTGATCTCTTTTATGGTCCAGTGAGTCATACTGTGTAATGCAATGGTGAAAAATAAATAACAAAGACATCTGACTTTACTGATGGAGCTTTGAATCTGTTGTGTCCAAAAACCCAGGTTCTTTAACCTCAGATGGCCTCTTAAGTGTGATTCATCATAAACCAGAAGTGTATCATGTATCTTTTTTGACCCACTTCTTTCCTCTTGCTTCTTCATTTAAAAGGGCAATTAGCAGATCAATGTTACAAGGGTGTGTTCACTTTAAAATGTTTTGGTTCTTTGACGGTTTATGGTCCAAGGAGAAATAGCTGTAACCAGAGTTATTCTAAGATCTGTGGGTCCATGTATGCATGTATAGGAAGGAGTAATTGCCTCACATCCCACACAGACAGTAAAATTTATCTGTAAAAATATATGTTCAAGAATTTTATCAGTATTTTAGATTCTTGCACGCACTCCTGTTGGACTGGACTTTGATGCACGAATCAGAAATGGAATGATATTGAGATGGATGCAGTGTGAAATTTGGGAAGGACCTCAAAGGACGAAACTGCTCCACACCTTTGAGTCTTAAAAAGGCCCTAATTTTGACAGAGAACGGTACCAGCATGAATAGTGGGTACCATATCAAAAATGAGAACTGCAGCCTTTTCAACTATTCTCATCCAATTTGATGGAAAAGAAACAGGTTTGATTATTTATTTATTTATTTCCCAAAGGTGATTAGCATTTCAGTGGCTTTGCCAGGAATTGTCCCAGGATTAAAGGAAAGAGATTTAGTTATGCCAATTCTAAGTTGAAAAGTAGTGGGCAAGATTCTAGGGTTTCTGTAAGATCTTTCCAATAAGGATGAGTAAAACACTCTCTGTGGGAAGGAGGGGTGTCTATTTTGGGAAGAGTATTGTTGAATCAGGAAATTATTAGAAGTGTTCTTCCATCTTGTGGAGTTCACAGCTCTTTCCAGCAAGTGGAGAAATTTTCTCTATTATCAAACAAGAAATGAGACTTGAATATGTCATGAATGCCATCAAAGATCATAAGATCATTCATGCTTATAGCTTCTTCTCCTTCCTTCTACCTTTTTGTTTAAGAGCCAAGCAAGGAACAAGACAGAATCAAAGGTTGGGCTTTCAAAAATATAGAAAAGAGTGAATCGTTGTATCATGATTGCATGGTGGATATGCTTCACTTTTTTTTACAATCCAACATAGCCCACTCTAGGTTTTTGGAAATTCCACTTTCTCTTTAGCTGAGTTGAGTTGGGACAAGATTCTAAATGAAGATCAAGATGTTGTTTAAAAAAGAGAAAGGTCTGTAAAAAGGAATCCTAGGAGTGAGGTTTCTCTTTCACCAAAACAAACAAATAAATAGGTTATTTAAAAATGATTTCACCATTTCTGCAAAACAGTCATATAAACCAATTAGACCAGCCAGTTTGTCTTCTGGATTTTTAACAGTTAGCAGAATGATCTAGTAATATACAGAATCCTGCCAATTTCATTTAGTTGATGCAGTTCACAAAGTTTCTGGAATAATCTTGATTTTCTTTTTCTTTTAAGGAAAAAAGAGATTCTTCTGATCAGTCAATATTTCAGATAAATCAGGACAGTTGAAATATCAGTGATCCTATGTACATTTACTTAGAAATACAGTAAGTCTTATCCAATTCAGAGGCACTTGCTACAAAGTAAGTGGGAATTTGCAAGCATAGTTCATCCCATGCCTTTTTCCATCAACCCAAGAGAGATATTCTACACGCAAGAATGAATGCTTATAGATCTGTATGGACTGAGATCTTCCCAATATGTGTTGCCCCACCAGGGTAGTTAGATACTTCACATGAAGGCTTTGGTTATGTCTTTAGAAGGCAGATCTTGCCCTTTCTCTTTTTCCTTCCCTGTTCTTTCTCTTTTCCACAATCAAGGCATTCAGCAAGAGAATATGCACCTAAGAAATGTTTTGGTATGAATTACAAATGCAAGCAAGAATCTTAATTGGTTCTTTTTGGAAGTCAGCTTTGAAGGTCAAGTTCAAGTTCAGACACTTCTGAATGTCTGCAGGATTTTGACTCCAGAATAAGTAAGAACTTCTCCTATGGGTTCTTTTAGACTATACGCTGGGTTGATGCTCAACAAAGCCAAGTAGAACATTTTTATTGCTTGTCTGTTTGTTTGTCTGGAGAGATGTTAAAATCTGTGTTTGTGTTTGGACAGCCCATTTACCTAGTTTATTGAATTATAGCTTTCCTACTTCACATCTGTTTTCTGAATTCACATCACATGTTAAACTAACCATATTATTACTCATATGGTCTAATTGCCACAATCCACACATAGATGGCTAGTGTATGGTTTGGGGCAAAGACTGATGAGAATGAACTTTACTAGATTGCAGAATAGGAAGCAGAAAGACAAGTTTGGAAAGTCCCATCTTTAATGATCTGGGAGCATGGTATGAGAAATGAATCAGTCCCAATTCAATTCAAATAGGAAAAAAGTTGATCTGGATGCCTGAATCATCAGATTGGGTGGGTTCGATCCAGATGTCCAAATTAAGTGAGTTAAATGAAGTCAGGTCAAAACTCTCTTTCTCAACCCAATCTACTCTCAATGTAGTTGTTGTATGGAAAAATAGGAGAGCACTGTTGGCCATCTTGAGCTCCAATTACAAAAGAAGAGACATAATCTCATCCATCCATCCATCCATCCATCCATCCATCCATCCATCCATCCATCCATCCATCTATCTCTGCCTCTAAAGAAGCCAAAGAGGACTTGAAAAATTCAGAAATACCAAGGTGGATTCTAGGACATCATTAGTTCTTCTTGAATACAGAACACAAATCTCTCACTGTATGCGGTTCTTCATTGGTCTTTTGCATTATCCCCACAGAAATGATTATAAATGATAACCTACATTTTTGTTTCCTCTCTCTTCCCCTTGCCTCTGCCACTTGCATTGTTCCTTCAGTGGCTGGTTGGCTTTAGGACAAGGGACATCAAGTCCTCTGTCAAAAAGATGGAAATGGTTAACACAGCTACAGAAAAAGTAGGAGAGAGGCTAGAACAATGTACTACTTTGAAACAAGAAGCCAAAATGGAAGTGGTGAGGGAGATTAACTATGCCCCAGAGGTCTGATTATCTCAGCCAAAAAGGAGAAAAAAAACCATTTTTTTTACAAAGAAAACAGTTTGATTCTGAACAGTCTGTAGAGAAGTGGAAAGTTCATCTCTTAATGTGATATAAAAGTAATATGAGAAGAGATGGGCTGTGAAGAATATAGCCTGATCAACAGTATTTCTTGTGATCACTCAATACATTTATATCTCATTTTTATTCCAGAAGGTTGAGGTGTATTTGCGATTCCCTTCCTCCAAGACCAGTTTCCTTTTCACAACAGTTCTGTGAGATAGGTTAGAGTGAGAGATAGAACCTGGGTTTACACATTCAACCAGCCCATGGTTTATGGAGTAAATCCCTAAAAGATCTGAGATCACACTTGGTTCTGAGGTGCAAACCACACACCACATTTTGATTCCACTCTGTGTAAATTCATCTTCGGTGTAACTGTGGCCTCACTGACTATGATAATACATTTTTGACCCCTCCAGCATTAAAAGCAAAGATTCCCTTAAATCAAACTTGAGTCCTGGTGACTCCATGTAGTTTTCTTGGCAACATTACAAAATTAGTTCTCACTGCCTTTTTCTAGATACTTTTTTCAGTTGCCCAAGCACCTTGGATATCCTGGGTCCATGGTCTTCTATCCATATACTAACCTGGACCAACTAGGTTTCTTATCCTAGTTCAGCCTTATTTAACCAAGGACCAAAAATGGCTCAGGTGACAACTCTTAAAATAGGTTGGAGAGCAAGGGTTCTGCAGGGCATTATCACGGTGAAAACTGAGTCTGGCTTTCAGTGATACTAGATAACACACAGGCTTGCCCAAGAAGATGTACAGACCAGGGATCTTCCCCAAGTGAAAGAAACCTAGCTGATATTCCACTGCAACTCTGTCATGTACCCTAACAAAGCATGATCTTCAATTCCACAATGTTTGGATATTAACTTTTTTCTTTCCAAGATGGCTGTAGCAAAAGGGCCAATCAATTGTGCTGTTCAAAAGGCATTGCACTGTTGAATTAGAAAAAAGAAGGCTTTGGTGGTGTATCTCAATTGCTCAAGAAAAATGAGGACTCCATCTGGAGGGAGCAAGCCAGCTCAATCTCACACTGAACTTCATTCTGAGAGCAGCAAAGCTGTAAATCAACCCAAGCAAGGCATCAATTATATGCACATACATGATTTACATGCATAGGATTGCACTGTTAATGTGCAGTCAGTTTCCTGGAGAGCTGTTCAACATGAATTAGCAATGGAACAAGTGTAAAATGCCATGTCATTAAATACATAAAGTTTATATTTGATATATAAAAATGAGATAAAACAGAAATTAAACCAATCTTAAACTGCTTAAATTTTAGCCAACAAATCTGCTTCCTAAATCTCAGGTAGAACCCAGATCTGGATTAACTTTTAAGCAAAATAAAGCACATGCTTAGGGCACCAAAGGAAGGGGGCACCACAGAGTTTTCCCCCCTAGCTTTCATCCCCTTAACTCTTTCACTGTCATGCTCGAGAAGGCCAACTGATGTCTTCAAGGCACATTGTTGCAATGAAGAGAAGTATTGCCTTTGCTTCACCTGTGAGAACTTTGGGTACCTCTGTGGGTTTGCATGATGCACCAGGAAGGACATCGCTCAATTTGAAATCGAGATAATCTCAGGTTCAAACCATCACATCTCTAGTTGAAAGGCTCAAGAAGAGAGGAATAATCCAGTATTCCCACTGCAGGCCACTGAATTGTCTGCATGAGTTTCAGAAGTGCAGTATTACTTCCTATGTTTATTTCTTTAATGGAAGGTTCCTAGCTTAGTCACAGAACATGTACTTTGCATGTCAAGGTCCTACTTCCCCTTACCAGCATTTCCAATTCAAAGGAGGAGATGACTTATCACAATATTAGGTTAGAATAGTGGCAAAACCTTCAACCTGTTATAAGACAGCTCAATCTTTTGTTTATAATATGTTACAAATGTTACATGGTTAATTTTTTTTTAAAAATGTGTCTTGTGATTTTAATGTATTGTAAGACACTCTGGGACAGCTTAATTTTGAAAGGGTACTATAAATTACATGATAGATAGCTAGATAGCTAGATAGCTAGATAGCTAGATAGCTAGATAGCTAGATAGATAGATAGATAGATAGATAGATAGATAGATAGATAGATAGATAGATAGATAGATAGATAGATAATCTATCTATCTATCTATCTATCTATCTATCTATCTAGATAGATAGATAGATAGATAGATAGATAGATAGATAGATAGATAGATAGATACAGATAGATTATAGCTATCTAGCTATCTAGCTATCTAGCTATCTAGCTATCTAGCTATCTATCTAGCTATCTAGATAGATAGATAGATAGATAGATAGATAGATAGATAGATAGATAGATAGATAGATAGATAGATAGATAGATAGATAGATAGATAGATAGATAGATACAGATAGATGATAGCTAGATAGATGATAGCTAGATAGCTAGATAGCTAGATAGAGATAGCTAGATAGCTAGATAGCTAGATAGCAAGATAGAGAGATAGAGAGATAGAGAGATAGATAAGGTAAAGTAGAGATAGAGTAGATAGAGTAGATAGATAGATAGGATAAATTGGATGGATGGATGGATGGATGGATGGATGGATGGATGGATGGATGGACAAACAGATAGAACAAACCAAGTGTTTACTGTATAGGAACAAGGAGAAGAGAAGCTGAACACACAGCAAAGTATGCAAGATTCTTTGAGAAACTGAAAACAAAAACATTATGTAGGAAGTGAAATGGTCTTCGTGAACAACTTTTACATTTATATATAAAAAAATAATAACCAATAGTTACTTAGTTGCTTGGCCTCATGAGTGCTATGATCTTCAAATACAAGCAACACAAGTTTTCTGGTGGATGTGTCCTGTTTTCCTCCATGTTCCCCAGAAGAAGTCCTCTTTGCTCAGTGAGCAAGTCTTTCTTGGCCACAGGTACTCTTGGGAGCAAGGCCATCTGATTGTAGCCACTGATCAGAAAATCAGATAAGAAATCATTCCAATCTCAGGAGGCTTTCAGAAGGTGCTTTGTGACCCAGTTGGAAAATCCATAACCTTGATTTATCTTCAGTTCCTATCAGTCTAGCAAACCTGCCAAGATAAAGTACCTCCTACAGTGTAGCAAGCCATCATTCACTCCCAACCCAAGCTGCAACTATGCAACTTGGCATTCTCTGTGCAGAGACATGAACTTGCCCATACAGATTAAGTCAGGAATGTTGCACTTGCTCTTTTATCTTTCTATACATTTTCTATGAGTGTCATAGGTGACCTAAAAGCTTTGCTCATCTGCATCACCAACAATGAATAGATGGTGGTGCAAACTGCACCAGTCCAGGAGAACTGTAGAAACAATCTCTTCACTGACTGTCTGCAAAGCATGTTAAACTAAGCTAGGTAAAAACCTAGCAACGCCATTCACACAACAGACCAAGCTTGCTCGAGTTTTTATTTTGAGTGGGTTGTGTGAACCCAACTTACTTTGTTAGTTTAAGTTTCAATGTATTGAGTGAACCCAGAAAATAGTTTAATTCAGGAATTAGGCTCCATGTATTGAGTCCATATAAGCTCTGTGTAAGTAATAAGCATCCGGTTAGGATTACAGTTATGGTTAAGAAGATCTAGGAGGTGGTGGCAACATGATTGGCAGCTCAGCCTTTCTATTCCTTACATTTCTCATCTAAACCATTCTCTTTCCTTTGCACACAAATATATATGTGTTTGTGTGTATGCACACACATATATTTTTGTGCATATATAGAGAGAGAATGTGTGCTTTTATCTATGTCTATCTGTATATGTTACTCTACTAACAGTGCTAGCACTACTAAGACCAAAACCATTTTTAATATTTATAAATGGCTTGTATAATCTTCTCTGTGTGTGTGTGTGTATGTGTGTGTAAGAGAGAGAGAGAGAGAGAGAGATGGATGGATGCTGTGCTAGATAGATAGATAGATAGATAGATAGATAGATAGATAGATAGATAGATAGATAGATAGATAGATAAATAGACCAACCATGTGGAATTGGAAGGCAAATCCATGGGATCCTAATTTGCCATTTTGATATTTTCCCCCCAGTTTCTCCTCCCTTCCACCAGTGCCCTTATCCCCATCTAACCCAGAGGAGGTTTTCTGCATTTGTTCTCAACCCGTCATCCTGCAGAAACGACTATGAGAATGCAGCAGGTCAAAACTTCTGGAAGCTTTTCTGGTAACTAAGTTGAGCTGAGATTTTCTAACCAGATACACCATGACAATAATTTCCAGACATGCCAGTTAGGTCAATATAAGCTAGAGCCAAAAATCTTGCCAAGGGTAGCATTTTCTCTTTTGCATTTTGACCTGGCAAACATGAGATAATAAATTCCTCTGTGATGGAAAGTTGAGATTCCCATCCTGATTTGAATAAATGTTTGTTTTAATGGAAATGATTGATTTCAGAAATATTTTTTGTTATTTTACCAATGTGGAAGATGAGAATTTAGACCAGATATTTCTCCTTTTGAAAGCAACTTCATGTTCCTCAAAGTCAAAGAGCTCTTCATTTGGGTCCCTGCCCTCCACCCTTCAAAGCTTATGTATTTTATTAGGGACGTTATTTATGGGGGGTTATTTTCCATAACATTTTACACTGCATGCATTTGGGGATGTTTACAACACTCTAACTCCAAGCAGAGAAGCTTGTCTCAGAAGCTGATGTAACAAGTGACCATCAACCAAGCTACGGTCCATGAGTTTTCTTCAATCCCAGCAGAACTATCAATTGATCGTCCTTGTCTATTAGCATACAAGAAAGTTAGCAACAATCAATATGTCTTTCTATAATAATACCATTTCTGATCAGAGTGTTAATTCCTGATCACTGACAAAGGAATCCAGGGGTTGATCCCTTCCTCCCTTTATTTCTTTCTATATTGTACATTCACCCACAGCTTCTATTCCAATTGTCTGGGAGATGCAAGCCCATACAGGTGTGTCAGTTCAGCTCTTGGCCTAGAAAAGCAAAGGCACCCATCCAGGTCAATGTCCTGCCAATTGCTGGCTTGAGAAACTGAATTTCCAGAGAACAATGGAACAACCAATACGTCTGTCCTACCTAGCTTTAGGAGCAGGCAACACCACCCTTCCCTCCAGCAACCAATGCTATTGGCGAAGACCTCCCAAGGCAAGGAACTAGGGATTAATCTGGTTCTTCAGCAGCAGAATTTTCTAGTCGATGTGAATGGCTGCAAAGGGCTTAAGGGACCCTTGGCTAGGTACGACTCAGACGAAACAGGCCCAAGAAAAGAGGAGGACCCATGCAATGAAAGAGAACCCTGTTGCATCTCTAGATTTTTTCTTTTTTTTACAACAGCTTTCCCTAGCATGCTACATCGCAGTCCTGAGCAATACACAATAGCTGTGTTCACAAAGCAGAGAGTGCCTAAAGATATAACTCCCCCCTCCCCTCCATTATGGTGCAACAGGATGATCTGGTTCACAAAACATGTTCAGACAATGGCTGGGTTCCCACAAGACTCTGAACCACACATTACTCTATCCAGCACAAGCTCATTGGCCTTTTCTTAAACCGAGCTTCGGAGACCCTTGTGTGGTGAGGCCACTGGGATGAAGACTGAAGAATTTGTGTGGACTGCCATCACTAGGAATGTAACGCCACGTATCCCTCCCATCTTTGAAGCTATCCTTTTAAATCTGCTCACTGAAACTAAGGCTAGATAAGGTGTTCATTAAAATATATTTATCGTGACGATGATGGAACTGGCTGAGATGGCTAAATTGACATCTTAGATCAGAGAAAGGACAATATCGATGTTTATGACTGACCAGAAACTGCTTATAGGCTTTTTGTGTGAAACAGAAAAAAAATGAACTGATGACTTCTGGTTTTGATGATTAGACAGAATAGATTATAGAAAGAAGAGAGGTATGTTGTAATCATAGAGGAAGAGGTAAACTTATAATTATATCTATAACTGCTGTAAAGAAAATCGGAAGCTACTTCTTCGTTTGTTTCTTTCTTTTCTCTTTTTTTCCTTTTTTCCTTTTCTTGCACTTCTCTTCCATTTCCTTTCCTTTCCTTTCCTTTCCTTTCCTTTCCTTTCCTTTCCTTTCCTTTCCTTTCCTTTCCTTTCCTTTCCTTTCCTTTCCCTTCCTTTCCTTTCCTTTCCTTTCCTTTCCTTTCCTTTCTTTATATTAGTTTGTGTTAGTGTTTATATTCTTTTTAAAATTCTTTAATAAATATATATATAAATGTAATTATATGATAAATGTATTTATCAAGGATTTGTTTGTTTATGTGTTTGGCTATGTATTGTTTATGATTAGTGTCTGAAACCATCAAACAGTTTTTGCACCTTTAGAAACAACTCGACTTTGTTCTAATCTGTGATGCTGCACGAATTCAGCCCAAAATTCACTTTTGAAGTTGCCTCTTTATATCCTAGTCACTGTTGTTATTTCTCATGAAGTGGCTCCCAGACATTGCAATTTCTTTATTCAGAACTGGTCACAGCATTCTACAGGAGGTCCAGTTAGATGGGAATAAAATTAAATTATTCCTTCCCAGGGCTTCTGCAATTGCTGCCTAGAGATCGCTTTTCTTAATGATCTTAGCATGATTTGGGCATCTAGAATTTATTCTGAATTTTATTTGCTCTTAATTATATTTCTTTCTTTTTTAAAAAGAAGTGCATATTGCCCTTTCCCAGGTAGCTTGCAAATTCTTTAAAATCAACATCTAAAACAATGGTTTTCAAACTTGGCAAGTTCAAGATGGGTGGACTTCAACTCCCAGAATCCCCCAGCCAGCATCTCTTCATCCATCTTAAAGTTGCCAAGTTTGAAAAACATGGATCTAAAACAATTAAATCCAAACCAGAAGTTCTTATCTAGCTACCGGCATAAGAATATGAAAATTGCAACTTTTTTAAGGTCCGGTTTGGGGGGGTTTAGAGTCTGGAATGCATGCCTTCAACTTCGTTGAGGGTGGAAACCCTTCTTTTGTTTCTCTTTTGGGGGAAAAATAAATAAATAACCACACAATAAATTGTATTGCAAATTGTGCGTACCGTATACACAAAATACATATAAATATAAATAAATAAATATAATACGTACATTAATGTAGTGTCCGTGAATTCCAGCAGTGATCTTGAAGTGCTCTGGGAACTACAGAAATAAAGCTGGGGTGGGTGAACGAGGGCCGGGAGGGGGGAACACAAGATACCCATCCTTGCTAGACGGCATTCCGATGATTTATTATAGCTAAGTAAATCAGTGTTACAGGACAGGATGCATTTTTATACAGATGGTTGTATTGATCTGCTGTTTTGTTTATGTATCTGACTTCTGTAGTTTGCTTTTTGGCAGAAATGTGGCTGTCAGGGTTGTAACTAATACAGCTAGCAGGAATCATGTTGCACCGACACTAAGAGTTACATTGGCTGCCTCTTCGCTTCTGAGACCAATCCAAGGTGCTGGAGATGACTTTAAAACCATAAACCATTTAAGATTAGTGCCAGGGAGGAAAATGCTTTTTTTCTTTTTCCTATTCTTTCTTTTTTGCAGAAAGTAGGAGTGTACTTGTTTTTGAAATTTTGAAAGGGAGAAATTTTGGGGGGAAGGCATGATATATTCACACTGGATCCTTTTAAATTGAAATATCTGTAGCAGACATGCTTTAGAGATGTAATGGGCTGTGAGAATAACCTTGAGAGACAGGGGGAAGAGCCACAGGCTAGCAACTGTCTTGTAAAAGGTGTCTCAGCCCACAGAAGGAAAAAAGGTGTGGGAAGCATCTCAGAAGGGACTGTCCCTAGTTTTCTGGTAAGTAAAAATAAAGGAGGGGAGAAATGCTTTCAGACTTGCCAGATTCTGTTACTGGAACCTTACAATAAAGGTTGTGTTAGAACTCATGGCTGGTGCTTCTGGTCTGCACAACTTTGAAAGGCTGACCAGAGATTCGTGTGAAATGCCCTATTATTTACCATCTTCTTTGCAGCACCCCGCAGCATCTCAGGCTTCTCAGGGCAAAAGCTGAACATGTTTACAGTTTTTTTATGCGCAATTGTTTTTATGTATTTATTTTTTCATTGTTGTACGCCGCCCAGAGTCACCTTGTGTGAGATGGGCAGCTATATAAATATGATTAATAAATAAATAATAAATAAATAATTAGGTCTAGACCTTTTCAGGCATGGTGCCACTGTCACCCCTAAGCAGAAATGTTGCCCTTGAGAGAACATTGGAGATTTTCTTCTCCTCCTACACATGTTCAGAGGCAGCATCTCCCCAATTTTCTCGCATTTGGTCTAGAATTCCAAAAGGCCATTTGTCTTCAGCTCCATTTGATAGCTGGGCAATGGAAAGAAGACACAGTCCAAGTCTTTCCCCTAATTTACGACAATCAGAGGAGAGATTTCTTTCTTCAGATATCTTTGTTACCTTAAGCGACGTCCATAGAGAGCATCTTTCCTCTTGCTATGTCCAGTTGTGGCTTTTGATTCTTTCCAACGCCTGCTCAGAGTCTGAATAATGGATTAAGGTTGGAGATTTGTCATTGTGGCCTTTCCCTATGATGGTTTCATGTGCTTGCTTTTAGGCGGCTTTGGAAATCAGGAGAGGCAAGAGGAGAGGAGAAGAATATCTCAAATATAGTTTTTTTAAAAGTCTATTATTAAGCAGGAAGAGGGAACAGAGTCTGCATCACAAAAGCCCAAGTTTGATGCAGCTTCTGTGCAATGAGTTTACCTTACTCTTCTGTAACAAGCAATCCATACCCCCATGGGGTGTGTGTGTGTGTGTGTGTGCAGCATTCCTGTGTGCCAAAAGTTGACTAGAAATCCATCCATTAAATGCTCGTTTTAATAGCAAGCCCTTCTCCATCAATAGGGCTGCACTGAGTCGTATCCTATTTCTAATTTCCCAGTCCTGCAGAATTTAAAAAACAAAGGTGTCTTCAGGCTGGACAAAGGAGGACTGTTTTCCCTAATGAGGAACAGTTGAGAGCAATGGAGACAGTCCCTACTCTGCAGAGGACCTAAGCTGTATTCTCCAGCTAATGAAGACCAGTTGAGAGAGGTGCCACCGTCTCTGAAGAGGACCTTTTTATAGGGGAGGGAGGGAGGGAGGGAACAAGCCTGGTCTTTTGAGATGTGAGTTTCCCTTTCTGGACAAAGAGACCCCAAGGGAGGTGGGAGACATTTGAGATTCATCTGTCGGCTTGATGGTTCCTGACCTTTGCAACCTCTACAGCTATGCTCTTTGGCCTCTGGTGTTGACCTCGTTGGTGGAATACTGGTGTTTAGCCAGAAGCTTTCTATCGACTACCTGTCAAAAGGCACCTGCTTAAAGGACCCCTGAAAAATTTGTCACCAAATGGGCCACTGGAGATGTCTTTGTTGGAGGGAGGGTGACATAATTCAGACCTGGTAAACCAATCCCCCCAATTATCCAAGTGAACCAAAAGGACTTCTTAGCAGAGACTTGGTTTTCTCTCACACACTTTCTTCTCTTGTTCCTCAAATGTGCTGTAAGACTTAATATAGACAGCCCAGACAGAGGGAGAGACAAAGAATGAAAGAAAAAAAGATGGGATTTTCTTGGAAGAATGGTTCATGAAGTCATGGAAGTATGCTTTGATGTCCAAAATAAATTTGTACCTTAAAAGTAAATCTGACACAGAATTTAATTCAAAGGGGAAACCATTCCTGGATATAACTCAATATATGGATTTGTACCCCATGCATTTTTTTTTTAATGTATAGAGTTCATACTTCAATTCTATGGCATGTTCAAAGCTGAACAGATCCTCAGTTTTGACTGGCAAGCATCTCTCCAGGGTTTCAAGAAGTCTTTCTCAGATATGAGAGACGCTAGAGATTGATCTTGTGATCTTGGGCATTGAATTATGACCCCTTCCAATTCTCTTTTGCATCAGAGTTCATTGAAAGGTATTCTATTGGATTCCACTGGATCTCAAGTGTCTTCAATTGGATTCAAATAGCAGGAGGAATATCAGATGGTGAGATCTTCAGGCCAAAGTCATTCCTCTTGCTGTAGTAGCCACAAGGTGCTGAGTAATGGCCAAGTCGGGGAGTTTCAAAGTCAAAGGTGGTGTTGAATGTCATGGGATGTCAGTCCATGCCATGGTGTCAAACGTCATGGAAGAAAGCAGCATCTTGATTTTCCCTGAATTCTTTTCCTTCAGATAGTTTCAAAGTGCCCTTTCAGCTAATTTGTGATTATTTTTTTTTCCAAGAGGCTTTCCAAGATATTCATTACACCTCTGCTCCTGGGCAGATCTCTGTCATCCCCCTTCAATTAACACACAATTGAAGATTTCCAATGAAATTCATCTCCATCCCCTGCAAGGTCACTTTTTTAAAGAAGAACTTTGCATGGCAGCAAGACATAAGATCATACATCAGGGATCAAACCTAGAAACCTGGGAGTAAGATCCATGGACATCGATGGGCCTGACTTTTAAGTAGGCACGTAGTTACAAAGATTCCTGCAGAATGTTTCACACCTTTCCATATCAGCGCATATCTCCTTTCAATGGGCTCACGCTTGTGATAGAGCAGTCTGTATTCAGTCCATATCAGTTTCACGTTTGTGATCATAAATCACTCTTCTATCAGTCTCTGGTTCAAAACTGCACCTGCTTGAAAATTAATACAGGGACTTTGCTTCTTGGTCTTTTGGCTAAGATCAAGTGTAGTAACTATCCATACCAGATTAATATCTAAAGATGGCAAGATCCGGCATTACCCACCATAGAGGAATGGTTGGTGAAGATGATGGAACTAGGTGAGATGACTAAATTGACTTCTTTGATCCGAGAAAAGACAATATCTATATTTATTGCTGACCGGAAACCCCTTACACACTCTTTGCAAGAAACAGAAAAAAAATGAACTTACGATTTATGGTTTTGATGATTAGATAGAATATGTTATAGAAAGAACAGAGTTACGTTATAACCATAAAATAAGAGGAAAATTTATGATTGTACTTGTTACTGCTGTGAAGAAGATCAGAAGCTTCTTCTTCGTAACTTTTTTTTCTTTCTTTTCTATTTTTCTTTTCTTTTACTAGTTCTTGCACTTTTAGCTTTTGATTTCTTTCTTTTCTTTACTTTCTCCCACTCTATATGCCTTTGTATTAGTTTTTATCTTCTTTTTAAAAAATCTTTAATAAAACTTTTAGAAAATTAATACTGGGATAAATAGGCCTTTTCATTTACATAGAATTCACATTTCCCACCTCCAATTTACATTTTTGCATGCCCTTTCGTGTCAAATCTCTTTGCATGCATTCTTTCAGCCGAGAGCTATGTGGTAACTTTGGGAAAATCGTCTGATAGATGCCTTCTAATCTGAATATTTTCCTCCACGATTAATTGGTCAAGGCTTTAGTCAAAGCTCTGGAAGAAGAGAGAAGAAAGAAGAAATATAGATATTTAAATAACAAAGGAAAACAATGGGTCCAGAAAAGCTTATGCTATAATAAATGTTAGTCTTAAAGAGGCATTCGGCAGTATTTCCTGCAGTGAACTGTTCCTACTTTACAAGAAAGAAAGAAAGAAAGAAAGAAAGAAAGAAAGAAAGAAAGAAAGAAAGAAAGAAAGAAAGAAAGAAAGAAAGAAAGAAAGAAAGAAAATGTAAGATAGAATAATTTCTCTGTGTCTGTCTCTGTCTCTGTCTTTGTCTCTCTCTCTCTCTCTCTCTGTGTATGTGTGATGATTTTTAAAGTCTCTAACAGCACTTTAGACAAGTTTATTCTGGACCCCAAGAGAATGCTGTTGATCACTTACACCATATATTTAATAGAGAGAATAGAGGTTAATGTTAATGTTTAAGAGCTTTTTCACTTCAATATTTCTATTTCATTAAGGGAGAGAGAGAGGTTTTTAAAAAGCAGTATCTTAAAAAGTAAAACAAAAACATTTGCCTTTGATACTAAAATATAGCATTGTTGAAATCTGTATTGTGCTGATCAGGAAAAATCCAGTATACCTCACTGTACTTTACTGTAGGAGAGTTGGGTGGTGGTTTTATTTTTATTTTTTTAAATAGAAAATATCACGACCTTTGCATCATCTACCACCTTTAGCTCTGGTGCCCATCTTCCATCAGATGTGGTTATCAAAAGTACAAATATTAAATATATGCATTCTTTGATACAGAAGTTCCCCAGGGTTACGTGAAAGGTTTCTTTAACATAACATTTCTGAGGTTAGCTTTTTCTAAAAAAAGCCCCATAACTACCTTTGTTTACACAACTTTCTATAGTATGCGGTCTTTTCAAATCCGATTCTATTAAATCATGAACCCTAGATGGATTCCGTCTGAAGCCAGTTTCTGTGTTTGCCTAAAACAGAGATTTTTCTGGTGGGTCGGATACTCCATAAACCCTGGATCCCACTGCAAGAGATTTTTGTGGGCCAAGACTCATCTTTAGCTCTTAAAGATGTGCTGGGGAACAAGAGACAGTCGGAACAAAGACCGGCTTGATGTAATTGCATTTCAATTTCACGCTAACTTAAATGTATGTTAAATTATTTAAGCACATTTATCAAGGTTGCTCCCCACTGTTATTATTTTTTAAAATTTCCTCCTGTTCTTAAAAAGTTAAACTTTTTAAACCGGATAAATTTTTAGAGGGGTATGGGGGCTACACCCAAAACGTGGGAGGTTCCATGTAGATGTGTAACCTAGGTTGAGTGCATCATTGTTAGTACTTTCCAGGTTTTTGTTCTGTTTTCTCTTCTCTTCTGTCACACCCCAACTGACTATGTTTATTTGTGGGTAGGTGGGTGGGTTGGTTGGGTTATTTGCAGTGAACCTCTTCTGGGCTTTGACAATGAATCCATGTTGTCTTTTACAAGCTGATTCTTTACTCCCATTGCTTGATGCATTTTGATTCTGAACATCTCAACAGAAGCTTCCATGTGACAAGTTCAAGGATCTCTATCATGTATCATCCCCAGCAAAAAGTTGCTCGGAGATATTCCAAATGAACATGCTGTGATTCTTAATTCGTCAAAGAAATGGAAGAAAATCATTCACCTCATCGATCCATGTGCCTGGAGACTTTGGGGGTCAATACCCCTGGCAATCCCTATATTCTGTAGTCAGTCTGGTTAAAAGATTCGTACCGAACATTAAAGACATAGTTTTGAAGTGTTATTGCCAAAGCCTTTCTGCCAAAGCTCTTAAGGCAATTTACATTCAAAAATACGAGCGTGCATGCACATACATATGTACACATACACGCACACACAAAAACCAAAGCAACACAGCCAGGAAGTAGGTTGGGGAAGAGGGAGCAAAAACATTGAAATTCTCTTTTGTTCCTAATGAAGTGCTTGAGAACATAAGAACAATTTGGCAGGGTCTGAGTTTGTACAACAGACTCACCTTGGATACCGAATAAATTGATATTCTAGGTTGCCAGTATAATAGTAAAAAACTACACCTGGATCACATTTACATAACATATTGGCCTTCTCCCCTAAAATTAAAAAGAAAACTACACACACTTTACCAAAATTTAAATTAAGCTTAGCACGACTGATTGGTTCACCATGTCAAATGAATCCAACTACTGATCTGAAATACAGTGACTGGCAAACCTCTGTTTTCATTTTATTGAAAGCTGTTTCTTTGTGGCTCGATATTAAATAAAAAGGAAAGCTGTGACTTTAATGCAGCAATGAATTGTTGCATTTGAATGCCTCCTGGCTGAATCATGACTTTGAAGCATCTTTATCTTCTACTTCAGACGCATTATGCAAAAACCTAGCTTTCTGGAGAAGGCTCTAATGCTGGGAAAGGTGGAAGGAAAGAGAAGAAGAGGACGACCAGCAGCAAGATGGACAGACTCAGTTACAGGGGTGATGAGCCTACCATTGGGAGACTTGAAAGAGCAGGTTAGGGATAAATCGTTATGGTGAAAATCTATGTGGTCACTAGGAGTCAAAAATGACTTGATAGCACATAATCAATCAATCAATCAATCAATCAATCAATCATTCCAGCCTAAACATGAGCAGGAATTGTGTTCCCCAGTAATTTATGGAGCTATCTTGGAACACACTACCACATTCCAAACAATGTACTTAGAATAGGTTAGGCACTCACTTCTAAGCGACTGTTTCTGAGATGGTGGCCTTGGGAAAATGAAACTTATTTGTGGGTGTCCAAATACATCTATGCTGTTCCATCTAATTTCTCAAGAATTCATTATTGAGAATAACAATCTCTGAGATGAGTGGACAAGCATTTCTGGTGACTTTTAAGAAGGTTTAAATATGCATTTCTCCTCCTCCTCCTCCTCCCCCTCCTCCTCCTCCTCCTCCTCCTCCTCCTCCTCCTCCTCCTCCCCCTCCCCTCCCCCTCCCCTCCCCTCCCCTCCCCTCCCCTTCTTCTTCTTCTTCTTCTTCTTCTTCTTCTTCTTCTTCTTCTTCTTCTTCTTCTTCTTCTTCTTCTTCTTCTTCTTCTTCTTCTTCTTCTTCCCTTCCCCTTCCCCTTCCCCTTCCCCTTCCCCTTCCCCTTCCCCTTCCCCTCCTTCTTTTCTCCCAACCAGGCTTTTAGCAGATGGTCTGTTTTTAACCAGCTGAGCAGCTCTGATGGTTTCAATTGGTTTAATCTGTTTTAATTATTTCATTTGCTTGTGGACTTCATTGCATGCCACCTGGGGATTAAAAGTGATGACCAGCTGTATAGGAAGATCACTGGTAAAAGGGGAAAAAAACTCTGAAAATCTAAAATTGCTCTGTATGGTTTTGAAATGCATTTCCTTTTCCTCAAAGTATGCATTTTTCTATGCCACCTTGCTGCAATATACCCTTGTTTCTACACAAGCACTCATAAGTTGCAGTTGCTTTACACAACATTCCCTTTTTTTTTTTTTTGTCTGCGCTCAGTCATTGCTGACCCTGCAGTGACTGCTTGGACGACTCCTTGCAGTTTTCAAGGCAACTGTTCTTCGGAAGTGGTTTGCCAGAGCTTCCTTCCTAGGGCAGAGCCCAGCTGGCGAGCGCAGGAGGTGGGGTTTCCGTTGCTTCGCGCTCTTTTCGGGCGCGCGCGGTTTTTCACGCTTACCAGCAACTCCTCCCGACTCCTTTTTGCAAGGCGCCGCCAGCATTTTTCCTCCCACTGGAGTGAGAGTCCCCATTTATCTACTCACGTGAGTTTTCGAACTGTTGGGTTGACAGGAACTGGGGAGGAAACAGGAGCTCACCCTGTTTAACGCGAAGGCTGGGCTCGAACCGCTGAAGCGTCGACCATTTCTGGCCAGCAACTTTCAGCGTCATTAAGCCGCTGCGCCACCGCGTCCTCCTAACATTCCCTATTTATATAATTACTTTTGATAAAATTTACAGCCGTCCTAAAAATGCAGTTTTCATAGATCACAGATACTGATTTGTATAGTTTCCCCAGATCTACATCGATTTGGATGAACTTTTCTCATTGAGAAGGGTAGATTAATTCCTTTTCCTTCCTTGGCTTGTGGTGACAGACAAAGTAGCTTCTCTGTTTCATGCCCTCTTTTCAATTTTACAGGTAGTCCTCAACTTATGACCAGAGCTTCCATAACTAAGTGATGCAGTTGTTCACTTAGTGAGTCACGCCTGATTTTACAACATTTTTTGCCACAGTCATTAAGCAAATCAGGCTTCCCCCATTGACTTTGCTTGTCAGAAGCCCCCTGGGAAGGTCGCCAATGGCAATCACATGAACCCAGGATGCTGCAACTGTCATAAATACATGCCAGTTGTCAAGCACATGAATTTTGATCATGTGACCCTGGGAACACTGCAACAGTCATAAGTGTGAGGACCGGTCATAAGTTACTTTTTTCAGTGCCATTGTAACTTCAAGTGGTCGTTAAACAAATGGTTGTAAGTTGAGGACTCCCTGTATTCACTTCCAGAAGAAACAGCATGCTTTCACTAAGAAGAACAAGGCTACTGCCAATGGAGAAGTGAACATAAACATGACCAATGATGGATCCCTGAGTTTAGAAGATGTCAGTGGAATCTGCCGGATTCCAGCAAGCCTTTGAGATTCTATGCTGAAAGCCTGTCTGCCAATGCATTTCTGCACTAATTTGTTGGTTTTCCAATGGGGTCTTGAGAAATGCTGGAAGATTGAGCTATCAATGGCTAGGTAAAGGAATGTAGAGGTAATCTTGGAGTGGAGGAACCATTAAGAGAGATGAGACAGCAAAAAGAGTCCTGGGAAAGTGGAAAATATCCCCACCCTTTTAGCCTTCCGGAGGGCTGTCAAGACCTGGCTCTTCCCCCAAGCATTGGGCTAGGATGGGGGGGCGCTGTGAGGATGTTTGGTCTGGCGCTTGGGGGGAAGGTACCTTGGTTTTTAACTATGTTTTATGGGTTGCTGTGAGCCACTTAGAATCATTGTGGGAGATATAAGTTCTGTAAATAAATAAATAAATAAATAAGCAACTCAATCAATCAGTAAAGTATGAGAAAGGAACTCCAAATAATATGGTCATATTTGGCATAAAAGAGGGCAGAGAGAAACTCTGACAGGCTTTCAAGACCATTTGACCCTACCACCTTATATACTGTCTTTGAGAATATCTTTGGTGTCATTTTTTTTTTTTTTTTTACAATGCCGATATACTGTCTAACAGTAAGCTGACCTTCCTGAAATCCTTGCGGTGTGTGTTTCCTGACCTGGCCAGGAGGACAATCGTCATTTTCCACTAAGGACCCCACCGACTGTTTTCTAAGGCAAACTGCCTGAAATTTCAGAGGGTATACCCTATCATCCCAATGAGTTAGCCAACAACAAGTCAATCCTCCATGAACATGTCCAGTTCCCTTTTAAAACGATCTCAACTGCTGACCATCCCCATATCTGATTTCTATGTTCTTTCCACCTTTTGATCTTTCCCTTCTACCCCTGCACTTTTGGTGGTGGTTGTGGTTGTTTCTTGATAGCACTTGGCTGTGGGAATTTCTTCTCTTTCCTTGAGCAAGAGGGAGCTGTTGCTTGTGTCTGCAGAGAAGGAGCAAAAGGAGCACGTGTCCATCCTTCAGTCCAGAACCCCTGGAGTCATCTGGATTGGCTGTTGATCAAAGGCTCCGTTCCATTTTTATACACAGCCCTGCTCCACCTTCCCAACTGCAGTGCACCGAAGCATGTTTCCCCATCATTTCATTGTGTGCCAAGGAAGAAACAAAAGCCGTCCTTGTTGTCGGAGAGAAGAATGTTTGCTTGAGAAAGACAGCTCCATCCTCTGCAGATAAGTGACGTCCCTACTGTACGCTACTATAAACCTTGATGGAGCCAGCTTTCCTGCTTTGGCATGACATCATCAGGGCCAAAAAGAGATGAATGGCTTTTTTCCCCTCTTTTTGCTCAGGACAAACTGACAGATGCTGCTGTTAATGGGAGGAAGAAGTCACGCTTGTGTGTATGAGGGAGAGGATGAAAGCGTGCACACCACAGAAAAAGAAAAATAGAGATTAGTGGGAGGCAGAAGAGAGAAAGACAGTGAACTTCACCAGAAAGAATATTTATATAATCTGGAGCAGACGTGTCTAACAGGGCAAGGCTGAGCCTATTTATTCAAACCCAAGTTCTGAGAGTTTTAATGCCATGTACACGTATTAGTGTGCTTCAGGTTTTCCACACCTTGTTTCTTAGGGCAGTTCTTGATGAGGAGCATGGAAATGGCGCTTCAATGCAACCAAGTTCCAGGATAATACAACAGAGGAAGCTTTCTTTTTTTAAAAAGCCCTCCCCAGCTTGGCATCTTCTTGATCTGTTGGCATAGCAGCTTTCATCATTCCCATCCCTACTGTAGATCTTTTTTGAAGAATGAGAGCTGAAATTTGTCTCATTATATTGTGCACACTTTGATCAGCAAGATCTCCCAGATTTTCAGTCAGAGAGTAATCTATGATCTTAGTATGGGTCGTTGCCGGGTTAAAAACACCCAGGTTACAGACGACCCATAGTTCCAATCCATCCAAGAATGGAGCCTATTGTAGCAAAGTTTGAGTTAAATACACAATGGTTCGAGTTAAATACACAAAGGTTAGAGTTCTTTGCACAATACTACTTATACAGTATTATGCAATAATACTGTCCTGGCCTACATACAGACCTTGGGAATGGAACCCATCCTTAAACTGGGGACCATCTGTACAGAAGAAGAATGTGCCTTCTGCTTGCCAAATAGATCTGCTGGAAGATTGGGTCATTTTGTTGTGGAAACAGCTCCCTACGTGCTCATAGCTGTCCGGATAACACCTATCTCAACCCTTTCTAGGTGTGGATTCTTTTTAGTCTGCCAATAATTTACACCTCTAGACTCTTTCCCATCTTTGGCCAGTCACTGGGATTTGATGGTGTGCTTGCACAGAAGAAGGAACTGATGGGGGGAGAGAAATCCTTCCACAAGGAAATGGAAGGAGGCCCAACTCATTACAAATAAGCCCTTCCATTTCATTGGAGAGTAACCACTCTGTCATTCGTATCAACTTGAATGGGAGTTGAAAAGGCAAATGTTAAAGATGAAAGGCTCCAGATCTTGTTACTAATCCCTTGAACAGCTCAGTTCCCCAAATTTTGGAGAAGTTTTAGGTTTCACCATGAAATGCTCAGAAAATGAAATGCACATTTGTTACCGAGCTCTTTAGAGAGATGGGATCAATTCTTCAATTCCTCCCTGTTCAGGAGTGTTTGGTTGGATGGAGCCCTCACCCAATCTTTACACCACCAAAACCCATCCTTTCTACAACAGCTGCATCACTTATAGAATGATTCCCTGGCATTTCCTTACATATGTCACTCTCTTATATCCATCAGGGATGGGGAGGATCAACCTCATTTCAGCCTGTCTCGCATGTGTTTGTTCATAAGTCCATTCCATGCCATTTCTGCATCCCTCTGCCTTTGAAAAAATGCATAAAGAATTGCAAGATTGATACATACCCCCTTTTGCAAGAGGAGAAGGAGAAGGAGAAGAAGGAGAAGGAGAAGGAACGAGGAAGAAAGAAGGAAGAAGCAAGGAGAAGGAGAAGGAGAAGGAAAGAGGAAGAAAGAAGGAGAAGGAGAAGGAGAAGGAGAAGGAAAAGGAAAAGGAAAAGGAAAAGGAAAAGGAAAAGGATTAAAACACTTGAAGATCTCTAATATGTGCACCACTGAACATTCCACCAGGTTTTTAAAATATCTAATTCTTTCCATAATAATGAGACTCAGTAACAAAGGAGGCAAGGCTCTTTCCAGATTGTTCTTTCTTGGGCCTGTGCCCAGAATGGGGAACGTCAGCCTTAACCAGCTGTTTACAGGGGCATTTGCAGACACTTCCTCAGAGCCTTGCTATCATTCTGCCAATCTGTTTGGCAGTGAGGTCCTTCTCCCTGGATAGAATCCAGGTGCTGCTTCCTCCTCTGGAGACATTGCGTGAGCATCAATTAAACATAGGTACTAATAGCACTGATCATCAATTCCCCTAGTTTCTTCTCCCCATGTACTGACTTCCCTTCTGGCTTTGTTGATTTTATAAACAAGCTGTATTTTCTGCATTGCTTTCTAAAAATCCACAATTTCTCAGGAATGTTTTATGCATATTTCTAGCACCTAGGTTAGCAGTAGATAGCCAATGGATTTCCACTTACCCAGAGATGCCTTTCTAGCCTAGTACCTCCCAAATGTCTTCTCCATCTGCTTTTATTTTAAAAAATATTATATTTTAAAATATTTTAATCTTATTTTTAAAAACTTAAATGAAACCCTGGCATATTGCAAAGGAAAGTGCCGACTTTCACTATCCTCTTTACATACAAGGAAGTCTTTGCACACTTAAAAGGCATTCTTAGAAAATCTAATGCTGGATGTCAGCAACCTAATGTTTAGTCTGCAGGTGTATCTACCTGATGCAAAAAGGTTTCCTTAACATTGGCATAGTGATATTGACTGGTCCTGTTCACACAACATACTTCCATGACTTGGAGTTGGAGTTAGTATACTCTGTGAATGTCCTAATCCAATGGAACTAACCCATGAAAACAACTTAGAGAGAATTAGAATACAACAATTCAACCCTACATATTTCCTAGACTCATAGAGTTGGATGGAGTTAGAGGTTATCAGATCCAACACTTCAAGATCCCCTAAAGCATCTCTAACAAATGACCAGCCAACTTCTATTTGAAGATTCTAGTGAGGGAGAACTCATCACTTCATTTGGCAGCCAGTTCCACAGGTGGACAACTCATTCAGTCAGGAAGTTCCTCCAGATACCTAGCCTGAACCTCCTTGTAATTTTAATCAATTGCTTCTGGAACTGCCCTCTGGAGTAATAGAGAATAAGACCACTGTTTCTTCTGCATGACAATCTTTTAGATACTTGAAGACTGCTATCATATCTCCCCAGAGTTGTTTTTCTCTAGGCAAAATGTACCCAGATCCTTACAATTCCTCATAGGCCTTGGTTTCCAAATCCTTCATCATCTTGGTAGTCCTCCTCTGAGCTTGTTCTAATAAGCCACTGTCCTTTTTGAAATGTGGTAGTCAGGACTGGACAAGGGGGTCTAATCAAGTCAAATGGGAGGTCTGATCAGGTCACGGTAGAATGGAACAATTACTTCCCATGTTCTGCACTCTACATTTTACAGATTTCCCCATCTCAACATTTCAGTAGGCTCAAGCAGCATCCTTATAAAACAGGTATTTAAATGATCATATCTGTGATGGAATGTATCTACGAGGAGGAGAGTGGTGTGGGGGATCAAGGCTATTGGAAAGGAGGGGGTGCTTCCCAGGAGAGAGGAGGAGGCAAGAGGCAGCTGAGTCCACAACAGGAGTGTGGGAAGCGAAAGAGGTTCAGGATAGCCACTCCCTAGAATCTCCCAGGAGATATCCACTAGTTGCAGTAGTATAGATTGAGTCTGGCAAGATTCTGTCTATAAGGTGTGAGCTAATAAAGGAACTGTACTGGACTAGACTGTTTCATCATTGTTCTTGGGCTGGGCCTGACATCACCTCCTCCAAAACCGTCTCTGCAATCATTCTCCATTATTCCAACATGCAAAATGTCTGTATGTTTCTCTCTGTGGGCTTTTAAAAACATGGATCAATTGCAAACGTGATTCCAATTTTTCAATACCTGGTTATACATCACCCTCTTCAGGGATAGCCAGGAACAAGGGATTCGAGCGTGGAGCAATGAGAGTGGATTGCATCATTCTCGTTACACTCTAACCAAGGATGAGGTTATGATGCGAAGCTGTAGCATGGCAGGTGTGTGTATCTGTATGTGCCTCTGTTGGAATTTTGGCAGGTCTCTTCATGAACCAGCAGCATTAATGTATTTATTGATGTATCTTTGCGTTAGTGCCACGTTACACAAATCTCCTGCATTTTTGTCCCTGAAAGAAATTGCTTTTGATGTTTGTATGGGTATGTGTTTTGCTCCAGAGGGGAAGAAAACGTGGATGAGGACTTTGCATTTCCCTTAGGCAGAAGGTGATCAAGGAGCACCTTGTGGGTGGAAACTTTCACTGGACAATAATTTCTTCAATGACTTCTGGTTTCCCTGATGTCTTGGGCTTCAGCAACATTCAAAGAAAAACATCAGCAAGAATGCTAGCCATCACATGTCTTTCAGAACAAGAAGAGGATAGCCAAAGGCTTCACGGAGGCTGTAGCCTCCTGCACCCTCTTAAAAAACAAAGAAGGGGAGGGGGCAAGGAAGTCAGACTAATATTGTCAGCTTTGCAAGGTAGTCCAGACAAGAAGCACACCCAGAAGTGCTAGCTCTGGCTTTATCGTAAGATTACATTAACAGAATCTTGCAAGTCTGAAAGTGCATCTCTCCCCTGTCGCCTTTACAGCCCAAGAACCTAGGGAGGGTTTGCTACGTCCCCATTCCTTCTGCAGGCTCAGCTGACGCTTATCTGACTGTTGCCTAATCTGTGGCTCTTCCTCCTGTCTCCCATTACAGATATTAGGGGCATTGCAACATTGCAATAGAAGCCACGGTCTTTTTCTATGTGCGTTGCAAAGTCACATGCACACCCAAAAAGGATGGCGCTTATGTGGCAACATTGTTATTCTGACAAAAGAAGCTAATTCCTGTGGATGTTACTAATCATTTTATAACCCCAAATCAACTCTTAAATACCACTAAAAGAAATCTGAAGGAAATGCTTAACTGTCCTGAGAACGAAACAGAAAACAAGAGTGAGAGAAGTAAATGATTATTTAAAGTTCCCACTAGCAGTGTACACACACTACATTTTCATTGGTTTTTGGGGTTCACACAACACTCTGTATCAGCAACTACCCAAAATGGGTCAGTTTGCATAATACTCTAAGCCAGTGTTTTTCAACCTTGGCAACTTTAAGATGTCTGGACTTCAACTCCCAGAATTCCCCAGCCAGCATTAAAGTTGCCAAGGTTGAGAAACACTGACTTAAAGTATTGGAAATAGAGACTGGAGAAAAAAGTATTCTATCAGTACTGATTACAATTTAGAGTGAAAAAAAATTATAAAATTATTTGACTTTTTCCTCTTATTAACAGGTTAAAAACCATATATATTAAGTAACAATACAATGGAGATTTTAGCACTGAGTAATCAGCTTAAGATCAAAACCTTTATTATACAACACATACATTGATGCCATTTGCAACGGTTCTTTTTTTCATTTTAACTCTGGATGAAAAAGCCATCTTCTCTCCGCCATTGATTTTATTGTAATTTCTTTGTTTGCTGTGAGCCTCCCAGTGTCACTGGGAGTCAGACAGCACACACGTTTAAGAAATGATTATTGTTATTTATTTTATGTAGATGTTTGGAGTCAGGCTCATGCCTCAGTTGAAAACTCTGCAATGGTCCAAACGCAGAGAAGTCCCCCAGTGAGGTCTACAGAGTTTGAGCTTCCTGCTAGCAAGCGTCCCCTGTCTTCACCTTTGGTGAAGCAAGTAGAGCACTGGGTTAGACTAATGATAAGAGATGTATGTTCTATGTGTCCTTTCTTTATCAGGACAGATAAGCCCTGATTGACAAGACTGTGAAGATTGAGACATCTACAAACAGTGATTTCTTGGTGGGTTGTTGCAGAGGCTTTGATGATATTAGCTGGAGTTGGCAAGGAGGGAAGGGGAGATGTTAACAGATCACCAAAACCAAACCAAACCCTTGGACGTAAATGCTACTGAGGCCCAGCTGAAGATCCCCAGTGCTGAAAGGACCAAAGGACACCAGATATGATACAAAGACAATTTATTTGTTAATCAATGCCCCCACATCTTTGCAAGAAATATTTTGGTATAGCAGAGAAATGAGGATGTTTGGGGAAGGGAAACTCAGTCTTAAAAGGAGAAATTAAGAGAACGGGGCATATTTAGCCTTGATGATGGTGGGTGAAAGGAACCTACTGAACTAAAAGCTACAACCTGTTTTGTATGATTCTAGGGTGCAGGAGACAGAATAATGATCTCGAGTTACAAGAAAGAAGATTCCAGTTGAATATTAAGAAGAATTTGATAACAGAAAGAGTAGCTCGACTCCACTGGTTACTCAGAGATGGTAGGCTCCTTTGCACTGGACCCATTTAAGCAGAGGGTAGACAGCATCTTTCAGAAGTGCTATAACTGGATTTCTGAACTGAGCAAGGGGATGGACTTGAGAGTTCTTCCAATCTTATGATTCGATGACTCTGTGATGATGCTTCTGGGGTTCTCTATTCCCCATCCCATCAAGCTTAGCTCACGGACAGCCTCAATACAGTACTTAGATCCTCAGGAACCGTCCTTAAAAATCAAACCATTCTCCAAGCATGAAAGAATTCCCTTCAGAAGCCATGAGGTCCTCTCCTTCAGGATTGACACCATCTTTTTTTTTTTAACCACTATTTGCCATGCGTTCTTCATGTTCCTAAAGGTCTTGCCTGTTCCCGTGTTAGTACGGCATTATTATTCAACCCACCTTGGAAGATTACATCTGGTGTAGTGTGATGATTTAAGATGCTGGATTTGGATCAGGAAGACCCAAGTTTAAAATGCTACACAATGAGGGATTTCCGTGAGCGACTTTGGGCTGGGGACTCTCTTTCAGCCCATAGGGCTGTTGCAGTGGGGATAAATTAGGGGGCAACCCCTCCCTATGTACACTCCCTTACACTCTGAGAGAAAAGGTAGTCTGTAATTGTAATAGAAAAAAAAATAATAGCATTCATTAACTTCCACTGGGTTCATATAGAAGTTAACATCAGCAGTTTTCCTGGGAGATTCGCTCCTTACCCCTTTATTATTGTTACGTTTAAAACGTACCTGCTGCTGAGTTAATTTCAGCAACTTTTCAGTGGATTCCAAGCTTTTGTTTTGCTTTATTTTAATTGAGTAACCTAAGGAATTGAGTAATTTATGTCTGGAGACAGAATAGTATCTTCGATGTCACCTGAGGGCAGTTTAAGAGGTGTAGAAGATTATTAATTATGGAGTATTGTTACTTTATATCTGCTTCTAGTCGGATGCTTTGAAAGACTTCTTTTTGGTAACTAAATAAGTAGTAATTAAATAATAGCTAGGGGGGAAAAATGCAAATCTGCGCTGAGGCAAAGTCAGATAAGAGGCTATGATATTCCCCTAGTTCGTTCTGGGGAAATTATCTTTAATTCTCCCCCCCCAAACAAAATTGAAATTGGAGAACCATCAGCACAGCCCTAAACACACGTAACAAAACTCCAAAATGTATATCAAACATTGCATTCTTCTGACTGTAAAATATAGGTCATCCAAGATTGAATGTCACAGATTAAATTTCACTAGCACTTAAGCATCAAGGATTATCATAGATCGAATCCAGGTGTATGTCAAAGAAAGCAAGTATGAGTGTTGGGTACTGAACATTCAGCAGATACTTGATAGCCAGATTCACAGAGGGGAATTTTGAAGAAAATTTATTGGGGGGGGGGGTAACTTCATTTCAGCTGATTTATTGTCATGGCTAGGCTGTAGCTGTAGCAGCTGTTCTGAAGAAACCAGGAGACAGAAAGTAAACCAGGGAGAAGCCAGGAAGCAAATACCTAGGAGAACCAAACTGCATGGCAAAAGTTTAAGTTGTAGGCAAATCCAAAAGTTGGGGTCAAACTGTCACCCTGCCGCTTAGGCATGGCCACGCTCCAATGAAAACCTTTTTTATTTGCTTTCCTGTTCAAGGAAGCATAATCAGGTTGAAGGAACCTCCAAGATCAGTTCAAAGCCTGAATCTTCTTTAATGCCTAGGTAAGTCCTGAAATCACATATCCAAAAGTTCCTAGTTTAAGTCTCAGATATGAACCCATTCCTCTTAGCTCTGCTCCAAATCAATCCAATCGTCCCCAAGTGTTGTCCTCTTTTCTAAGACTTTTCTTCAAACTCTGAGCGATGGTATGTTTTCCATCGCCCATGCACAACATTTATTCTGTGTTTTGTATCTCACCTTTCCTCCAGAAACTCAAGGCATTATCCATGGTTCTCATCCTCACCCCCACCCCCACCCCTAATAAAAATTATATAACTCAGGTTACATTGAAGGGGATTTGGGCTGGTTGCAAGTTTTCCCCATGATTTGAGAGAGTTGAATTTGTGTCTCCAAACCTGGATCCATTGCTGACCAGGATCAACACTGACATATCACCTACCTAACATGAAATGCTACCATTTTGGGGGTCAACTCTTAGAAGGGTTCAAGAGCATCAAATGTTCATGGCATTTCACAAGCATCTACAGACATTTTATCAAAAGCAAAGCATTAACATGAAAAAACCCTCCTCCCAGGCACCATCTGGAGTGTCTCATGAGCTAAAGATCAACTATACATATGCACCATCATACCTTCAAGAGGGGGAAAACAACACTCTGCATGAGCTTCAGCTGAACATGAACGAACGGATGCATTTATGCCTTGAAGAACTAGATAAGCATATGTTATAGCCTGTTTCTATCACTACTGAGGCTGAAAGCAGTAGGACAAATCCATGCCCCACTAGCTAATCCTAAAAACGCTAATTATTCTGGAGTTTAGCAAAGAGCTCAGGCTTTTGAGATGATGAATCAGAGAATTATTGTCATAAAAGCAAGATAGATATCTCTGCTAAAGAAATAGTTGGCTAGGTCAGTCCATAAATCAAATGCCAAGCCTAGCTTTGGAATAGACAAACATTTTCCAAAAATCCAAGGTGAGAAATTACCAGTGACAGCCAAGGAATGGTGCCACCAATGAACATGCTTATCACATATAACCACATATCTGGCACATGCTGGCATGGCTACAGCATGGCACACATGGCATTTTGAAATTCTCCACTAAATTTGTCATCAGAGAAATGGCTTGGATGAAGTTGGTGAATGTATCCATGGGAAGAAGAAATTCCCACATAATTTCTCAAGCACCAAAAATCCCTTTGGTCAGCAGTGAGAAGAAACTATGTGAGCAGTTCATTTCTTCTTCGGTAATTTAATGGAAATGTGGAAAGCCAGACTGTTGAAGATCATTACAGATCACCAAGGGGAGTTTCATACAGTTAATTTGGCAATTGAAAGAAATAAAATGTCATGATTGGCAAATATATTAAGGGTATTTCTGGAGGTTTAAAGGTATTCCTGAAGAGAAGTCTTCAAACCACCATTAGAGTCATGATCTAAAATTACCCAACAGCTACACTAAGGTTGAATTCTTACTACTAAGTTAAAATGGGGTTGGGTAGGAACCCAGCCATTATTTTAGCAGGTTCTGTGAAACATCACATTAAGGCACAAATGGCTCAGTTGTGTATAAAGGCAACCATCAACTTTTGTTAACCTAAGTTTATTGTGTTGAGCGAACAGATCATGTTCCAAAGCTGAGCAATCCAGATCCATACAGCATTAGACAAATACTTTTAGCTCCTTTCCTGTGACTCAACAAGGCACACAGTTCAGTTACACCTATTGACAGTCACACCAATCCCATTGTAAACTACAATGTCTCTCCTAGATTGAAGGTTAGAGTTTAGTATATGAGCATTCCTGAACATTGCAAAGATCAGATCTTGAATGTGGTCTTCTTGTCTGCTCCTTGAAATAATGATGATACATATCATAATGTTTTGTTTGCTGAAGGGCTGTTATCCCACCTCTTGTTTACAAATCAATTAGAGTGCCCTACCCCAACATGGTGCCCATGAGACAGACTGCAAAGGCCACCATCCCCAACCAACATTGGTCAGAGTCAGATTAGAATGACGTGAGCTGTGCAGGCAGAACAGAGATAGGGAAGGATCCTCTCAGCAACTGAAAGGTTTGGATCACTCCAGCTGTCAATGAAAAGAGTTTCTTCTGCCCCCCAGCAGGTGTTTTTCTGGCAAGGTGAACCCAGTTTGGGCAGCCTAGTTATGCCAGCTGTATTCTATGCTGACCAACACAGTGGGGAATAAATTTATAATAAATAGAATGTATTTCAGCTCTGGAACATCAGGTTTCTGGCTCATGATACATACAGAAATAAGAAATAGCTTAAATTAACATGTGGACCATCTGATTACAAGTGGGTAGGTGGCTTACTTGTGGAAAGATGTGTAAGAGAAAACCCTTTCTCCAGCCATCTGCAATCAATCCCAAGTAAAAACATCAGTTAGGTGACACCTCCAGCGGGTTTTGACAGTAACAGTGCTATCATCCTTGACAAAGGAGAGTCCCTTCCCTTGAGAAATGGTGTAATGTCGTCTCCTTTCTTGAGAGAAACTGGCAGAAATCATTTACCCCAACTGTCTGCCCACAAATGTGGTGATGTATTGTGAAATAACATTTAAGTCCAACTCTATTACTTTTATCACTTCTTTGATTGGGTTCCATAGAGGTTCTGCTTTGGCCTGCAACCTCCAAAGGTGTGAAAAGTAATGATGCTGAGATGGAGAAGACCCTGGACAAGAGGACTTGTATGTCGCCTTGAACATTGCACCCCTTCACTCAACCCAATTTCTCTTTCCCCTTCCTGGCATTCCTTCCTCTCTCTCCATATAAGTTGAGGAGTTGTGTATTGTTGCTTTTTAAAAAAACTCTAAGCATCACATTGAACTTCAGGTCCTTCAGGGTGTGGGTTCCTGGACCCATATCTGGAGGTCCAACCCTCACACCATCATTGGTTGCAAAGGCAACAACCATAGGTGTTTCTCATAAGTCCTGGTTCTCTTCTTCTACACATCATTATTCTCTCTAGTTAACATGGTGTTATTTTGCATCTGCACATACAAATTGGTGATTATGGTTGACCACCCATGCTGCAGCTTACCTTCTGTTGCCCTGTGTGTTCTTCTGGTCATTTCATAAACAGAGTAAAAAGACCATGGAGAGACTTTAAGAAGGGCATATTTTATCAAAGAAGATTCTTGGAACCACAAGGCCAGTGCAAATCAGTACTTAAACAGGGAAATGACTATGCCTCATAGAGGCAAGGAAGATGAGAAGGGTGTGCTTACATTTAAATATATGGGGAGGAGAGAATGTATGGTTGTGGGGAGAGGAGGTAAAAAACACTCAGGGAAAAGAATTATATTTTTTAAAATGCAGGAAACTGTAAATGCCTACTTAGAATCGACAGATCATTAACCTGGTTAATTCTACACCAATTTTCATTTCATTTTCATTTATGTTTTGTTTGCTTGCTTGTTTTTTGAAAAAAATAATTAAAAATGTGATCACCTTGGTTGTGAATTTTACGAATTTTTTATTATGTTTTTTTATATGCTTTTGTATTGTTTTAAACTGTTGTATTGTTGAGTTGTTTTAGATTATTTTAACTACTTGTAAGCCACCCAGTGTCATATATATAAAATGGGTGGCTGTAGAAATTGGAATGAATGAATGAATGAATGAATGAATGAATGAATGAATGAATGAATGAATGAATTCCAGGAAGAATTCTCTTTGTCTTTCTCTCTCTTTCTCCCTGGGAAAGATGGAAAGAAAGAGAAGAAGAGGACCAACAGCAAGGTGGATGGATTCAATTACACTAGCCATGGGTGCACCATTGGAAGAGCTGAAGCACCAGGTTAGGGCCAGATCATCATGGAGAAAATCTATTTATGTAGTTGCTAAGAGTCGACAATGACTTGATGGCATGTAAGCATCATCAGGAAACATTCTGTAATGGTATGTGGGAATGATCTTGGGAGACAAGGAAAGAGATGCTGCCTAGGGAACAATCAGATAAGAGTGGGTAGGGCCCACAGCTGCATAACAGAAAGAGAAAGAAACTCAGAACAGAACCTCCCTAACTTCTCAGGCAATGAAAGAGACAGCAGGAGATTTTAACTTTCAGACTTGCAAGATTCTGTTAATATAGCCTTACAATAAAGTAGAATTAGCTCATTTGGTCATGTTTCCTGTCTGGTCTACCTGGGAAGGTTGACATATTCTAGCACTTTTTCCATCGGGAGCTTTAAGGTCTGATTAGAAATGCCACCAGGTATGGTATGAGTTTCATACATGTATCCCAAATTTTGTTCCATGTATTGTGACAGTCCTTTTCCAAAGACCACCTCCCTCCATATGTTTGGAGGAACATCACACCTTGGACTTCTTACCCAATGCAAGCAACTGCAAAATCACCCTAAGGGAGGGTGTGCATCCCTGCAGAAGGATGTGCCATTTGTAAAGCACCTCCTGTCAGCAAGAAGGGTTTCTAACTCCTGTGATTGAGATGATGATAGATAGATGATAAATAGATAGATTTTAGATAGATAGATACTCTGCACCTAGGATATCACCCTAAAAAAGTGTACAAGCTGATAGGGTAAGTGTTAGGGACCAAACCTCCCAACTGCCTCCACCACAGGAGATGCTTCAGATGCTAAGCTATTTATTTTAATCTCTTTATCAACCCAACTCCTTAGCTCAAAAGGGTCCTAGAACAGCTTACAAGTATCATTAATAAGACATTCTTACTTGACTTTTATCTGGAAAAGTATGTGATAGAAGGAAAAAGTGGGGAGGAGGGGGGTTGGAGAAAGCTTTGACTTCCCCCTTCTAAAAATTATCCAGATTTGGGGGGGGGGGGATAATTTGAGGATAATTGGTTCAAGAATGAACCAATTGATTAACAATCAGAAAATGATTTGAGAAAAGGCTGATGGTCAAAACAATAGCCTGTTGAAACTGACAATAACTAAGATTAAGAAGATCTTACATTTGGGGACCAGGACAATCATTGATCTAGGAGAGCAAAAACTTGCCAGAGTGGGAAAGTTTTTGACATCCAATGGTTATCCTATAGAGATGGGTCAAGATGGGATTCTGGATGCAGCCCCTGAGAAGTCCCTAAAGCCATCTTCCAAACCAGGTTGTGATGAGTCCCTGAGATGTGATTGTGGTGGATAATGGAGGAACAAAAACCATAATTGTGAACCAGCAGGGATATCAACCTCCCCCCACTCCAAATTGGGAACACATCACAAAGATGGAAAGCAATAACCAACGAGCCAAGAAGACAATCTGAACTAGAAGTTGTCTGCTGGTAGTAATGGCACCCCCTCCCCCCAATCCTCTTCCTGCTACCCTCTGTGCAAAGACCGGATCTTTTACTTCTGCCAGCACTGGACTGACATCATTCCATAATTGGACCATGCGTAAACAACATTTGCCATTAAAGAATACTTTTAATGAAAAACAGGGATACCCATGAGGAGCATCAAAGCGCCTTATGGGAGGAAACAGCCTGGAACCAAAACCTACTTGATTCTCCAATTAATATGTCCCCTAATTCTATTTCCTGCATTTGTTGTCTTGCAGTCGCCTCTCTCTAATTTCTCCGAGAGGAAGGAATGTGGAAATGGGATTGTCTTAGTAGCCGGCTTGATGGGCAGGCAGCGAACAGATTAGGACAAATTACAGAATTAGAAACAAGACAGCTGATGACAAGCAAAGGAAATATCCTCCAGTGATTATAAAATTAAAGGTGACCTGGGTTTACAATGCAGCCTGGATATTCTTCTTCTTTTTTTAATACATAAAAAAAGGAAAGGTGGGAGGGACAATAAACCCAGCCCAAACAGGAAGGTTTCATTTTGCCTGAATTTCTCACTTCCCTGGGAAGTAAATTCACAGAGGACAGCAAGCAAGTTGCAGATGCAGAAGGATTTGTGACTATAATTGGAAGACCGTGCTTGTTTGCTTTAGCTTATACGAAAATAATATCCCTACCCAATCCAGTATAATTTGGGCTTCGTATCACACTTAAAGATGCTGGAAAGAACTTGCAAGAACATTTGGTCCATTTTCTACCTAATTTAATATTGGCAGCATCTGGAGGACTGTAGTCCAACCGTTGCTTAAATACTTAATATCAATAGAGAAATGTTCAGAAAAATGTTCTCCATTACAGCATTTTTTGTAATGTTCAGCCAAAATCTGCTTCCTGTCTATAGTAGTATCTATCTATGTATTGTATCTATACATATCCATATTATGCTTATATCAAGATAACTAACCTGGTTCCTTCTTTGAAGGATTCTTTGGAAGAAAGGACGTGTTCTTGGGAACGTTGGGGAGAACCAAAATCCACAAGGAAAGTTCTTTAGATCTTCTTACTCAGGGTGTTCTGTTCAGGGGTAGGAATCTCATAAGGAATTCTGGAATCCTCAGTAAGTATATGTCAGCTTAAAGTAAGTGACTGTTGTTAAATATGAAGTAGAACTCAATACTCTCTAAAATTAAGTAGCATATGAAATTACTAAAATGTGCACATTCAGGCTTGGAAAATGTAGAACATGGTATGTTCTTGAAGGATTTAGGAATTAAATGTACTCTGTAATTTACTGACATGTCTGATACATTAAAATTGAAATGTTGGGTGTACATTTTTTTCTTGTTTCTTTGCTGTTTCCTGCAGCTTGGGGTAAAATATATATAATCAGAAGCCCTTTTTAGAAGGGCCTTCCTGAATATATCACTGTTGTCTTCCCTGTGATTTTTAGACATGTTTTGGGATTTTGAAGTATACTCATGAGTCTGCAAATCTCTGGTTAGCAACTTCAGAGTTCAATAATACTCCTGCTGGATGGAAAATCTCTAAAGGCAAGACAGTTTTGACCCATTATCCAAATTCTCAGCATGCTGTTTCCTAGAAGAAAGTAGAAGAGATGAGGGAGATATATAAATATCTGACAACCAGTACAGGACAACCTGTGAATACACAAATAATACCAGCGAATATTCGCAGAATATTTAGGGGAAAAAGGTTGTTTGAAGTTTTTCAATATTCACAGAGAAAAAAACCTTGAAAAACTTCAAATAATATATACCAGATCTCTGCCCCACCATCAACACACTTCCTTCTCACCCTTTTTTAACCAACTGCCTGTCTGTTAAACACCCTTTGCCTTTTTGACCCTTCAACTTGTCTTGAACCTGAGCAAAATTACAAGCAGCAGAGAGAGGAAAGATATATATATTGTACATATTGTACATATTAGTAATTTGTATATTGTTTTAACCATCATAACATGTAAAACCAAAGATACAACATAACTGGTTTATATGCATGCATAATCCATAGTGGGGGGTGGCAGAGATGGACATGGACTCACAAATTTCCAAAACAAATAGATTTATGAAGTCTAATACTTGTTTATTGTCATTAACCAAATGACAAAAAATGAAGGCTGCTCTGAACTACTGGAAAAAAAGTCTATCACTGCCATAAGTACTATCCAATTATTAGAAGCTAGAAAGAAATATTTTTAACAATAACAGAATGTATAAATTATATACTAGACTGGTTAAAAAAGAAGGTATTGATTAAGAATCGTGAGGTTCCAATATGGTGTCTGAATCTTCAGTTCAGAGATTCCGTCTGAAGGTGATCCCATCGAATTTCTGAATCCAATCAACTTTCCAGCCCAAAAGAAATAGATTCAGATCAACGGGATACCTCTGGACGGATCCAGTCTCTCCTGAGCTCAGAAGTGGCTTTCCTCCAATCTGAAGATTGGATTTCAACATCTACATCAGATCAATTTTCCAAATTGTTGATTCAAATTTGGTTTTGCATAATTCCCATCAATCTGTGAAATGCGTTTATTTATTAATTTGGTTGTTTGTTTTAGGAACAAATCCAACTGGACACCACGGGCCGTGTTTCTAAATAAACGAGCACAGGACTACAGTCCTGTGAAATGTGTACTTCTAAGAAAGTTGTGTCATGGGTGAAACGAAATTTGATTTAAAACTTTTTGGAAGCTTTCTCCTTCTGCAAAATAATGTTAAATGGTCCTTAGATGATAAAAATAACAAATCTATGCAGAATTCTCCCCTTCAAGCCCCCTCCCCCCATTTGGAGACTTGTAAATAAGGTTTTTTTAGTTTGGTCTCTTAGTAACACAGACATCTGGATTTGGGGCTTCCTTGGATGGCACAGAATTTGGGGCAATTGCATGTTGATAATTTTTTGTGACTCTATGGAGGTAGATGCTGGCTCCTTAGTTGGTATTTTATTGTTGGGGATGCTAAGCAGAATCAGACTCGGTTACTACTCAGATGGGAGACCACCAGAAAGGTCTGTAGGCTTGACTAAGAAGCTGGAAAAATAAACTGGGAGAAAGCAGTGGTAATGTCTGCACTTTGGCTTAGAAAACTCTTATTATATATCTTCCTTGCATGTGTTCCTCAGGAGCTGGCAAAGAAAATATCAAATCTCTTGGGATGGGCAAGACTTTTGCAGACTGATGGCACTTATTTATTTCTCTTTCTTTGCCCTCTGAAAGTCACTGGGGGCATAGAGAGGTCACAGTGACGTCAGAAGAAGATGCAGAGTTTGAATGCTCAGCCCTCTCTATCTCTATCTCTATCTCTATCTCTATCTCTATCTCTATCTCTATCTCTATCTCTATCTCTATCTCTATCTCTATCTCTATCTCTATCTCTATCTCCATACCCATATCCATATCCATATCCATATCCATATCCATATCCATATCCATATCCATATCCATCTATATCTATATCTATATCTATATCTATATCTATATCTATATCTATATCTATATCTATATCTATATCTATATCTATATATCTATATCTATATCTGTCTGTCTGTCTGTCTGTCTGTCTATCTATCTATCTATCTATCTATCTATCTATCTATCTATCTATCTATCTATCTCATAATGCATGTGTTTTGGTGGATCTCATGGTTCAGTTTTTATTTAACAAAAGAAAAACATTTCCAGAAGACTGACATCTGTCTGCTTTTGCATTCCTTCCATATTACTGTGGGAGATCCCAGCAACATTCAAATGACAAATCTGTAGGGGAGTGAAAGCAACTTTCTCCAATTAGAAACATGTGATGAGAACGGCCACGTCTCCTGGGTGAACATTTGGAAGATCTGACTGGGCATCCATCTGATGGATGAGCCCAGTTAAAGGGCCACCTCATCTTCTGACCTGAGATTTGGGCTATGATAGGCCATTCTGCTTAGAAGTGTCCATTTGTGGTACACTTGTCCAGTGTGGCATTAAGTTAAAAAGGGTGAGTCACTAAATGGAAGTGCCCGGTTGGTTTCTTTCATTCTCTGATCTCGCTGGGTGGTTCTTCCAGCTCCAGCATTTTAACTATCTTCCATCTGTAATATAGGGATAATGACACCCATCTAGTTTTCAGAAGTGTGGGAAGAATTGCAGAGCTACAGCAATACATACAAAACAATTAGTGCACGCCAGCCAAAATGAATAAAGAAAGACAGGATTGAGCAAGAAGGTCATTGTTTCAGTTGATTTCACCCTCCCCAGCTGAATCATTCCTTGGGTCATGTCACTCAATGTTTTCCTGTAAGGCTTATCATCCTGGAAATAGTTCTTCATCACCTTCACACCTTAATTTTACAAGGTGTTATTATCTGAAGTTAAGAATCGTGTTTCTTTGAAGGCACCAGATAATGTTGAATGCCCCTTTCAAGCCTAATTAAAACAAAAGAAGGGGGTATTATTGTATGGATTCTTTTCTTCTGATCCTTGTTCCTTCCATTTTTAATGTTTTCTTCCCTTACTTTATCAAGGAAGGAGATGGGGGGGTCCAGGGGGGAGAGGTCAAAAATGTCAAGATGGTGGCTGCAACTGTGTGATTAAAGCCCTGTCAAAAATGGGTGGAGCTTTGATCTCATGATTGCAACCACCATCTTGGTTTTATTTGACCCTACCTGTGGATGCCCCTGCAAGGATAAAGTTGCCCATGGTTGTGTTTCCCAAGAAACAAAGAGATTTATTACCAGACTACCTGTGTTAAGCCACTCATTAGTGTAAGAATATGTTAGAATCATTGTTTTGTGAATGGTCATTATCAGTAGATAATTATTACTCTTGTCACCACTTACATGCCACTACTAATTGGTATGACGGTTTTCCAGTTCCCCATCCCAACCTTCAATCTGTGTGTGTGAATGCAGTAGATTGTAATTATTTAAAGGTTACAACATTGTAAACATGTTTGTTTTTAAGGTGCTAAAGACTTTGTCATGTTTGCTGCAACAAATAGACATACCTAACCAGTGGCCAGAGAGGTTGCCTATACTTCTTCTTCCCCTTCCCCTTCCCCTTCCCCTTCCCCTTCCCCTTCCCCTTCCCCTCCCCCTTCCCCTTCCCCTTCCCCTTCCCCTTCCCCTTCCCCTCCCCTTCCCCCTCCCCTTCCCCCTCCCTCCTTCTCCTTCTCCTTCTCCTTCTCCTTCTCCTTCTCCTTCTCCTTCTCCTTCTCCTTCTCCTTCTCCTTCTCCTTCTCCTTGGTAGTAGTAGCCTTCCCTCCATTAACCTCATTCTCTCCCATTACTCATGTACCTCTCCAATTCCCCCATCATTTTTCGTTAATAGATTGTGGTCAATGGTTGCCTTTAATTTTAATTATAGTACAGCACATTGTTTTGGAAGTGCTTTGGAAACATTAGGATGAAACTGCATCTGTCCTGAAGTCTCCATGTGGTCAACCCTCAGTGCTTCCAACCCATTAATGCAAGCAACTTTCTGCAAGTGGAGGGAAGGAGAATCAAAGTGACACTGGGAGAAAACGGGGGTGATCCTCCCTCCCTCCCTCCCTCCCTCCCTCCTTCCTTCCTTCCTTCCTTCCTTCCTTCCTTCCTTCCTTCCTTCCTTCCTTCCTTCCTTCCTTCTTTCCTTCCCCCCTCCCTCCCTCCCATCTATTTTCCAACTTTCTGCAAGTGGGGGGAAGGAGAATCAAAGTGACACTGGGAGAAAATGGGGGTGATCCTCCCTCCCTCCCTCCCTCCCTCCCTCCTTCCTTCCTTCCCTCCTTCCTTCCTTCCTTCCTTCCTTCCTTCCTTCCTTCCTTCCTTCCTTCCTTTCCTTCCCTCCCTCCCTCCCTCCCATCTATTTTCTCTTCCTTCCTTCCTCTCTCCCTCCCTCTTGGAAATAAGGGATTCTTTTCTTTTTTCAAATTGCATTTTAGAGCTTATTATCTCTATTTCCTTGTTTCTCAACTCAGAACATCAGGAAAGGGCTCTGCCTGGTTAGAAGCTATTGTTCGCTTGATGAGTGGTGTGGTCAAAAAAGATTCTGGGGTCCACAAAAGAAAACAAAAACAAAAACAGGGTTGGGAAGGCTTCATGCAACTCTGAAGCTTACAACTGCTGGCCCCCTTTATTATTTTTATTATTAGTTTCTCCATCCCACCTAAAGCTTTGCTGCAAGAAAAGGGGGATTTTTTGACTCCCTTGCCCGATCCCCAGACAACCTTTGCAAAAAAAAAAAAAAGATCCATTTGCTTTCAATTCTATTCTTTATTTCTGGAGTATACCTTTAAGTGGTTTATACAATATCAAATGCAGCAATCATATACTATACAAAATTGCTCAGAAATAAACCCTGCAGGACTAATGGGGCATACTTACAAATAGAGAGATATTGGATTGTACTGTTGACAACATGTTTCTGAGTGGCAATTAAATTTTTCCTAGGCCTTTTTTAAATAAATCAACCTGGTTTGCTCTTCCCAGACTGCCAAGCATCATGGCTATCTTTCAGAAATTTCTCAGAACTTTAAGAAGTGATTCCAACTCCGAAACTGCATGCTAGTGGGTCCTGATTTGGTAAAATTGTACAGGAAATCAATTGAAGGAGGAGGGTAAGTGATGTACAAAATGAGTATCCTGCATACCGAACTAAACATGCACATTCTGTGACCTCAGAGCTGTTCAACCACTGGCAAGGAAGCGTGAGTTTGGGCCGCATGTCAGCAGCCAAGGATCGTTGTTCGTTTCTTCAGTTCAGCCATCCCTGACCCAAGATCATCAACCCTACCTCTCATCATCCCAGCCAGCATGGGAACTGTAGTCCAGCAGATGTGAAGGTCAATAAGTTAAAGAAGAGAGGTTCAGCCTCTATTAAAGAGAAAAGTTGACATTACTTCTCTCTCCCCTTTTTTGAGGGGGGTAGATTTTCTGCCAACTTGCCCTGAAGGGTAAGGCTGAATTATGGAAAACTGAAATCAAATCCTGACAAAGCCAGTGTCTGGTCCAATGTGGAAACAATTCTAGCCTTGTTCTACATTCCCATCCTCTCTCAGCTTTCCTGTGTCCCATGGACCTTGTTTAGAGGTTAGCTTAGTCTGATTTGCTTGCAAACCAAAGCCAGTTTCTGCTGCTATGTTGACCTGGAACCCTTGGCGTATGTCTGCCCTTGAGGCTGGTTGTTTCAGAGAGCGGCTTTGTAACTTTAGCTCCATTTCATCTCTCACCCTGCTGCCTCCCCCCACCTCCTTCCTCGGGCACCTGCAGCTTACATGGCACCCAATTTGTTACAACAAAAAGGGTCAGGGTCTCTCACCAGTTGCTCAGAACATTTGGCTCAGATTGGTTACTCTTTGGAAAAAACAGCCTTGGGGGAAATGGGACATCTCAAATTGGGCAAGATATCTAACATAGGGATTCCCCCACACACCCACACACTCCTGATTCCAATCTCCCTATTCCAATCTCTTCCTCCATGATGGTGTCCACACTCTCTCTCCCCATTTCTTTTCACTGTTCTTTTCCATTCATTGAAGAGCAACATTGCAATTACAGCCATCATCAGGTGGTGTTTGCAAAAAACTTCTCAAGCAGTGCTTCTCGACCTTGGCGGCTTTCAGATGTGTGGACTTCAACTCCCAGAATTCTGGGATACTTAATGATACTTGGCTTTCACTTGGAGATTCCCTATGACTGATCTCTGAAAACGGGCAATTCAACCCCCCCTGGCTTTGGGGCCCTAACCTTCCCTAATCTATCCGAACATCACTGGCAAAAAAGGAAGAGTTCTCATGGCAGAAGATTCTCTTCTGCTTGAAAGTTACCCAGATGGGATTAGACTGTTAGTGACAGCTACTAGCTAGGGCCATGGATTTTATGTGAAAAAAACTTGACCCCAAAATAAAAGGACAAAAGAAGAAGAAAGAAAAGCACACACACACACAACACAAATGAAGGAAACGGGTGATGGACAGTCCGACTTGTTGAGGGTGAAATCAATTAAAGGGCATCAAATCCTGAATTCATGGTTTTTGAAAGTGACAAATCTATGCTGGAAACTGAGAAAGATGGAAGGAGAATAATGTGTTTGACCTCCAGAAGACCGGCTGCTCCTTCCGTCGGAGGAGCCAGGAGTGAAGCAAGATGCACTCGTGATAAATTATAACAACCAGTCAGCCACCTTAAAAAAAAAAAAAAAAAAGTAATGAGGTGAAAAGGTTACCAAAGAGAACCCAAAATGCATGGAATTCAACCAGACATCAAGATAAATCAAGTCAGGACCTCAGTATTGGTATGACAGGCTTCCATAGCACTGCTGTGGCTAATCTTAATTTGTTTGCCTTGTTATTTAAAGGGTAAATCAGCATGCATACATCATGTTTACTGAAACAACTCCTTGGGAAACATTGTCACTGAGAAAGGATTCATCTCAGCTCCATGGAAGTCACCAACCAGATGACATGGGTCTTGTTTGTCTTGTGGTTGAAATAACTAGAAGTCCTTTTTCTAAATATTGATCACCTAATATTAGTGGCACTAAAAAGAGCATAATGATGCATCCCGCTATGGGACTTCAGTGGGTTGAAGAACTATAGAAACTAACATTAAATATTGCTTCACTGTGGATGTGGAATTTCATTGGCAGGAGGACATTTCCACCAGTGAAAGTCTCACAGCCCAGGCCAGCAAAAAACTAACTGCTTTATCTGCTTATTAAAACTGAATATTTGATCTGACCATTCCTTTTGAGAGCTATTTGATTAAGATTGAATTGAACCCTCAAACCAAATAAACAAATCACTTTAATGCATCAGATCACTCTGAACTGATGTGGAATTGATGTGGAAAGTTTCCGAACCAATCACTGAATTGATTCAATTGCATAATTCAAACTGCAGATCCAAATCATTTTTTACAGCACAAATTCAGATCAAATTGATTTCATTTTTTAAACAGAATTTTAATTTTAAACAGAATCAAGTCTGACTTGCACACCCCAGATAAATTGTATTTGTGTACCAGGATAACAAAGAATATAGAATTTCATTGTTTGCCTATAGTTGCTACATTTGCGTGAAGCTCCATTAAAAAGAGGGTTTGTTATTCACGACCTCCCATTGCTATTCTATACGGATCTTTATTTTTTTTTCTTTTAAAAAACAGTTTGTACTTTTAACACTGTACAGATTTTCCCCAACATATCCATTATCCGATTATCCAACTAATATTTCTGCCACAAACTGAGTGAAGCATCTGAAATACTATTTGTGCCCTGCTTCAGTTAAAAATGAGGGTCAAATGAAACTCTTTGGCATCGCTAGTTTGGGGAAAATATTTCAAGCAGTTTTGTTAGCCCCGTTTGATCCTCAGCAATGAAATGTGAACTGCCATCAGTATGATTTGGAATTGGTTTAGTAAATATCTTGCCAAGGGAAAGTTCAGAAGAAAAACAGTGGGGTTTCCCAGCTTCCTTGCTCAGCTTGTAACGTTCATAGAGACATGCTTTTAGTAGCACATAAATGGTAACACGTCTCACATCTTATGGGATTGCTCATTGAGCATTATAATCCTCATTACCAGCGTGTGCATCATTGAAGAATATGCAGAGAAATGGACCTATTTAAAGAAAAATATGCAGACAATATGCAGACTAGATCAAAGTATCTACAACAAATGCACTAGGTTCAAGAATAGTGGCTTACAAAAATGTCCATGCTAAGTAAAGCACAGGCAAAAATGCACCTCGTGAGGAAGTAATGCATATAGATCTCTATAATTCTGCCTGACAGCTGATTTCCCCCCCTGCTAATTTTAGAATCTGGTTTCAAAATGGAGCTCAACCCATTTGATAGTCAACCCAAAAAGTTGGACATGGACATTTTGCCGGTATTCGCTTTGCATTGAATAAGCTTTTATCTTCCACTCACTGTGTTTGTTACAATCTTCTTTGCTACAGCTTTTCCTGGGTGGTCAACCAACTCCAAAACAGCCTGATTCTCTCATGGAGACACAAGCTAACACAACAACAAATTGCTGTTGACACTGCCCTGCAGCACTCCTGCTACGACGGGCTATTCAGAGTTGATTGGACACCCTAATTCAATCTTCCTTCCATTTTTTCAGTCCCTTCTTAGCGACTTCTCTGCATACATCTATCAAAACCCCTCCTTCATTCCACTCAGAAACAGTAGAAGAGAACACTTTAAAAATGCCTGCCCTGCCTTAGGCTTATTCTCGCCTGGAGATCAGACAAACTGAACCTGGGCAATTCAAACTGGAATCCAAAGTAGTCAATCCCTTTTTATCTGCACTGCTTCTGACACTGAAGAGCTACAACTGATGCTTGTCAGAAGAAACATTTAGGAGAACAGAATCCAAGAAGCCCTTCTGTTAACTAGGGTATTCTAACTTCATGGTTTTTATTGTGCTTTCAGGAGAAATGTTACTTAATAGGTCTTGCAGGAAAATCAAAGTGGTGCCAGGTTAAGGTTTGAACTGGGCATGGATCAAGATTCATCGTGCAGCAGTTGGTTGAAATAAAGCAAGTTGCAGTTTGATTCCCAGATAAGAGAACTTCCAGGAATTGGAGGTATTCTGGGTTGAGTTCCCACAGAAAGGGCAACCAAATAATTATTACTACACAGAGGTGTAGTTATCTGATAGAACAGAAATCTTATATATGGAAGATCTCTAATTAGATCTATGCCATTTAAAAGGATCCCAAATAGTGGGTTTTCAAGGGGCCAAATTTGTCAGGTTGTACATTTTGGGTATGTTTCAAATTCTTAGTTTGATTGGTATTGCCATCCAAATTTGAGTCAGTTCAGAGAACCGGTTCAGTTTGCCAAATAATTGTGTCAAAAGTCCTTCCAAATGGCCAAACCCATTCAAAAGAAGCAGGCTCTGAATCATGATCCGGTTTAAAAAGGGAGTTCGGTTTGGAGGTTAGATTGAACTCCCTTTGAATGGATTCTCGTAGCTGACTCTCAATACCAGACATCCATTCACACCCCTTTCTTCTTCTTGAACCATTTCATGGAAGCCCAAGCAATAGCAGGAGATTTCCCCCAGCAGGACCCAGTTACCACTGAATAGTATAGTATTTGTTTACATTTGTTTAAATGAGAGATCTCACGGAGATGAGGAGAACAAGTCAAGATTGGTTTGTGCATGTAACATGTGCTAACATATCCCTGGTGCTTCAGAATGGGAATTGCAGACCTCAGAAATGAGAATTTTTGCAGCTTAGATGTCAAGCTGTAGCATCAGCTCTGATTGTACTAAGGGAGGTAGAGAGCGATGAGGAAAACCACCTATATAAGGTATATTTGATGGCTCCGGTCTTTCCTGTTTCCTGTCTCATACCTGGGCTTAGAACATTTCTGAGTCCACCTCTCACCCAAAATGAGAATAAAATTGTATTGTTCTAGAAAGAAAGTGGCTTGTTGCAAATGACCTATCGATAAGGTAATGATCAAAAGCGGGGACTCCATTTTCATCAACCAAATATTGAAATATTGGGGGTCCACTGGAAGAAGTGGGAACTAAAAAGAAACAAATGTTTTGGTCAGGTTGGTCGGGTTACGTTGCTTCCTCCCACTTTCCAGATTTTAAGAGTTCCATTTGTACAGGTCTCCTCAAATTCTCAGAATCCCAAGCCACTTCCTTTCCTCCCTACCTCCTCCCCAACCTGATTTCCTATCCTACCTCTGAGGGGCAGTAAATCATTTCAGTTGCCTTCCCCCCACAGTCCAAAAGGATATGAATTTTGGGACTCTGTCTGAGCAGCCATCAAGAACCATGAAGTACAACTATTAACAGGAGGGAGGGAAGGGTGGAGAGACAAGGTGGACCTGCTTTTTCTCCATGCAGAGTAAGACCAAAATGGAGCAAAAAAGAGGGAGAACAAAATCAGAACGAGAGGTTAAGAAACAGACCCATGATTTATCTTCATGCATGCTAAGGTTGATGCATGCATGCTCATTTTTCAGCAGGAGTGGAATCTGTAATATTGGATGGGGATCTACTTCCAGTTTCTACTGAGTGTCCATTCCTTCTGAAAGAAGCTTCCAGTTTTCATTTATCAGATTTTTAAAAGTGACTTTTTTATGATGGTGGGAATGTTGGTCACCCTAATTATGGAAAAGTGGCCAAGAAGGATAATGGGATCTCACTGTCATTGGTTCCATCTGCCTGCCTTTCTTGCTTTGTAAAACACTCATTAAAGGAGACATCTCATGACTTCTTCTTCTTCTGGCCTTTAATGGAAGGGCGGTATGACTTTCCCACGTATTCATTCCTTAGACCATTCCTTCTGTTCTGATTCTCTACCAACACATCCTTAAGGACTTTGGGTTGTTTTTCCCCCTCATTCTTTACAAGATATACATTCAGGAAAGCCAGTGTGGTGTCCTGGTTAAGCTGTTGAACCAACACTGGGGAGACTCAGCTTCTAGTCCCCCCTCAGTGACAGAAGCTCCTGGCCCAGCCCCTCCATTTCAGTCCAAGAACCAGTCTGGTGCAGTGTGAAAATGCTAGGCTAGGAATGGGGAGACCCAGGTTCTAGTTCCCCCTCAACCACAGAAGCCAGGCGGGTGACTTTAGGCCAGTCACATTCTCTCAGCCTCACCTACTCTACATGGTTGTTATTATGGGAAAAATAATGTAGTTATACATATCAAGCTCCTGGAAGAAAAACAGGCTGAACAGGCTGTGACTGAACAGCATCTAACCCCCCACTTTTGGCCTCACCATAAAAAGAGGAATTACAGAGTTATAGAGTAGAGCAGTGTTTCTCAACCCTGGCCACTTTAAGATAGGTGGACTTCATGGCTGGCTGGGGAATTCTGAGAGTTGAAGTCCACCTATCTTAAAGTGGCCAGGGTTGAGAAACACTGGAGTAGAGACAAGGTTTTTTAGGGTGGCACTGTGATTATGAAACTTACTTCTAAAGGGGAACTCACCAAACCTTCTCTGATTTTAGATGTCTTGTTTTAGAGGAGTGTAATGGTTATTTTTTTTAAAAAAAATGTATTGGCTTGGTATTCTGAATATTCATGGTTTTTATGCACCCTCTGGGAACGGACCAGAAGCTACTTTGTGAATGGAGTTTGCCTTCCAACCTGGGAATAATATGTACGTAATAATGAACAATTGTTGAGACACAGAAGAAAGACTTTTTGTAGGCTATATCTAAGTTTTGGAAAGCTTTCTCCACTATACAAAGAGTTGCTTATTTTGTTCTTATAACTGTTGAATAATTTCAGATGGCAAAGAGTTCTTTTATCTCACTGCCTTGCCTTAACATGGTGTGTTGTGCTGGATTGCACTGTGCGGTGTTTAAGACACCTTGAATACTTTATTGAAAAGTGATGATATGAATATCTCATATATGCAAATGATATTGAATACACCCACAGAGAGGGGGAATCTAAAAATCCAGGACCCGGACATTTTTCCAGGATCTTCCCATCTCCTTCCCTTCCAGATATTTTTTAAGTGGTGCCTACCCTGACTTAATGCATTGGCCCTGTTGAGAAGCTACCATTTTTTGTTGGTTTGTTTCAATACAATCCCACCAATGGACAGTGCTAAGAAGAATGAAAAAAAAAGCGTGCCTCCCTGCTAGAAGATCTTTCATTTCCTAGGCAGAAAAGGATTAGCAAAGGTGGAAAAATAACGAGAGGGCACAAATGTATTCTTCTGCACTCTTGTCTGGCCGTTAGAACAGCTCAATGGGAGATACAACCCTGTTTTTCTTCTTTTTCTTTTTTTTGTATGACATAGTGCGTCCATACCAGATGCAGTATTTACCCATTTCCCATATCAAAGGCTATAGCATGGTGTCCTCGCAATCCAAATATTTGAAATGGTGAATTCTTAACTTTTTAGAAGCTAGCAGATGGAAAGCATGCTCTGATGCAAGTCAGAAGCCCGAAATGTCTGTGCGTGAAGTAGGAAAGTGGGAAGACCATATAGAAAGCCAATTGCAAAACTTCGTGGTTTATTGATTGTATTTTTATTGAAACGATTTAGATGGTGGCCATCTTGCTGCAGAAACTCGGGGGGGGGGGTGAGGGCTAACAACAAGAAGCCAAAAGAATTGAAAATAGTTACGATGACAATCAAAATACCATCTGCCAGAAGTCCAAATCAATCTTACAGATAGCCAACATGTAACCCACAGGGGTTCCTCCAGCCATCCACCCCCTTGGATTGCTGGAAAAGGTTTTTAACACCTTAAAGGAGGCTCTGTTGATCTAATGTTTGGTTTCTTGCTTTGATCACGAAAAGCTGCATATCCCTATTTCTGTCACTTGACTGCATTTCAAATGACAGAAGAAGAGTCTGTAATCACAGAGTGGGCCAACTGTTGATGCAGAACCCCAACTCACATCTGCAGCCCCCAGTACTGCCAAAGTTTAAGCACAAAATAGCCAGTTTTCAAGTGCTTTTATTTTTGCATTCCCCTCCCCCAAATATATGGTTGGGAAGGGGATTGGAAGGCCTCCTGCCCAGAAAATCCATCTCCAATCTTAAAACTCTCCAAAATTCTCCCAGATCACTCTACTGAAATGCTGCCCTTTTGCCACTCAATTTTGGTGGCATGATCTGAGATGGTTGGGGTTGGTGAAGGTCAAGGGTCCTTCTAAGGGTGAAAAGTAAAGTGATTTCTCTCCTAAAAGCCTCCTACTCCTATTCCCACCTTTAACACACACACTCCAAGATACAAGATGGCTGAAAAATGGCTTTGTCCTTTCTGAAGATATTATTGCGACCCCAGAAGACAACCTGTGATCTCCAGTCTATGAGAAAATGAGTTATGATCCCTAGCCAGCAAAAGGGAGCCCATCTCTGGCCTAAATCATGTTTCTTCCTTGTCTCTTCAGTTCTGGCAGGCAGTTATTCGCATGAAGCCAGATAGGTGAAAGGATAATGATGGCAATGAATAGCTAATAGCTGAAGAACTGTCAGCCCTTTTTGCTAGACCAGGTCAAGAAACACAGCATCTATTGGACCTCTACTTTCTTGTGGTAGGGTATAATAACAGAATCTTGAAAGCCTATCAGAGTTTCCCTCTGCCCCCCTTTTATACCAAAGAGTATCAAGGTGGGATAATCTTGAGTTTCTTTCTCACAAGTTGAGATAATCTGGAGGTTTTCTCACCTCTCCTCTTTCTCATGGCTGAGCTGATGTTTACATAAGCACATTCACATCCCTTCCTCAAGAGTATCTCTGCACTCCCCTATAGGAACAAAAGGGTCCCCGCTGGACCTGGTCTCCCTGGGAAAGTTGGAGTGTGTTGGTGTCAAATAGAGGCTTGACTGGGGACAACTAGACCTGGATCGTGGGAGAATGGCAGGATAAAAATGAAGAACTGGTAAAAGGACATTCCTTGTGGATCCAGATAGACTGGGGGGTTCCCAATGGCAATGCACAGTTGCAGTGAAATGAAGATTTTTCAGCTTGACTTGGATCTGGACAGAAAGGAGAGATCTTATAACAGCATTTGAGTATTGTAAGGGAAGAATTCTCAGCTGGGCCTCCAGCCAAGAACAGTGGAGGAATGCCAACACAATCAATAGCTGGGTATTGAGGACAAGGTTTCCCAGATGAAGCTGGATCAAGGTACAGAGCAAGGTACTTGGCAATTGCATCCTTTGGACTTTTTTTTTTTTTTTTTTGCTTCAATATGTTCATATTAAAATGGCACTTACGGGAACTGACTTTGTTTTCCTCAAAAAAATTAAAAAAGAGCAAAAATGCTTTTTAAAAAGATATGAAAAGGAACCTCATTAGATCATATGAATACACATCAACACAAAACACTCCCATTTATTTATTTATTTGTTTCGTAACCTGATTTTTTCTCTCTCTCTTTGACGTTCTCATGCAAGTTTCAACCGAGACCACCCTTCAAGGTCATGGAACAAAGCTTGCTTCTGAACACGGTCAAGATTTCTTCAGAAATCATGTCCAGATTCCCACCATGTTCATCTCCGTGTAACAAACTTCACTGGAGCAGCTTCCTTCACAACTGGGACTTGGTCCTCTGGCAACTCACAAGTGGGACCTAATCCAGACCATCATTCTATGAAACTCGATCTAAAGCTCATGCATTGCTTCCATTCTATCCCCAAAAGCAGAGCCAAGAAAATTCATGTGCCATTTACAATCTGCTAGTTGTTCTTCTCTTGATGTGAAAAGAATTGGTGGTGACATTGAAACTTGCAATCAGTTGGTATGTGCTATGAAACCTGGTTATCATTCTTATATATACGTGTGGGGGGGGGGTGAGTGGGTGGCTGGGTGTGTTCGGGTATATATAGGGATATACATAGATCACATCTTGGTTTTTAAGCAAACATAATACATTGCATGATTATCTCAAGTAATTTTATTCCTTGGGCTTGCTGGCGTTACATATTCCTCCCTCGTATTCACTACCTTGGCCTATGGCTACTTGTCAATGTAATCAGGTTGTTAAGCAAGATTATCTAACAATTGGCAATCAGAGGAGAACTATGGCATGCCACATGATTTCATTAAGCACTGAGTTGGAAAAACAATACTGCGCTGAAATGTAGCCAGTTCCCAAGGCTCAATCAGGTAGTCCCCATAGAAGCGAATATCTGTAGCTCAGGGTTGAACTGTGGAGAAGACATGATGAAAACTCCTTCATCTCACCACACATGGACAGACTTAACCATAGTTTCAGCTGGGAAACTGTCAGCATCTTAGACCAAGCTAAATCCAAAAATGTGAGGGAATTCTTGGAAGCTTGGTATTCAGACAAGGCAGCCATCAACAGGCACATAGAGATAAACAACATCTACATGCTATTCAAAAGAGACAATAGAAAGGAAAACAAAAGAGCAAAACATCTCACCAGCAATCATCACCCAGATAAGCAGAGATGAACACCAAGATTATCACCAGACATACAATCGGCAGTAAACAATACCCTAATCAAGGAACTACCAGAGGGAAAAAATAAAACAAGAGAGCAGACTCCATCCCACTCCAGCACTGAAGATGTTACCTAGCTGGGTAACGAAACATTTGCAAGAAAAGAACCAAACTCAGAGAACCCCAAGGACTCCCCAGGTAGTCCCCATATTTGGAATGTGATGATTTAATGCAGACATTTAGCTGAACCAAACTGAACTGAGCCTGCAACACAAAGAGTGCAAATCCATACTGGCTGGATTTTTTGAATCAGATTTTACATGACCTGCCCATCCTGACTGGTTGGAACCAGAGCATCCAAACTGCCTGCAAGGTCTTTTCTGCAGTTTAAGCCCATGATTCCACAGTCTCTCTTCCAAACAGCTTGTTTGCTTTCTAATTTAGATGATTTTGTTCCTTAATGCTATATTTGCAACATAATGAATAGATTTGTGGTGGGTACATAGATGTGGAGGAACAACTACAGTTATAATCATTGTTCTGATGGTTCCAATGGATTTCTCAACAGCATTAAGGAGAGGGGTCATTTAGGCCACCAAACAAACCAGCAATTATTTCCAGGGTACATTTTAAGAACTCATTGCTATTTAAATTCTAATCAGTGCTGGTGTGCAGCAACACCTCTGTTAAAAGCATAAAAGCTTTCACTCGGCAGACCATCTGCTTGTGTTGTGCCTTTATCTCTAATAGCCGGACAATTAAATAAATCTTATGACACTTAACCGGCCTGTTTCCCACCAGTCAGGCAGGAAGTTCTTCGTTGCTGCATTAGCAAGGGAGTGAATTCAAACCGGAATGCTGGAGAAAATGTGCGGAGAGGTTTTTCAAGGCATGCAAACCACACCGCCCATCAAGATTCACAACTTAGCAATGATAATCTTTGTGCTCATAAGTGGCAGATTTGTACATTCTTGGTCAGCAACTGATTTCACTGAAAGGCCATGAGGAGGAGGAGGAGGAGGAGGAGGAGGAGGAGGAGGAGGAGGAGGAGGTGGTAGAGGACATGACGCCCCACTTTCTGAGTAGTTCCAGCGTCTGAATCTGCCACCTAACATTTGTGATGATTGATGGTGATTGTCTGGAATCCTTGCTTGTTTTCCTCTCAGACTTGCAATTTGACAGCCACTGGGAAGACTGAGGAATGCATGTAAGACCTCCTTATGTTCTGCTGGAGAAGGAAATGTGTGTGTGTGTGTGTGCACGCCTTAAAGTCAGTGTGGACTCCTGCCGACTGCCTGGACAAGTCCCTGCAGTATTCTTGGCAAGATTTTGGAAGTGTTTTGCCCTCACCCTCTTCTTCCTAGGGCTGAGAAAGAGGGACTGGCCCAAGGCCACCTAGCTGACTTTGTGCCTAAAGTGGGACTACAACTCATGGTCTCCTGGTTTCTAGCCTGATGCCTTAACCACTACATCAAACTGGCTCTCCTTAAGGAAATACTTTTTTCAATAGGTTGATGGGAATTGGCAAAAGATTGAGACTATTGGCTTCCAATCCAGGCTTATGAGCTTTCTAAGGATAGCCATCATGTGACACATAATGTTGGACTACCAGAGTCTAGGGTCTGAGCAAGCTGGCCTCTTCTGATATTCTTAGTTTTTGCAGGAAATATAGCCCTTTCTCACAATCTTAGTAACAAGGTCGTTCACCAGCAAGTCAAATCTTCAACAGCTGTTGATGTCCAGCCTTTTAGAAGAGGTCCAAAGAGTGGCCAAATAGTCCACTAAGACAGTCTTCTAGTTGGGGTGGCTACCAGAAATACTTTCCCTCTGGGAAGCATTCCCTGCTTGAAAAATTATCCTTTTCAGGTCTGATTGAAAAGTAAAATACAAGAAGGAAGGAGAGCAGAAGTATTGAATTTGCCCATCAGAATTAGCAGACTAACTCTGGAATACCTGAGCAACAAGCTTCTTGGTGACCAAATCAAGAGAGAGTGCTTTTCCATAAGAGCAATCATTTTAAAATATGTATTCTATTGAAATGGACAACTGGGCTATTTAACTGAATACATAGCCTGTCCTTCATGTAAGAAAGTGCCCATTTTTCTCTAAATAGTACCCTGCGGTTTTGTGATGTAGACATGCTCCCTATTTTTCCCCTCTCTCCCTTTTTGAAAACATTTTTGGTATGGTGGTAGCCACACCAGATGTAGAGCTTTTACTATACATTTACACACAGAGAAAGAACAAGAAATCTCCTGAGTCTGGTCAGTTGAATGCATAAGAAGAAAGACAAAGGTAGAAACTGCATTAGAAACTGTCCAACTGCATCCTATTTACTGATATTGGTGTCAGTTACGATGGTCCTCCAGGGCACCTGATCTTCTGATTTTTTCCCAGGGATGCCAGATGCTGGCATCTGGCCTTTATATCTAGATGGACCAATGACCCAATATAAAGGCAACTCTATATACCCAGCCCTTTCATAAGCAGAATCTATTTGGTTCCACCATTATTTTAAAGGAGTTCATATCACCCTCACTCCGCTTCTTAATGGCCCATTGATTGGATTTTCCTGGCTTTGCTTTTAGTGTTTGAACTGGAGTGAGGGTCATTTCTTTTCCTTCTTGATCTGTTTGCTCATTTGCAGCGTTCCCTGCTCTAGTTTGAGGTTGGTTGCCTGTGGTTTCCTTTAAAGCCATCCCTTCCATTCCCCTCTTGGCCTTGCAAACAGGACACGTGCCATTATCAAAGGCTGCTTCCACTCGCCGCTCACTGCTTGGATTGGAGCCATTGTTCCTCTTGACTGATGGCCATATCGACAACTGGGATGACCCCTTGTTCTGAAAGGTGACATGTTCTCTGTTTTGACAGAAGGCTGCCTGGTGTGAACTGGCGGTGGGGGGGGGGGTGTTGGTTAGAGGGCTGTAACCATCCACTGAAGAAGAAAGAGAGAGGAGAAACCAAGCCTTTCCATAACAACCTCTACATCAGATAACTGATATACAAAATAGGCATTATTACCTTGCACCCTGAAGACCAATGTTCGGCAGTTAAACTCCTTTGCATACCAAAAGTCCCAGCTTCGGTCTCTGGCATTTCAAGAGAATGGGGCTATTTCTCAAGTGATGGAAAATCCTGTCTAAGAACTTGAGAAGCTCCTGCATGAGTGATTACAGAAAGTGATGTACTTCCATTGGTTGTGTGTTGAAAAGGTCTCAAGTTCAATCTACAGCCTATCCAGATCCAGTATTCTAGCCATGGCAACTTGGAAGCAATGGGCCAATGATTTAAAGACGATGGCAATGGATTGTAAAGGAGATCCCTTCATTTAATGCAAAAGAACACTCTTTATGAACTCCATGAAATCTGATGTGATTCTTTTGCTTCTTACCTGGGTAAGCCTGACATTTAATGGCTCACCTCTACATAAACTTGAATCTGAAAAAAAGGCGGAAAAAAGAAAAAAAGTCATATATGATGGTTGACCATCATATACTTACAATATACTTCTTGCATGTGGTGATGATCCTGGAGTGGTTGCTGATACCTTCTCTTTCATTTCTGCAGCCTTAAGAGGTAGTTGAGAATCCACAGCTGATGGGCTCAGCCTCCAGTGTGCTAACTTCATACCATCCCCCCCCCCCCCCCCCAGTGTTCCCACCTCTTTGAGCTGTTGCTCATGTCTTTCAAGTCAGAGGTTGGTAGGAGGCAAATATTTGAATGATCCCTGAGGTCCATTGCCCTGCAGGAGATAGAGTCAAGGTGAAAGTTTATTCTCTGATAGCAAATAACATGAAAAGTAAAGGGGGAAAGGGCAAATAAGAAGTGTGGGGTGAGGGTAGGGTAGAGGTGATGGCAAGAAGGGGCAGAGAGATCTACTTTGTTCGTTGAAAGAAATGTAAACATGGAAAGAAATAAAAATCCACTGGTCTTTACCAGCGGTGATGGCGGGAAAACAATTGAAAGAGAATTTGCAATAAATACAGGGGCAAATCAAATGACGTGGAAGACTTTCCTCCACCATCCTTTTGACTTTCAGTTGGAGAAAGCAGTCCTGAAGGTACCTCAGAGACAAGCCATGGAGAGCTTTTTAGGTCAAAAACAACCCTTTGAATTACATTTGGAAGCCAATAGGTAGCCAGTGCAGGGCTCAAAGCACAGGTAACATGTGCTCAAGACAATGAGTGTCAGGCAGTAACCAGATTGCTACATTCTGAAGCACCTGAAGCTTCCAAATGGTCTTTGCTGAGAGACATTTGTTCAATAATTTTTCTTCATCTGGAATCTCTACAGAAAATCCAGGAGCAGGCCATGACATTTGAAAGGATAATTGCTTCCTATAAAAAGTGAATGAGAAGATATGGGACCACCAAGAGTGTCTTGAAGTAGGACCACCCAATTCTTGGCTTGATTTCTGAATGGTTAAGTCTTACTCCATGGTGCCCTTTGTCTTTTTCATGGGTTCTAAGACTCCAAGTTGCAATGCACTTCCTGTAAGTGACCTGTTATGATGATAAATCATTTCAGCTACTCTGGTCCTCCTTCATATTTGGCTACATCCTGCTCTCCTCTTAAAGAGACTCCCACCTTCAGTGGGCCTGATACTCATCTTAGACAAACATATCCTTGGAATTATTCAGTGATCCACTTTAATCTTCTGGCTGTCCAGGATGGCTTTTGTTCAAAATAAAAAAATAGAAAAATCCTTTTCTCTGTTGCTCAAGTCTTCCTATTACACCCAGGGTCTCTTAAATCTTCTCTTTCCTATCCCACTCCCAATGCTCACTTATGAGCCTCAAATCAAACCAGTCTGTTACATTTACCAAGTTTTGGAGGAACAGACATAGAGCGGTGGGGTTCTTGCTTTGAATCTGAATGCATCCTACAAGGAAATGGAATGAATAGAAGCATCTTCCAAATATTGTGACATTTTTATGGACTGGGCAAGAGAGAGGGAAAGGAAGGGAAGGGAGGGGAGGGCAGGGGAGGGGAGGGGAGGAATGGAGTAGGAGGACTTGTTAGCTACTGAAAATGCCCTCTGAAAGAGATTTTTTTCCCATTTTAAATCAATTTCCCTCACCCTCTGCCACTTTATCTGCTGGCTTACTCAACCATGTTTCTGACATTTACTGATCAGCAGTTATCATCAGTGTCATTGCAATGTACGGCAAGAATCAAAGAAACAAGGCACTCACTCACTTCGGGTGGGGAGAAGAGATGTGGAGCTCTGGAGCAACCCCACCTTTTAGATATCTCATGGAATTTGGGGAGGGGGAGAGAGGGAGAAACAGCCAGTGGCACACCTCCATCTATAGAAACTCAGAGCCCATCTGCAGCTTGGTCATCACATGGACACTCCTTGTTTCCAAGCAATGCCACGTATGTTACAAGACAATCTGTCAGAATCTCCCTACATCGAAGAGAATGTCCTGGATTCATAATGTGCAGACACCAAGCAGCTGGCAAAGCAAGCTGAGGGATTTAATGTCATGCCCCCCTGCCCCATTTTCACCACCATCCTTATTTTGCTGAAGGGTCTCTGTTGAGGACTAGAGCAAGAAGTGTATTTGACATAGGTGAAGAGAAGCAGCCCATTCTTCTCTGTCCTCACACAATTATATGTGGGTCAGATTAACCTCTGCAAGTCAAAATTCCCTCTGTGCAGCTGCTGTTGCTGCTGTTGTGAGAATATTAGTGGGAAAATAAGCACGTCAAAGATAGAAACTGTATTCATTTATTTCTTCCTTTATTGAATACAAGAGCCATTGCAAGGATGGTAGATGGCATGCAATTTTTATTTATTTTTTTTGGCCAAACTGTTATTTTTCATGTGTCAGAAGGGAGAAAAATTAAGAAAAGCAAGACTGGAAAATCACGATGTTCACTATCAGGGATGTGCAAAGCTTGAGAGATTAGATTCAAAGGCTATTGGGCAAAATCTCTGAACTGGACATTACTTTCCAAACAGAATCAGGAATTTGAATGAAATCATTGAACCAAATGCCTGAAGTGATTCTACGGCCCAGAAGAGAATGTGTGTGTGTGTGTTTCCCCCAAATTTAGTGGAATGAATATATATATATATATATATATATATATATATATATATATATATCTGCTAACTCAGTTCAGAAATAAAATTGAAGTATCAGATTGAATCCATTTTTCAAGTCAACTTGGTTTGTCAAATCAGATCCAGATGACAATTTCCATTCAAATCAACGCTTCAGGCAGAGCTGATCTGCACGTTCCCTATTAAGACATTTATTTCAGTTTAAGAGGAAATCAAACATGCGGTGTCATTATGGAACTGATGCAACTACTACATCCGATCTGACACCCATGTGAATTGAAATGAAACGAATGGGAGCGGCCCATCATCCCCCAGCCTACAAAGAAACCCAACCTTCACCCTTCCTTCCACATCACCTTCACGTCATCCCAGCTGGTGGTTGCATCAACTGAAACTCTAAGAATGGACGCTGAAATTGGTTTTCTTCTTATTCTCTCCTCCTCTCTTTTTTCTTACATGTCCTGACTTTCAGTTTAAAAGCAGGAGGACAGGGATCTTCCATCGCTCTTTAGAAAGTGTGCTGGGACTCCTTTTGCCTAAAGATCAGGATTTTAAAAAAAAACACTAAAATACACAAATAATAAATATTACAATAATGTCACAACTGGAAGCATCCAATAGCTACTCCAGGACTAGGAAAGAGCCATTACACATTGAGAAGTTATTGAGTGGTTCCTAAGTATAAATAACAGGCACATCTAGGAAATGGACAGTCCTGTATAGGGAAGGCCCATCTAATTTTCCTCGATTCCCAGAAGCCTTGTTAAAAACCCAGTGAATTTGCCTCTAGAATTTAAGTCCATTTCCACCTAACGTGGCCAACGAACGCGTCTGGTTTCTGTCACACCAGATGCTCTTGGATGAACCCACTAGAGGCATTTCAAACAAACGTAGCACACCACCTACGAACAGAATAAATCAATTAGAAGAATAAACTTTCAAGAACACTGCAGCGGGAGGGAAACTGTCATGGAAAGTTGATCGTTTGGTGTCACGCTTTTCTCTCCTCCTCTCTTTCATTGAGCTTCGAGATTAATCCATTTCCAGAGCGTGTTTCATATAACAATGGGACCCCCCTTGAAAACCTGACTTTCCAATCATTTGTTCTTGTTTAGCGGAGTATGCCCTGATTGATTTCCCCCCTCTTCTCTCCCCACCAAAGGAGGCTTGTATTTGTTTATTACATTATTACATTGAAGGGAGGGATCCTACCAGCTCCAACAGCAGATGAAAAACACCAATTCCTCAAAGGGTTTCCCCCCCCCCTTTTCATTTATCTTTTGTTTGACTACAGAAGGAACGGTTGCCAAAGGGGGGGGGGAAAGTGGCGAAAATTCAATGCACACGTTGGAGGGATTGCAAGAAAATCCACGGAGTGGTTTAAAACCACGGCGAGGGTTCAGAGGAGCATTCCATTGGGTAGTCTGAATCTGTCATGAAAAATTACGGAAAGAAAATGGATACAGGATCTAAATTTCATCCATGTCAATCCTGTAGGTTTTCATGCATGCTTCTGATCCATCCCAACCCTTTGCTTTATTTTTAAGTTCCAAAATCTCCAGTTGTTATCCTACTCTATTTTTATTTACTTATTGATTGGATTTATATAGCTGCCCATCTCACACATGTGATTCTCGGCGGCGTACAGTGAACAACCAGTTAAAACGAAACAACAGTTAAAAACAGTTAAGCACAAATACGAATACAAATTTTCCTGATTCCTGGAAGAGCCTGTCTCTGTAACCTTCTCTAATATATGCTTTGGTTTATATAACTGCACCTGACATACCGGTATTTTTACATACTTATATTAGTGAGGACAATTATCCAGTCAGGCTGACAGAGGAATTTTAGTTGCCATCTGGTCTGAGGAAAAAAAATTGGCTTTAAAGATGATTTCAAAGGAGAGAAAAAATTGGAGAAATTCTCACTGGTAGAAAGTGGTGTGCCTACATTTATTTAGTGTCGAAACAGCTGGGATGTGTGTGTGAATGTCCTTCCTTCCATTGTATCATCCAGTCTCCAGATATCTGATACCAGTCTCCAGAAAAGACCTTGGGAGGGGACATTTGCAGGTCACGGAAATCAAGAACAACTGTCCTGGTTAAAAAAAAGAAGAGTCTTGTCCATGAGAAATGGTTACAGATTCTGCTTGTCCTGTAGAAGTTCATAGAAATTGTCCACCCAGTTTCTCTGCCCACAAACATGGTGGTGTATCAAAAGGCTGTCCAATCATGTTGCCAAATGCAGATGTTCCAGGAAGAAAACAGTATATTCCATACTATACAACATACATGTCTCAGATGAATCTATAATTCTATCATGCATTAGTACTCTGTGGAGATTGGGCGTGGTATATCTGGAGTGGTATATTTTATATACCCATCTGGAGGAGAGACAATCGTTTCAACATCTTCACATTTACTATTTTCACAATCCCAATGAGTTTCAAGATCTTCACATTTACTATGACCCTTTTGGGTAGGCTAGGTCAAACAACAGACAGCACAGAGATTCCAGGTACGATGCTTTATTGTTGTAGGTAACGTAGTCTTGAACGTCTGTCCAGGTTTCTCTCTGCCCTATCTTATTCTAAACAAAATGGAGTTATTTTGAATTTCTTTCTCATACTTGCTTCAGTTTCTGGACTATGTCATCATTTCTCCAAGTCTTTTCTTAACATCTCATTCCTTCCTTCCCCAAGGTCATCTCCCAATTCCTTTACAGTTGGTCACCTTGCAACTTAATAAATGGAAGAACATGACCATCCAGCTCTGAGGACTTTTCAAAGGAATTTGAGAAGCAAATTCTGTCTGGTTTATTTCCCGAGAACTGGCAGAAAACAATGCACAAGGACTTGCCTACTCTGTACTCATTTATTTAGTTGACATCTTGGGAAACGATGTCGGTTGTATTTTGAAGCTGACCAATTCTCCCAGATATCTACGGTTGGCCTGCAGCATCCAGGGGGTAGTTCTTGTGGTAATATAACTCTAAAAAAATAATTAAAAAGTCCACATATGAAATCCACAGAGAAGCCATCCCAGAATTATCAGATCTGGAGCTTGCAACAGCCCTGTTTCTACCTCGAAAGCACCAAAGCTCTTGGCACTATGCACTGTTCAATATGCATGGCGTTCTTCCAAATGCCTTCACAACAGCTTTGGTTCCAAAGCCTTTAATCTTCCATTTTATGTCACCGCTGACTTAATCAAACCAAATGATGGCTAATGAGGAGTCTGAAAGCAGAGGACAATTTAGCGTTCTCCCCGGATACTAGTAAAAGTTGATGACATGCCCAGGTGCTTGCTCACCAGGAGAGATCTTTTCTCAGAATTCAGAGGAGAGAGAGAGAGAGGGAGAGAAGAAAACTGGTTTTGAACAAGTTGGTGCAATGCAGGCAGGGAGAAAAGGTTCAAGCATTTGGGAGCAAACTGGATTTCAGCAGCAGCCCATGATCTCTCTCCATCCCTTCCTCCCAGTAGGTACTGGCGGCTCTGCTATAGGCACTGGGAGGCTACAAAAAGAGATGGAGCACACCTCCTCTGATTTCTGCTCGAAGGCATTGAGTATCATACTGGTTGTATGTCTGCTCCTGCAATCATCAAGGCAGGAAGGAGGGTGACTGTCAGTGAAACAGAACCGATTTTAAATACAGAGCCCTTCTTGAAAAGAGGAGAGGAGCGAGGGATCCCCATAACATCCTGTTGTGTTTTCTCAACTCTGGCTCCCCCCCCCCCCCCGTCTTATTTGCTTTTCTGGCCAGTTGGCTTCCTTGCAGAATTCTCCTTTGCCCTGATAACCGAGATAGCAAACCCTGGGAAAAAATCAGGATACTTTGTGTAAGCAGACAATACATGTCCATGTATTTGTGTGTTGATTGATCTTATGAGTTCATGTGGGGGTTGGGATGAAAGAGAGACCTTTGTTATGTTAAAATAATACTTGGCCATACGTTTCATTCCAGGGAGACCATGATACCCTCTCTCTTTGGATTCTACCAGTCTAGGCTGTGGGTGGCCGTACCATTTCAAAGTGGATGTTACAGGGTTGAATGTTTCCCTGTAAAAACAACCCTTCTGCATAAAAAACTGGGGTGCTATGATATTTTGGATGTTGTTCATGATAGACTGCCCCAATATGCTGGTTACCTATGTATCATTAATAGGCTTTTGTGTTGCTTCAGGTAACCACATAAACCTCATCGACAGGGAGGCAAGGTGGCGGCCACAGTAGCAGAATCAAAGCCCCACCCCTTTTGCACATTCTCCACCCACATGGGTGGGTTTTTGGTCACACTGCCATGACTTCAATCTTGCCTTTTGGTGTCTCCACCCCCCCCCTGCCCCTGTAGATGCAGGTGGGTATACAAGATACGACCGTGCAGAAAACGACCGAAGTATTACATTTATCATGATATTAAAATGAAACCTCTGAGTCTGCTACTCTTCCTGCAAATGTTTCATTACAGGCTACACAATCTCATCAATGCATGGAAGGGTGGATTTTGCTGACTTTTTATATGTGGTAGCTTGTCCTACCAGCCACGATTGGATATCATTTCTTCTTGATTGCACTTGGAGAAAGGTACTGCTTCTCCTTCTGCTGTTCTTGTTTATCTGATGCTGGTTCCTGCTTCTGTGGATGTTGGTTAATAGGTGTGTGATGAGGGAGGATGTGTTCAGGTCTGTCGGCCTCTGTCCTTGATCTTTGGTGGCTTTCTTTCTTGAATCATTTGCAGATGAAGATTCTCTCAATGTCTCTCATTCATGCCCCTTCTCATATCACGGAGCTTTATCAGCCTTTTTGAATCATCAGGATTCTCTGAAAACCTTCAGGTCTGCCCTTCACAGGCAGAACCCATTATCTTTGGAGTCTTCTTTTATTCGGGGAAGCCAACCAATACAATATGAATTAGAGCTGTAGAAATTAGAGAGATTTATACTTGTTAAGGTGATGTGCCATTCTGGATCCTCTCCAACATCGGCTGTTGTACAAGTGGAAGGAAGAATTTGTATGTGCAACATGTGTGTGCAATTACCTCCTCCTCCTCCTCCTCCTCCTCCTCCTCCTCCTCCTCCTCCTCCTCCTCCTTCTTCTTCCTCCTCCTCCTCCTCCTCCTCCTCCTCCTCCTCCTCCTCCTTATTCTTTTTGAATTCTTATTCCATTTTGGGTTCCCACTTCTACTGCTGTTTGTACCCTCTAATCACAACATTTTGGCACAACTTATCTATAATTTGCCCTGTCTGAGGATACACAATAATCTCTTTGTGGCTTTAGATGAACTACTTAACTCTTTAGACCACCCAGAAAGAAGACAAGGAACCAGATCCAGCTTGGCTAGAAATGTAGACTTGGGTACAATCCCAGCTAAAGTGAATTTCCCTTTTGTGCTATGCTTTTTTTTTTTTTTTTGACAACAGAAAGCCATATCTAACTTATGTAGAAGTTTGCTGAAGCTTTTGGCAAAGGAGAAGACAGTAATGGCAAGGCAGAAGTCAAGGAAGGAAAGAGGATGGACCTATTATGGAACATGAACACATAATCAGCTAGCTGCACTGGGGTTGTTTTAGAAGGTATCTTTTGTAAGCTCAATACAGATTTCAAGATGTAGGGCTGTATAAAGCTTCAAAGGAGTGTTTTGATGTAATTAGACTTTCAGGAATGAATCCCTTCAAAATAGCTATTAAGTAGATTAGTGTGGCCACCACAAAACTGAGTGGTAGGGACATAGAGACTGAGTAATCAATGAACGCTTTGCAAAAGTGCATTTCCAATCTAGAGTAAGCTTGTAACTGGTGAGATTTTGAGAGCACGTTTGCAGGCATTCTCACAACTTGAGACGCTCAAGATGAGCCTCTGAATCAGGCTTGCTCCATTTTCCAAATCGGATCACCAATTCCACTTGAATTGTTCATTTAAATTGGGTCAGGGCCAATTCATAAACCGTGTCCCCCAGCAGTCCTCAATTAAGACAGTTTGAAAAGGAGAATGAAAAGTTTGTGGCATATCAAGTTGTCACTAGCCTTGATAGTTGATCATTACCTTCTAAATCTCAGACATTAAAAAATGGTGGGACAGAAAAGTTGGTAAGCACTCAGAAATGAGTTCTCAGGCTCTTCCAGTTGTCCCTGCTTAACCACCATTCAAAGTGCATACATGTTGATGGATTATAAAGATCAGACCTGGAAGGGATAAGCATTTATCTTTGCTTCCAAGAGAATCCAAGCATTCTGATTTTGTAAACATATTCAAAACTCCTGTGCCTTTTGAAAAGATTTGTATTTGTATGTCACTCTGAACATGCTGATAAATGTAAAAAAGTGATCAATAAATGGCCCTGCTTTGTGACAGGACATTGAACAATGACCCACAACAAGCTATGGTGAAAGGAATAAGTTCTCTGAGATTCCAAAGACCTGAATAAGTGCTTCATAGCATTCATAAATAAAGTAATGACAGGAGATGGGTATTGTTGAAATGCTGAAAATTCATTTAGTTATCTCTTTAAATTTAGAGTCTTTCCGGGAACTGCAAAAGAAAGTTTGAGCACTTTGGGATCACAGTATATCTTGAAAGATATTTTCAAACTAATTGTCTTCTGAGTTGGACTCCCTTATAAAGAAAGAAAGGTATGCTTATGGGAGTCTTCACTGATCTTGGAAAACCAAAACTGCTTGACTTCCCAACACGACTTCCTTCTAAAACTGAACTTTTGCCTGCCAACTAGTTGTCCTTCTGAGGCCAATGGCTCATAATGGCATTTCAAAGATGGTTGGAACATCTAATGCCCTAATGATTTTAGGGGTTCCAATTTCTCTTGTTTCCAGCCAGTTCTTCAAGAGAAATAGCCCGTTTCATATGATTGGTTGATTATATGATGTGTCATCTAGAGTTCAGCCATTCAAAAGGCATCATCTGATTTGTGGGTTAAGAAATCAGATGGGTGATTTATCTGAATTACTCCAGAAGAAGTTGAAATCCTTCAACAATTTCCTCTTTCCCAATGACAGAGGAATCCTACTGAAAAATCTCCCTGAGAAGAAATTTTGCATACCGTCTTCTTATGAGATTTAATTAAAGAGTGGGAAAGCAGAGAGGCTGTAAACCACAGAACAGAGGGTTATATAGTGAAGGAAAGGGCATTTACACATATCCCCAGGCACTTCAGTAAGTAAGCATGTTCACTCTCCAACCATGAGAATTTCTTCGTGAAGAAATCTCAAAATCCAATTTCATCAGAGTGAATCAAAATTGGAAGAAAAAAAAAATCAGAATTTCTCTGTCCAGGACTAATTCTGGTACTGCAAATCAGTAAAGGAGCAGACACACACACACACCATTGATGTAATGTTTGATATGCTTGTAGGCACTTGCATTGTTCTTTTGTATTGTTTAACCAATGGGTGGGATAACTCAGATGAAAGATTGTAGAAAAAGAATGTGGATGTCATAAAAGGAATGTGAGAGTGTTCTACGCTCCCTTCCACTGGGAAATTCCCACAAAGATCCTTGCAACTTGGCTAAGTACCAGAGCAAGTGTAGTACAACTCTTTAATCATTCCCTTAAAAGGAGTATGAAACAGAGTGCCATGCACTTTCCAGCATGTTCTGCACCAAGAATACGTCCTGAAGGTCACCACAGAAGGGAACCTTCCATCTTCTACTGGAAGAGATCACTGGAAGCTGAAGAGAGAGGAGGCCATGACTTTACTACACTTTTAGTTCATACTTAACTACCAAGACACCTTTCCATCTGGATATGGAGACCAGACCAATCTCTCTGGTCAACGGTGGCCCTCTGATGGGCCGTGGCTTCTTAATATTAGTTGTCACAGCATGAATCCAATTTGCCTTGCTTCCATGAATTCTCAGGCCCTCCCAGCTGTCCCTGCTTAACCACCATCCGAAATTCCTACATGTTGATGGGTTATAAAGAACAAACCTGGAAGGGGAAAAAGCTGTATAGTATTATTAACAATAGCACTACAGTTGTTGCGGTTGATACTTAACCACCAAATTCAATGAAAAATACATCCTCTAAGCTCTATTTTTCCCTTCCTGGGGAAAACATTTTTTTCCCTTCAATTTCCAGGAATATTTAATAAAGGAGAGGCTTTGAAGGAGCCCAAGTAAGACCAGATGCTTCAGGAAATGCTGAGTTTATAAAACTTAAGCACATTTTAAAGAAACAAGGGCATAGGAAAGGATCTATATAAACATAGTTTATGAGGTGCTAACTCCAAGACCAGAATATACTTCCCCCCCCCTTGAAATAATCACTAAAGAGGTGCGAAGGAAAGAAGCAGACCCCATTTCTCCTCTAGGGCCTCAGAGAAAGTTCTCTTCCCATACCTCACCACTAACCCAGCAAATTTTAGGGATGTGGGGGGGGGGGTCAACCTGGTGGTCAAAATTGGCTGCCATTCAGGTTTTGAAGCCAAAGCACAAATTCAACTTATCCTCTGTTTTGTGATAGAATCAAGTTGACAAGCTAATTGCATGACTTCTCTTGCAGAGTTCCAGAACAACCCCCAACACCAACCCCACTGGCCATGATCTTTGCATGAGTGAGAAGGGTTGCAAGGATAAGGTAAGAATTATGTGGTGTTTTTAAAGTGTTTCATCTTCTTTCCTGTTGTTGTTGTTATAACAGCCAGCCCCCAGTGACACCCAACTCCCAACATATCTGGGCAGTTCACATGTAAAAACATTTTAAAAATATATAATAATAGACAAAAATGAAGAACAGAGATGGCAAGAAGGACAAAAAACTGAACAGGAACTGAAAAGAAATGAACCCACAAAATCCAAAGAGGGCTTCACTCACCCTCACCAAAGGTCTAGGAGAAGAGCTAGGTCTTCATGGCCATTTGAAGCATTAGCAGAGTGGGGGCCATCTGGATCTCGCAGAATCTCAGTGAAATGAAATGGAACTATTTTATGGGATCTGCTCCAGATTTTCTGGATCCATGCCAGACCAAATCCAGATGGCGTGATTAGGAGGATCAGTTCTAGTTGGAAATGTTTACTGCAAAAAATTCAGGTAACCATCAAAAATAGGACCTTACAAATATATCAGGGCTAGCTCTGGATGAAGGAAATCTCTGGAATCGGTTTTCTACCCATGCAGCTATCAAAAATTGTGAAAGCACTGGGGGAAAACTAAGATGGCAGGTGCAGTTGGGAAGTGACCTTCTAAGCTTTATTACAGTCCTTGAATCATTCCTGAGGCCGGTTTCTTTTTGGATTAAATCAATGGGACCGGCTAAGTAAAGCTGAGATGACTGAGTCAGATATGACAAGGTACTTAATGATAGCAAACACCATTTTTTTTAAGAACCAAGACTGTGAAAAAACTGCCTCAGTGGTTCAGAAGAATCCTTTTTACCCTGATGTGATGGGATCGGTCTATGAACAGTTTGAATGCTCATTCAAAAAATTATTGGATCTCTGGGGAAAGAGGAAAATAAGTCAGTCACAGAATGTCTTCTGCTCTACAATAAAAGGTCTGCCATCAACCAAAACCTGATGCCATGGTATTGGCATTTCCATCAATATCTCTGACCTTATCAGGCTTCTGGCCCACTACTTTCATTACAAGCAGTAGTAATTGTTTGAAAATCTTACACTGAAAACACGCACACGCATACTGAAAACCATTACCTGAAGCTGCGTTTAGGCTGATTAAAATGGAAAGAATTTTAAGAACACCAATCACGTCCTCCTTCTTCCAGCTTTTAAAACTTTGAATCCCTGATGTTCAATATGCTCAACTATTCATGGTCAGTTATACTAAGATTATTTTTTCATGTTTTTCAAGTTGCAGAGTTCAGTTTTAAATTGAGAGATATTTTGGTTTGCCTCTAATTGCAGACACTCTCTTCTGCCCATACATTTTCTTTCTTTCTTTCTTTCTTTCTTTCTTTCTTTCTTTCTTTCTTTCTTTCTTTCTTTCTTTCTTTCTTCCTTCCTTCCTTCCTTCCTTCCTTCCTTCCTTCCTTTCCTTCTTCCTTCCTTTCTTCTTTCTTTCTGTCTTTCTTCTTTCTCTCTCTTCTTCTTCCTCCCTCCCTCCCTCCCTCCCTCCCTCCCTTCCTTCCTTCCTTCCTTCCTTCCTTCCTTCCTTCCTTCCTTTCTTCTTTCTTTCTGTCTTTCTTCTTTCTCTCTCTTCTTCTCCCTCCCTCCCTCCTTCCTTCCTTCCTTCCTTCCTTCCTTCCTTCCTTCTTCCTTCCTTCCTTCCTTTCTTGTTTCTTTCTGTCTTTCTTCTTTCTCTCTCTTCTTCTCCCTCCCTCCCTCCCTCCCTCCCTCCCTTCCTTCCTTCCTTCCTTCCTTCCTTCCTTCCTTCCTTCCTTCCTTCCTTCCTTCCTTCCTTCCTTCCTTCCTTCCTTCCTCATCAGAACAGAAAACTATGAATCCAAAAAATAATTTTGTATTTTGAACCCGACTTCTTCCATTTAGTTTCTTGGAGAAGTTAGTTTTTCTTTTCTTTTCATTAGTTTGTCTTTTGGAAAAGAGGCATTACTTTCCTGGCCACACCCTCTATGAAAGCCACTTGGTGAGAACATCCACAGAATTCTCACTCTGCACATGGCACAAGAAAAAAATAAAAGGTAAAATGGGAGCACTGGAAGCTCAAGGGAAGCCAAAAACACCCCAGCGTCTTGGCCCAACTGATTTTCCCCACGTTGCTAGCTAATCTGATGCGTGCCCTTAGCAGACAGTTCCACAATTTTCTGCTCTAATTTATGAGTTTTAGATTGCCAGTTGTGAAATAATTCACCAAGCAGCAAAACTAAGGGTGGAGGAGCAGGTGTCAATATACATTTAAGTAAAAAGGTTTTTTGAAAGCCTCGAGGTCAATTAGGAAAAGCAGTAGTTATTGGATATCAGGGAAAATGAAGAGGAGGACATGAAGAAGACAGTAATGAGGGAGGGTTCGATTGGAGTTGTCGATTCCTATTAAGTAAATAAGGCTTTTTTATTGCTATATAGCAATGGAGGAACCCCGTAACTTTCTGTGCAACTGGATTTATTCTATGGATTCTGCAAGGTAGTCAGTTATGATCTTGACTATTCTGAATGCCTAGAAGTTTAGCTTCCTGTTGGTAAGGAAAAAGCAGCTGAGAGTCCAACTGAATGGAAATTGGGACAGATTCACTGAAGACTTCCTCATATTGTTAAAAACTGGATTAGGGTGCCTGGATCAGCTCCAAGTCAAATTAAATGGTTTACTTGATTAAAACCGACTGAGCCATTTTAATCATTTGATCCCAGACTAGTGATTTGCTCAAATCAACTTTGAATCAAACCTCTGAACTGAAACTTTGCACAGCCCTATTTCAATCCCTTTCAATGAATTTCTCTAGAGGGGAAAGAAGACATGTAGAAAGAGAAATCTTCCCTTCAAATGCTCTGCTCACAAATTTGGTGGAGAAGTTTGAACAGCCAACTGCCCAGTAGACATTGAACAGAGATTGATACTAAGATGTCAAGGCTGAGTTTTCCAACAACAATTGAATCTGGTGGGTTGAGCATGGTCAATGCATGAGTTACCAAGTGGGATCAATTGATTTAATCCCATTGATGACCATTGGGTTATGTGTTATGGTGGGACTGGGAGAGGAATCGTGTTTCATCATTTTTGAAATTATTATTTAGAAGCTTTTGTTTCTCTATCTGCCATAACTGACAAGCAGTTGTGTGTTTGTCGGGGTGGCGGTGAGGAGTACGTTTTGCTTTTTGCAAGAGCCAGTAAATGGCATCTTCACTTTCTTGGTTCCTAACTTGTGGAAAAGCTTGTTGTCATCAAATACCTTTTGGAAACAGCAATCCAAAGCATTAATTTTTAATACTGAATGCTTTCTTCAAGCTCCTGGAGAGCAAAGTGAGAAATATCCCACATCTCTCTCTTAGGGTTAATCAAGTGCTCCATCTTTGCTTGTCCATTATCAGCAATTAAGGTTTTTCTCTCCACACACAAATCTCAGCTCTCTGCATGGATCACCGGACTCTCCAGAATGAAGTTGGCTTCTCCAGCCCTCTGATTCTTTTTTTCTGCAGGGTTTCTTCCCTCCCTCACCGCCAGCAGAGAACTCCATCTCTTGACTGGTGTATTTAAATGGAAGTGTCCTATGAGACTCCTCTGGCTTGGGAGGGTTGGGTTCAACAGCCTCTTCTCTTCATACTGTGAGCAGATATGTAGAACTGATGAGCAAACAACCTCAACTGCTCTCCTTCAAAAACATGACAGGAATCTTCTTCCATTTGATAACTAACCACTTATATCTCCTGCACCATTAGTGTGGCCTTCTTTATACTCATCACCTTCTCGATGTGTCATTTGGCTTCAAACTCATTCTCTGGGCAACTCAAGGATCAAAGGTACCACATGTCCATCTGAGGTTGATGGTCCAAAATTCCTAACCAGCCTCCTAAGGGGGCTTATTAGGACAGACCATCTGGAGGATTGGGTTGGTTCTCTCCCATCTTTTCTTACGTATACCTTCTCCATTATTCCATTTCAAATGTTCTTGCATGGCAATCAAGATGGGGGCTGCTATAGGATGTTGTGCTGACCCAGAGACCACTGAGTTAATTTGATGAAACCCGATTCATTAGGCTGCTTATGGATTTATTGGTAAATAAGTTTACAGTAAAGACATCTTGTCATTCTGCCAGGAGAATAATTTTTTGAGGGGGAGGTGCACCCCCCCAACTCAGGTTCTTGCCCAATGAATGTTTCAGTCATCTTTCTAACAGAAAGATAATAAATCTTAATAGAGGTACATTGTTAAGGTACAGATTCTCAATTTTCTCACATTCCCACGTATGTTTAAGTGCTGTTTAAAAGACCACTTTATGTTCTGCTTTAAAAAACAAGTCAAAGACGTTGTTACAGTCATCCTTGCATGGGATCTCCAAGGTGGAGCAAGGAGGTCAAGTGTTATTATGTACATCATAGTATCATCACGCAAATGACATTAATTCTGTAGCTTAAGTCATTTGCACAAGGTCATCATAATATAGGACATCATGTGTCTGAGGCAACATTCTGTGATCAGTAACATAGTCAGCCTCACAACATCGCAAATATATTGTCATCAAACCCCTGCCTAAAGCCTGAAGTAGATCACCCATACATAGGTGGGAAGCATAATGAGAATTATTTATTTAATTGTGCTGGAAAGAGGGCAGTGCAGGTATTAACATGTTGGACTGGAACTGGGGAGGACCATCTCCAAATCCCCACCAAACCATGGAGATACCTGGCTGATTGTAAGACCAACCCACCTAATAGGTGGTTCTTGTAAGGATAAAAGTAGGGAGACTGTATCTTGAGCTCAGATAGGTAAGATGGAAGGTAAATATCATCAGTGGTTAACTTTGAATAGCAGGCTCAATCATGGTTAATTTAAAAACATCTTAATATTTTCTAGGTTCTCATGAGAAATGGAACCCATGTAGTTAACTAATGCAACACGCTAGACCAAATTGGTTGGCTAGACTGTGGTTTAGTGTGTCATACAGTAGGCCACTAGAAATCTGCCACTTTTTCTCCACTTATCTTTATAAACTACCTTGTAGTCCTGGAAATAAAATTAGGCTTTAAAATGTGATTTATACATGAATATGTAAGTCCCACTTCTCAGCCATTTTTAAGCTTTTAGAAGAGATGTTCCCCCCCCCATAGGTCTTGCCCCCAATATGTTAGGGAGCTTTGGTTCTCTTATTATGGGTTGTACCCTTGTCTTGGTTCAACATCCTTAATAATCACCTATGCAAATATCCAATTTAAAGACTCTGTTAGAAAGCAATTTGATTCCTCGACTCTTTAAACTGAACCTTTGCATCAGATTGGGTATCAATTTTATGCAATGAATAGAATCCATTTGACGTGAATTGACTGGATGATTTGACGCCAGAGTGTGGTGTGGGCCAATTCACATTTTCCCCAGATGAAGTCAACAAATCACATCAGATCAGTTGCAACAATTAAACTGAAATGCCAATTTGAATGTGATATGAGGTAACTCACAACCACAATATTTAATTTCACATGGGGCGGGAACTGATATTCTAATCTATCTGTCTATCTATTCATCATCCCAACACTACACCCAATTTTTATATAAGGAAAGGAAAGGAAAGGAAAGGAAAGGAAAGGAAAGGAAAGGAAAGGAAAGGAAAGGAAAGGAAAGGAAAGGAAAGGAAAGGAAAGGAAAGGAAAGGAAAGGAAAGTTGAGGGAGAGAGGGAGGGAGGAGAGAGGGAAGGGAAGGGAAGGGAAGGGAAGGGAAGGGAAGGGAAGGGAAGGGAAGGGAAGGGAAGGGAAGGGAAGGGAAGGGAAGGGAAGGGAAGGGAAGGGAGCTCATTAACTTGTTTGACCTTTGAGACGAAAACGACTGTTACCTTCTCATGTACCAGCTCTGCCTCTTGGTTGTGTCAATATGATAGCCTCATTAGGAAAAGGCAGATAAGGCTCTGAGGGACAGGAGGTCTGCCACCTCGGTGAAACTGGCATTCAGTGACCTAATGCTGGCATAAATAAAGCAATGACATGGACCAATCTGTCAGCTTTTCACATAAAATTAACCACTGTTCCATGGCTGTGCGGTCCTTTAGCACCACGGAGCAAGAGAGGAGCAATATAACAAAGCGTCCTGACAGCTGTGTGGTCTCAAAGATCTCGATTGTCTTGGTCTTCCAAATGGAGCATTGGGCTTTTACAAAGCTGCTTTCCTGAGTGTCAGTGAGTGCCTGATGCATGTGAAGAAATAATGTTCTTTCTCCAGCATTTAATGTATGATGACCTTGGAAATTTATCGAGCTCAGGTTGTGGAGCTTCAGGGCAAGGGGAATAGCACAAAAATCCTCTGACTTTATCATAGAGACTTTGTGTTCAAAAAGTAAATTTGGATCTAAGCATCAGAACTGCAGCTTTAATGATCAGCTCAGTTACTTGTGGATTACACCATGATGGTCCCTGGGAGGTATTCTTGGTACATATTTTGTCCCATATTTTTTACATTATAAGAAGTCTTTCTTCATTGTTGGTGGGAGATCTATCCTTTGATCCAGTATTAAAAGCTGTTCTGGATTAATCACAGGCTGGTGGGTTAGGTAATCCAGCACAGTCCAGGAGGTTTGGACTCCACTTTCCATAATGTCTGACCATTGGCCATGTTGACAGTAACTGATGTAACTGGGGTAGATAATGTCTACCCCAAGTCTTATATTAAATTCTAAACCAAGATTATACAATCTTCTTTAGATCATAGGCCACTTGGGGGTTGCACTCTAAAAACCTCCCGGGGCCAAAAGAAAAGCAAGATTTGATTTGATTTAAAAGCAATGAAGACTGCAATATGTTAGAATGAATAAGATTGTTTCCCTGTGTATTTATTAATCCCTCCCTAGATCACGTTAAAGATGATCATTCATTTGCAGCTTCTCAAATGTTCTGAAAAGTGCAATGCAACTCTGTATTTACAGTACATCTCTATTTGTTGTGCTTTTGGCTCTTCAACTTTTCAAAGCTTAGGACTGGGGTATTTAAAAGGTTGCTCGAGTCTGTGGTTGGCTTTGTACAACACACTGAGTCAACTGTTTTGTGGGTTTGCACAAAACTACAGCTATAGACTCATTTATGGACAGGGATGGATCTGGCCAAAGTTCTAGTCTTGAGTGTAAAGGCAGGCTGAGGTTGATTCAGGTCAGGACAATAGCCCTCTGCAGAGGCAGCTGGCTTCATTCCTCAGCCATACTGTCATGCCATCCTTCTTTCTCACATGGTGCTCATGATCAGATGCAGAGCAAGTCATCTGGATATTCCCATGGCACGTTGGGAAGCAACATGTAGGGAACAGAAAGATCCACCCCCATTTTCCACATAGTGCTTCTTTCTCTGAGCCTGTGGATGTATTCACCTGTTGAAAGGGAAACTCTGGTGTCCTCATCCCTCAGCGTTGTGCAGCAAAGTTGCTTGAGAGAGGAAGTGAGAAATGGGGGCGCGCCACGTCTGAGCAAGGTGTCGATATGGGTGTGGGTGTGCATACAGTCAAGATGATGGCTCAAAGTGGGGTGTAAGATGGAAGAAGAAAAAGAAATGGAGGAGTGGAGGAGAAACCCAACATTCAGATCTTCAGAATTATGATTATTGTTGTTAGGGTGATGATTATTTCATGGCATTTCCATTCCACCTTTTTTCTGAAAGCTCAAGGCACTTTACATCAAAGCCTCTCCTAATTTTATTCCTCCCTGCAGCTATAACCCTGCTATTTGATTCTGTATCTGTGTAAGTAGGTGTACACTTCAATCTAATTTCTTTTTCTATGGGGAGGGGAACAGGGAAAGGGAACACCCTGCAAGCAGAAAATCAGCATTTAATGGGTTGGGCTGGATATACTTTGCTAGAGACATGAACTTTCAATTCACAGTGAGTTGCTGTTGTGATCGTTGCTATGAGATGAAGCATTTTTTTTTTAACGAAACTCTAAAAGAGATACAGCCTTGTGTATCAGTGGAAGATACTACTACTATCTAGAAAACAGCTAGATTCAAGGCCCTATATTGTTGACAGTGATTTTCCTGAGAAAAGTTGAGGTTTAATTGTAATTCAGTCCTCCTCCTCCTCCTCCTCCTCAACTTATAGAGACGGGAGAAGGTATTTAGGCTGGTGAGTCCAACCCACTTCTCAATGGAGTAATCGAAATAAAGCGTTTTTATAAATTTGAACTGATCCACACAATGGAGAGTTCACCATCTCCCTTGCTAATTGCTTCTATCCTCTGTCTCATATATGTAATGCAAGTAACACAGACTAACATGCAGATCTATCATAACGTGTGGTTGTGTCTTTAATATGTACACCCGCTCCTTGCATCTGCTGAGACAGTCAGGGAAAAACCCACAGAGACTTTTTTAAAAGACTGGAAGCCTTCTACAGATTTTTTGCTGAAAAAAGAAAAGACCGAACTGATGATTTATAGATTTGGGGACTAGAAAGGGTTAAGGAGTAATGAGTAAGGTGGCAATTACTTGATAGGTAGAAAGAAGGGCGGAAGTCAAAATTCTATGTCTCCTTTCTCTTTCTCACTTCTTTTCTTTTTCCTTTCCTATTCTTTTGCTTTTTCTTATTTTTCTTTTCATTTTTTATACTTTTAATGTATTGTAAAATTCTATTTTTTTTTTTAAAAAAAGAAAGCCTAACAGAATAAAGGAACAGGAATAAAGGAAGCCCCAGTCGTGGTGCCCACTCCCAAACTCCCTTCAGAATATCAGTTTCTGCTTAGCAGGAGAGAAGAAAGGTGAAACACAGTGAGTATACTCAATCTTCAAAGCATTCAGCTATTAGGCTTCAGAAGTTAGTTTTGTCTTGTTGCATTGTTTTTTGCTGCCGTTTCTTCTTCTTCTTCTTCTTCTTCTTCTTCTTCTTCTTCTTCTTCTTCTTCTTCTTCTTCTTCTTCTTCTTCTTCTTCTTCTTCTTCTTCTTCTTCTTCTTCTTCTTCTAATTGGTGAGGTGCGAGAGGAAGGTAGAACCAAAGAAATGGGCGTAGGAAATTATGGAAGGCTAAAGGTATACTGTATTGTAACAGCAGCAATGGTTAACCAAGGTGATAGAAGATCAAAGCGAAGATGGCTATTACAGCGAGATACCTCATTCAGAGATGTGCCTTCAGGCTGCCTCTCCTGTTCAGCCTCTTCCCCAGCAAAGCATTGCCCTGGATCCCATTAACCAAAAGGTGTCAAACCTGTTCCAACAGCTTTACTTCGTCTGGGTGCAACTCTAGAGACAGAGTCTCCACCCCTGCTAGGGCTGAGCCAAAAAATGTCTTTGGCGTTTTGTAAATCGCTCTTGTTCCATTGGATAGACATTTGATTTTTTTAATTCTATTTTTTTTTATTTCAAAGGAGAAGAGGATTTTTGTGGAGGTGGAGGATGGATTTCTTACCCTTGTTCAGGAAGAAGGTGGCCTAAATATGAGTCGGACTTCTCCATCTTTGGATAGTCTTTTATCTAGTAGCTTCAGGGGTATAATCGAGCTGGTTGGGTCTGGTTCAGGTGACTGACTGTTTTGTTTTTTAAATACCAGCAGAGGAGTTCAGCAATCTGGTGTTTTTCAGGGCCCTCAAGCAGGAGCTGGCTTCATCCAATCACAGGCTCTTCACAAAGGAGAAGATGCCTCCATCCTGGCTCCAGTGGGACATGTCAGGCAACATATTTAGAAGAATAAAAGGGAAGCTGCACAGCCCTGCCAAAGGCATGTGGTAATGCCGGCCCAGAAGCACTAGGGATTATGCATTAAGAAGGAAAGTTCTTCCACCACCTAAAGAGCTGAACATAAGGAAAAGTGGCGTCTCCTTGCAGAAAGCCTTCTCTGACTGCACTAGTACCATCTCCACTGTTTGCCTTGTCCCACCCCTTACTTGTTGAGGAACCTGTTGTCACCTAATGTAGATAATACCCACAAGTAATCTCTAGCTTTCCTTCACTTCTTCCTAGTGTTTTGTAGTCTCTTGGCTGCTCTTGTCTTCATTCAATTCCCTGGGAAGACATCCAGAGATAATTTCGCCTCTGGATTGCCAACAGAGCCTTAGGAACTATAGAAATGACCTTTTTGACCTCTCTGCAATGAGAAAATAATCTCAGAACTATCACCAGAAGAAACCCTGAAAAAATTCTCAAGCACTCTGAGGATTAAGAAGTGTTATAGGGAAGAGATGGTCAGCAGATATCTGGCCATGATGCAAGAGTAACTTAATTGATCTTGGTGCTTATTTCTCTGACTTGCAAAGAAGGTAGCAGCACAGTTCATCTCAGACAGCAATAGGGTGGAGCCAGTCCTGTAGTTTAACAATATATACATTAGGTCATACAAAGGTCTCCATTTTATTTTGAGTAAGAATCAATCGAACCTTTCTTTCACCAAAAAGAAGGAAAATGTCTGGAGCACTGAGACTCACCCTTAGAAGAAGGAAACAGAAGATGGAATTGCCATCACGAGCCACATGCCATTTTGCCTCCTCTCAATTTCTGTAATATCGCGCTTATTTGAGGGCATCATGAGAAGATGGCAGGAATAAAAGAAAGGAGAAGACAGAGAATATTAAAACAAATGCTGGTTTTAAAAGGCTTCAATCTGGGATGGCGGGGTTGAAAAAAAGAAAAATCAGTCAAGACAAACTCTAAGAAACTCTGTTGTTTGCCGCCCAGAGTCACTTTTATGTGAGATGGGTGGCTATATAAATATGGTAAATAAATAAAAATAAGAAAAATACATCTTTTGATAGTCTGACAGTTGCAAAGTATCATGAAGCTATGTACTGAGTGGGGAGAAACCTCAATCAACCACCTTTGTACTCAGGACACATCATGACTTGATAACCTGACTTTAGTTGTGGAGTCCTTGGGGTTCTCTGAGCTTGGTTCTTTTCTTGCAAACATTTCATGAAACGTTTGCAAGAAAAGAACCAAGCTCAGAGAACCCCAAGGACTCCACAGTTGAACCCTGAGCTACACATATTCACCTCTATTGGGATCTGACTTCAGTTTGACGCGCATCTTCTGATTTGAAGTCTAAGACACAGAACCAAGTTCTGCAAAGTTGTCTTTCCATAGCTTGTCTGAGTTGGTCTCCCTTCCAATATATGGAGAGGCTATGCTACTTACCTTACAATGGGACCAGTCCTAGACTGAAGCAGGCTTTTGCTTCCACAAGATGACAACAAATGAAGTTATTAACACATTGGACTGTAGAACTGAGGAAGCAAAGAAGGAGGTGTGAGATTTTCTCCCTTAGGTGTTAAATAATTTGGATTCTACACACCTGGTCTTCATATGCAGCTCTGTCTTAGGCAGCAGAATGACCTTGCTATAGAATCAGCTATAACATCTTTCTTTTGATGCTGGAGGGAGGGAGGGAGGGAGGGAGAGAGAGAGGGAGAGAGAGAGAGAGAGAGAGAGAGAGAGAGAGAGAGAGAGAGAGATTGTCCCCTTTTGTTGAATGGAACAATTCCCAACAGCCTGACTTTCTTTCATCCTTGTTTGCAAAGTCAGTGAAATGGGGGGGGGGGGGCAGAATGTGCCTCTAATTATTATCCCTCTATGCTTAAAAACCTCTCTCTGAACTTTTAAGTCTCCTCAAGTTTCAGGTCTTCTGTCTCTCCCTTCTTATTTAAACTCATCTACAGAAAGCTATAAAAAAACCCTGACACTATAAATTCCCTCGTAAACCTTCATTTTATAGGTTTAATTGCTTTTTTTTTTTTTAACAGCCTGGCAGGCTTTGTTCCCTCTGCATTTTTCAGAAAGGTGCTTGCATTAGTTTATCGTGAAGTTGGCAAGATGAGAGTATGAAGATGCAAACTGGTTGGTGGGCCCTCTGCTGGCATCAGGGACTTGATTGTGAAAGTGCTAAAGTCATGGTCAAAAATCCCACTTGCAGGACCGTCTCTTCCTGAGGGTATCTGCCTGTCCCACCAGGTCAGATAGTGTGGGCATGCTCCAGGTCCCTTCCCTTAAATGGAGTAATCTAACAGGACCTAGGAAGCAAAGCCTTCCCTGTAGCCACTCCTGACCTGTGGAACACCCTTCCCCTTGAGATCCGACAGACTCCCACCATCTGTAATGGTATGTGAGAAAGACCTTAAAAGACGGGGGGCAGGGGGAAGAGATGGTGCCTAGGGAACAGTCAGATAAGAGAGGGCATAGCCCATAGCTCCATAATGGCTGGGGCAAGAGGCTCAAAATGGACCCTCCCTAATTTCTTGGGCTGTAAAGGAGACGGCGGGAGATTTGTACTTCCAGACTTGCAAGATTCTGGTAATGTTACCTTACAATAAAGTAGAATTAGCTCATCTGGTCATGTTTCCTGACTGGTCTACCTGGGAAGGCTGACACCTTCCTCGCCTTAGGTCTTGAAGAGCTGGCTCTTCCCACAAGCAATGGGGTAGGATGAGGTTGGAAACCAGCAAGAAGGTTGTAGCTGTATGGATGATTGCTGCCCCTAGGTGCCATGAGTTTTATAGAGTTTTTATAAAGTTTTATTTTATGGTTTGGAGGATTCTGCTTTTTTTTTTTTTTTAAACTGTTGTGTGCTCTGTCCAGGGTTGTTGTTACAATATGGATAGTTATATAAGTCTTTTAAAATAAAAAAGTCCTGAAGTTGAGCTTCTGATGACTACATAAAGATGTGGATGGAATTTTTCTTGAAAGTGATGCTTCTTCCAGGATGTTCTTTTCAACCCCCTATCTAGCGCCATTGGTATTCCCCAGTTGTCTCCTATCCAATCACTAACCAGGTACAATCCTGCTTAGCTTCTGAACCCAGACAAGATCACCCAGCTACTGCCAGCTGTTGAGACATGACAACTGCAAAAAGACAGCTATTAAGGATGCCACAGCAGCATCTTGACTTCCACTGCCTTCCAGATGTGGCAAGACATTGGTGTTCACCATCTCCAACCTGTATGCTCAGAGGTCATGCTGGTTGGAGATGGGAACCAATGTTTAATTCATCAGGAGGATGTGAGGGTTGGGGAGTCAGCTAGGGAGCCCTTTTATGGGCAATATGCAAGAACATGAGATAAAAACCCAACAGGAAGAAGATGAAGGCCTAACAGGCAATACATGGCAACTACCCTGATTGTTCCTACCCAACCCACTAGATCCAACAGGGTGAGTATGCTCCGGGTCCCATTTATTAAACAATGCCATCTGGCAGGACCCAGAAAGCAAATCTTCTCTGTCACACCACCTGCCCTTTGGAAAAACATACTCCCTGAGATTCATGGGGCCCCAACCCTGCTAGCATAAATCCTGAAGATCTGGATATTGCCTTGGTCATGGTGTCTGGAGGCAAGGTAATTCCATCACTATGATTTGGTGCTTTTTATGAGTTGAGTTGGGGTGTCCCCAGCTGGCATTATTTCATTATTAATCCTTGCTGTTTTTGTTGGGTTGTAATCCTATGTGTGCCACCCCGAGTCACAGTTGTGAGATTTGACTGCTTTATAAATTGATACTGTTAATAAATAAACAAGTTAACCCAAAGAGTCTTCTAGTATCGCTGCAGTGCAATTTCTCCTATTCCAATGTTCTCCAGATGTGTCAAACGTTAGATTTATTTGCTAGAATCCTTGGGAATTATGGAAGCTGGCACATTTCTCATCAGCTGACACTTTCAAATACTCCTCCCAGAATTAACCACAATTTAGAGCATTCATACTGGTCTCAACATGATATAGCCTAGATTTGGATAACACGCCAAATCAGGTTGATGCAGGAAAAGTCACACTAGGTGTAATTGTGCAAAAAGACATTTCATCTCTTCCCACATTGATTGGGGAAATGAAGGGAAGCCTCCTCTCTTAGATTTGAGGTGCTTTCAAGGTTATTATGTGGTAGACCTTTTATATTATTTTATAAATCTGATTTGTAAAAAATCTCTTTTCTATACTGAGTTTGAATTCTGGAGCCTGGAAACCCTGGGAAAAACACTAATTCTGAAGCATCTATAGCAACAAACACCTGCCAAGTATTTTCCCCCCACCACTGCTCATTTCCTTTATTGCAAGAAAATTTTCTTTCCAAATCTCTTTCAGAGAAGACGTCCATGAAGGAATTCATTGCCTTATGGCTCATTTGAAAGACAGTGAGAAATGCTGGAGAATTTCTCTGCCTGCCATTGAAAATCAGGCATGGTTATGGGAAAGTCACTTTGGAAATTCACTGATCATCATAGAAGCCAGTGGATTTGAAGGACAGGAAATTCCAGGCAAAGAAAAGGATGTTCTGTTTTATATGGTGCATCACTGATCTACAGAACTCACAACCACGAGATGGTGGATCCAATGAAAGCAAAGGGAGGAAAATAAGGCAAAAGCTCAAGATGGATACATTAATCAATCACCAATAAATCTCTTTTGTCCTATTTTTAGGTTGAACCTGCATTGTCAATCATCAGTGCAAAATGTGATTTTTTTAAACAAGCAACTTGAATATGTTTCACCGATAAGGGAGAATATCTGTAGCTCAGGGTTGAACTGTGGAGTCCTTGGGGCTCTTTGAGCTTGGTTGTTTTCTTGCAAACATTCATTACCCGGCTAGGTAACATCTTCAGTGGTAGCCTACGAACCATTGAGATATAAATGTGTTTTATTTCAGCGTTTGCATTTCTGAGCCTCAGAAGGAGTATGTTCTTTTCAACTCAAAAGAGATTATTTCTCTGGGTTTGTCTTAAAATAGGGCTTCTGACCAGAGTTCTCATGCAAGGCAGAAATGACAAGGTGCAAATTATCCTACTTTGGACACATTATGCAAAGACCCAGCTCTCTGAAGAAGCCTCTAATGCTGGGAAACGTGGAAGGAAAGAGAAGAAGAGGAGGACCAGCAGCAAAGGGGATGGACTCAGTTACAGCGGTGATGTGGGCCTCATTGGAAGACCTGAAGGACCAGGTTAGAGACATATCATCGTGGAGAAAATCTATCTGTGTGGTTGCTAAGAGTCAACAATGACTTGATGTCACATAATCAATCAATCAATCAATCAATCAGGCCTTTTGAATCGCAACAGCATTTCTTGAGCGGAGGATTGATTTGTGGAACTTGTAGAAGTGTGACATCTGAAAGATCTTTAAATATAAGGAAAGTTGAATTGGGTTGCAGTAGAATGTGAATAAATCAGAGTTGCCAGGAATTCCTAAATCTGGTGGAATGCAGGAAAAAGTACTGTGTTAGTAAATGGGGCTGATTTGCTCTGCAGTCCCTGTATCTTGTAAATGTGGTTTTATTTGCCTGTTGTGAGAGTCCCGGGATGAAACTATTAAAGGGACAAGCTTTATATGGTTTGCAAAACTGTAGCCTAGACATGTTTGGGGCCTGCCAGTATGTCCCTCCCTTCTTTCCTTTACAAGGTCCCAACCAAGTCACAAGGTTAAAACCAGAGGGCATTGGTTGCTGTAGGGTTTTTTTTTACAAAGTGTAAAGGATCAAAGTAATTAGCTGAGAGTCAAAGCTTAGGAGTGCTGGAGAAGTAATCCATGCCTTACTTGGACAATAGACGTTCAGCCTACCTTTGCTCTCATTTTCACAAGCAGGAGCAAGCAAACAAGGAGAGCATAAGAAGATTAAGAGGTACACAAGGAAGATTTTCTGAGAACAATGTGCATGAGCCAAACTACATATCTTAATCTCAGGCAGCTTTTAGGTCCAGGGAGAGCAACATTTTTAATTTGCCTGGTCTCTGAGAACTGTCAGGCATGTGGCTGAGGCAGTCACATCTGTCACCGTAGTTCCTCACTCTGATATTCTCCTGTTTATTAGAGCTGTGCATGCTTTCAAAGGGATTCAGAAGTATGTTGGACCTCACGCAAGCAAAAACATAGGACATCTTTGGTATTCATCAAAAACCTCATCTTTTGTGCTTGTGGTGGGTCTCTGTAAGTTTGGGGGGGAAATGTGACAGCTTTAAGAAGTCAACACCATTGAGATGGACTCCTTAAACGATGAGTGCTAATTGATGGAACATGGGACACTTTTGTGTACTAGTTCTCATTCAATATAGCAAATTAATTTTAGAAATTATTTCAAAGGAGGACAGTGTTTTTTGTTTTTTGTTTTTTTACAATTCTCCCCTCCCCAGTATGATGTAGTATTGTATTTATGCATTGATGAATTGATCAAGGAATGCATGGAAATGTCGTGCTTTTCATGGCATGATCCTCTTTCCTCCAATCTGTAGTCTTCCTGTTTTCTCAACCTTCAGCTAAACCCAAAGGGAAGATGTCATAGAGAAACTTTTCCCTCAAGTTTACTTTTCAGGAGCAATGTCACCATAAGAGGAAGTCTTGTCCCCAAGAAATTGTGGAAGACATCCAATTTCCCCTGGAGAAGTTTTGAGAAATCATCTTCCCAACTTCTCTGTTCACAAAGGTGATGGAGAATCACAAAAGACCAATTCCTCTTGTTCTAACAGGCATAGGTTAAGAAGTGATTGCCAAAATGGGATAAATCTCTAGAGCTTCCTGTACTAGAAAATTTGTAAAAGGCTGCTTGTAGAATTTCTTACCTTGCCCAAAAGGGAGAGAACATGAAACATCCAGTAGACTCCACTGCATTACTGACTTCTAGACAGCATATTAGAATAACTTTACATATGTATACTTGCTCCAAACTCAGGTACCCATGTTAACATCTCAGTTCTGCCAAGGTTTCATGAGCATTCAAGCAAGGACCGGTCCCTGGTTACTTCTGCTCAGGAATAGAAATCTAAAATGTTGATCTCTCTATGAGTGTGTGACATAGCACCAGGGAACATCAGTGTCTTATTTCTCAAAGAGATTATGGAAAACCAAAAGAACAGGTTGTGGTAAGGTGTCTGATTTAGAAATGCCAGTCTTCAACCCGGAGAAAGCAACCTGCAAGCCAATGATCTCTGAGTGATTTCAGCTCTATACATCAATCCAACACATCTGTGATATCCAGAGACATAGCCTTATCCCCTTTGCAGTAATACTATGCCAAAATATGTTTGCCAGTTTTCTCCAAATGTTCTTCCTCCTTATTTCAAGAAGCTGTATGATTTTTTTAGCATTTCCTGGGGACATGACTTTGAGCCAACTTTTGAGGGAGAAATGGCAGAGGGCGTGGTTTCATTTTTTATACTCTGTAGCCTCTCTGGCTGCCCTTACTTCCTGATCAGATCTGATTTCTTAAGAGGCATTCCTTTATGGTACTGAGATTTAGAGGAAGTCAGGTAGGCCATCTGGACCTTCAGGGTAGTCCCTTCATATTTTCTCAGTTTTGTGTTTATTGAATGTCTGTCATTGGCTGCCGCTACCAGCTCCAGGGATTGGAGGAGGTGGCAAGTCTTGGACAGCATGTTCCACTGAGCCCCCACCCTCTACCCTCCAAATAGGCATTCTTCCTTGCCACTGTCATAATGGACCACTGTCGTCTCCTCTTCATCTTGACTCAACCTGCACTTGTGCTCATTCATCAGTGCAAATGGAGGCTCATCTGCCTTTATTTTCCTTCTGGCACTGCTCTCAAATTTGGAGTCTTAACAACAAGGAGGAAGAGAAGGAGCAAGTCCAAAGATGTCTCATAATCAGCACTGAATTGTCTGTCCAAGTTCTTCCTTTAACAGATGATCAGCAATGCTGAACTCTGATGCCAAGCCAATCTGGAGTGCTTATCCCCAGTAGCTAACAGTGGCCCTGGATGGCTCCTTTCCTTAGCCACCTCTAAATGTAAGCATCTTCCATCCAATGAACTTTCTCAATCAGCTTTAGTGGCTTTGATTCCAGGAGAACATGAGTAGCTGCCAACTGTAGATAAGGTGAAATTCTCAGCTTTATGGCAAGGGTCAGAAGGAGGTCTGGGCTTTGCCACTCTAGTGCCACTTAAAACCTTAAAATAGAACTCAAGTGGGAGGTAAGTGGTGCGCAGACCTTGTCTTGAACCTCTGCAAGAGGCTGATTTCTATCTACTTGAAACACCGATGGGAAGGTTGCCATGTCCTACTCAACCTCAGACCTCTCCATTAGCTCAGCTTTATCATCCGAAAGTGTTGATTATGGTAACTGCTTCCCGTGGTGTACTGTTTTTCCCTCTCCCTTTCTTTTTACATTGTTTGAAGAAACTGCTCCTATAAATGAAGGTGGTTTAGAGCACTATGGACTCCACACAACATGCTCAAAACTGAATCCCGGTAATATCTTTGGAGAGCAGCTGTGCAGTGTTGTGCTTGGCAGTCCACTTCAAGGAGGAAAGATAGCTTTGGGTAAGATTGGGGCACAGAACAGGCATTGTGCTGTTCTCCAAACACCCAGAAGTGACGATTAACGGATGTTCAATTAGGTATCTACAGATTATGCTTTGACGGCTATTGAAAATCAACACCCAGACTTTAATATTTCACTGCAACATATCTTTCTTCTCGGTCCATGCTTCCTAACCCTTTAACTTCTGGATTTCCTCTCCTCGTGACCCCTTTCTTTGAAGCCTTCCCCTGCTTCTAACTTTCTTAGCTTTGTACCATTGCTATGAAAAGAGAATCTGGAGTTAGAACTCAAATCTGAGCTCATTATACCGCTGCTATTCTGACAACATTTCTACCTGATCCAGAAGTCTTTATGGTCCTTCCAGGTGAAGAACATCAAATGGACAGGGTAGTCCTAAGAATGACTCTGAAGCTGGCTAGAATAGTTCAACTTTTGGATGTTCTCTCAACCCATATGCCATCAGCAAACAGGTCCATCCTTGTTATGTTGGAATCAGAACTGCATTTTTTAAAAAATTATCCACTTTACTAGCTGCATCTAGTAGCACGATACATCCACCCAGCATTTTTCTCTTGTTTTTTTTTAAATAAAAACAAATGATAGAAAATATGATAACTATTGTTCATAATGTCTCATAATAAACGAAGACTTTAATTAATATAACTTTTAATCTAAACGCCAAATAACCTTTTTCTTAAAAGGGAATCCTTTCGCTTTCAGCCTTTGGTGCTTTAAGGCACCTGCTGCAGACTTTTTAAAAGCAAATCCGCCTGATAGAAGCTCTCTTTTTGAATGTAAGCACGGTTGTTTGTACCAATCTTTCAGTAGTGTACCTTTTTTGAAAGACATTTTCTAAAATATATCAGGAAAAGATGAAAATGGGGGGGATTGTTTGGTGCAAAATCCAATGGGAGCAAATGCAAACATTTTTATTATAATCTTTGACCAGTCTTTGTTTGGTGCAAGATCCAATAGGAGCAAATGCAACCATCTTTATTACAATCTTTGACCAGTCTTTAAAGTAGGAAAAGATAAATAGTTTGGTGCAGCTATTCATTATTGGGGGGAGGGGGGGGGGAGAAAACAGTAGGACAATAAAACAGCCTATCTTATTAAAAATTTTGTGCAATTGTATGATCTGATGAAGATATTTGGCCACCTGGTATGTGAGTGTAGAGTCAGCATCCCTTAAAAAGTAATAAACTTAAAATTTATTAGGATGACCTCAAATTTAGAGACGACTGGGGAGATCAGAGCACATTTTGGGGCATCAGGAAAAGGTCATTGCATGAGAACGTGGGCAAGAGTTTCTGCCTCCCTGGATCCACAAGGGCAAAGTCGCTGTAAATAAGGAGTCCCATGAAATCTTCCCACCATCAGTGCTGAAGACAGGGCATTCAAGTGGGTTCTGGAAAGGCCCACCTATGTATGTTTAGGGTTAGATTGTATAGATACCCCGCAGTAGAGAGCTTGTGGCTACATAACCTTTGGTGATAGAATTCAGGAGCACTGGTGATATCCTTTTGGCAATCAATGTCCCTGACCCTTTCGTTTACTACTGACTGGGCCTTCACCAATAGGAGCAGAACACCCAAATTCACTTCCCATGGAATTTGTAACAAGATTTTTTTTTTCACAACCCAGCCCTGAAATCTCATGGATGTTTTTACCATTTCTTTTCTAGGTCTCTTTTCTTGCGCATGGCTGGAGCACCCCATCGAGTCAGCTGGCAACCGATGTTTCTGTTTCTACTTCTCCATATCTCTGACACGAATGCCACTTACCCAGTCCACATCATTCTTCTCGCTGCCATCCTCAAGCGTTTACATACTACAATATAGATAAGTGAAATTCTTCTGAATGGGTTGGGGGGAGAGCTGCTCGTATTCTAGTCCTAGCCGAGCCTACCTCGTGAGAAGACACATTTCTGCATGCCATTTTTATTGGACAAGGGACCACCTAGCTATGCGTGACAAGAAACTCCATCTCCCCTCAGAGCAGTGGATAAAGAAGGACTCACCACTCATTCCAGTATTTTCCTACATTACAGATGCTTGCATTAGTTTTATTAAGTATTAAAAGCCTCTTCCTTCATCCAATCTTAAATTAAGCAAACCCCAAAGTGGGGTGGGACATTCGTGTTTGTCAACAACTTTGGCCTGGAACTGTCCACCACCACCAGTTTGATCCAAGAGTGAGTGAGTGCTTAATAGATAATATTGATCCTCCGGCTGAATTCCATCTGTGTATTTTCTATCCCCACATCTGCACTTCCCTCCTTCCTTACACAGCTACCTCATCTCTTCCATTTCTCTACTCATCTGGGCTTAGCGAATCCACGGACTCCACAAGGTGTGGGGCGGCCATCATCTGCACCCAGTTCCAATCATCCATCAAGTGCCTCTCAATAAGCTAATAGCTCTAATGTGTGAAAATTGATTTTGGGGGTGAATACAAAGGGGCCAATGATTTACACTCTATTTCCGATTGAAGAGACTCCATTGATTTCATCAAGTACTAAAATATTTACAGGGGTGGCAATGGGAGAGAAAGCAGACAGGGTGTCAAGAGAGAGGAATCTCGCAGGAGTTTTTAAATAACACACTGGCAAAGTTGTCTTCTTCGGCTAAAATAAAATGTAGCCCGAGAAACAAAGAACCACATGTTCAAAATGTGTCCCATTGTTCCCAGAGAAGATTTTTTAAAAAAATGGAGGTTAACCATTGTCTCTTGCATCTTTTTTAGGCTAACCAATATCAGAGCCAGCATACTGATGCAAAACAAAACAAAACCTAACTTCATAGACACATGAAAGGGGCCAGAATCATGGTGGATTGTTCAATGAAAACTCATCATGCTGTGGGGTTGCTTTGACAAAAAGGCAAATGCCATGCAGGAGTCATTGGAAAGGAAACTAAAAATACAAGTGATAATGTAGTCATACCTGCGATGTGTAGACTACATTAAATCTGATCTGATTTCCTTCCCTTCCCTTTCTATCCATCATCCATCATCAATCTTCCCTTCCCTTCCCTTCCCTTCCCTTCCCTTCCCTTCCCTTCCCTTCCCTTCCCTTCCCTTCCCTTCCCTTCCCTTCCCTTCCCTTCCCTTCCCTTCCCTTCCCTTCCCTTCCCTTCCCTTCCCTCTCTCCTCCCTCCCTCCCTCCCTCCCTCAACTTTCCTTTCCTTTCCTTTCCTTTCCTTTCCTTTCCTTTCCTTTCCTTTCCTTTCCTTCCCTTCCCTTCCCTTCCCATCCCTTCCCTTCCCTTCCCTTCCCTTCCTTATCTCCTCCCTCCCTCCCTCAACTTCCCTTCCCTTCCCTTCCCTTCGGTCAGATGTGATTAAAATCATCAATTTTGGATCTCCAAATTGATTATATTCAGAATTCTAAAGTAGAATTAAGCCTATCCTATTTAGAATGTTTGTTTGATGCACGAAGAAAGAAAGAAAGAAAGAAAGAAAGAAAGAAAGAAAGAAAGAAAGAAAGAAAGAAAGAAAGAAAGAAGAAAGAAGAAAGAAGAAAGAAGAAAGAAGAAAGAAGAAAGAAGAAAGAAGAAAGAAGAAAGAAGAAAGAAGAAAGATAACAAAACAAATAGCTAGCCTGTACATTGTCAAATACCACCAAACTGTCAAACTGATTGGGAGGCAATGAATTTGATCCAAATTGATGACCTGAGTCAGAAATTCAATTTTAATTCAGAGATTCGATCCAATTGCCATTGAATTGCCTTTGAAGCAAACCTCTGAATCAAATCTTTGTACAGCTCTAGCACTGCCTTATAAATTTATGGTTCAACTGCCCTTTGCGTACAGTGTACTACTTCTGAAACAATATTACAGAGCAACTGGAAGGAGAAATTAAAATGGGCACCTAAAGTTATAAGAAAGCTATCACAGCAACCGTGCAGGAAAACATTGTAGCATACAAGGCTTTTTAGCACAAGAGAAGCAGGTATGAGAAAACATGATAGAGATATCTAAAATAAGGCCTGGAAAAAGTTCTTCCTCTCTCAGAATACTAGACCTCAGGGACCTGCACTGACACTAAAGCAGAGAGATTTTGAACTGATAAAAGCAATTACTTTCTTACGCAAGGCATATTTAAATTGGAGAATGGATGGTCATCAGACGTGAGGAACACCAATTTAGATGGCTTTAAAAGCACTCCAGAACAGTTCAGAATGGATCCAGTGACCAACAGCTACTGGCTTTGAGGAATGAATAATAATTCTTGGATGAGTTATTCAATTTTAATGCCATTTGCATACGGCCAAATCTGCCAGACTCCTGGCAGTTAAGAATAATCATATAGTTCAAACATCCACAATAAATTAATTTAAAGACAAGGAATGAAAGCCTCCATGGTAGTTAAAAATAGTAATAGTAAATAAATGTTAATATAACAAGACCATTGCAATAGTAATATTGATGTAGCGGCCATAATAAAAAATGATTAAATAGCCAATTGCAAGATTCTGTTAATGTAGCCTTACAATAAAGCAGAATTGGCTCATTTGGCCGTGTTTCTTGTCTGGTCTACTTAGTAAGGCTGACCTCAATCTTGCAAGTCCGAAAGTTCAGTTCTCCCACAGTCTCTTTACAACCCAAAAAACTAGGGAGGGTCCCTTCTGAGCCTCTTGCCCAGCCTATTATCCAGCTGTGGGCTATGCTCCCTCTTATCTGACTGTTCCCTAGGCAGCATCTCTTTGCCCCGTCTCCCAAGGTCTTTCCCACACACCATTACAGAGGAAAAGTTGCTTAGGAATGCAGTGATAAGCTACACACACAAACACACACACACACACACACACCATTTGCAATTAAGTGCAAGTGTTCTTGCTTGAGACAAAAAAGAGAACATGAATGTGAATGCAACACTGGAGCACAATCTAATGCCTGAGCACTTGTAATCTGCCGTCGTTAGGTCATCTTTCCAGATGGTTGCTCAAAAGGTAGGGCAGTCCTGAAACACCTGGATTCCCTTCTTTCTCACTGGTGAATGAGGAAAGAATGGTGGAAATCTGAAGACGTTCCAGGGGTGCTAATCAGTTTCCTTGTCTATGCATCTGCTTAGCCAGGCTATGCATAAGTCCTATTAATTACTGAGTTAATTTGTTGCACAAAACACCCAGGTAAGTTCTCCTGGGGCAGTTTGGTGTGGCCCATACATGAAATGAGCCTTTACTTTCCATAATGCTTTCCCCGTTCCCCAGCATTTGCAAAAATCCAGTGTATGCAATCCAAGTGGCTGGATCAGAATTTTTGTGTCTTTTTCATTTCAGTTGAAGTGGCCTCATCACTTGCATCATGACATTTTTCTTTGGTTTTGGAGCGATGACAAACATTTTAACGCGGCAGAGTAGAAAATACCCATGATTACCATAGCATAAAATATACAAAATTCTGTAGAATGCCCTAATGAATGTAAGCACCTTAACCTGGTGTCTAAAATATAAAGTAGGGTTTTTTCTGGTTTTAATTTTTTAATTGAAGCACAGGTTCTCCCATCTTTTCTTCTGAAGAGTCAGACTCTAAGAAGTGGTATCAGGAAGACCATGTTGACTGGCACTTTTCCGTTTATTGAACTTCAGTGAGATCATCCATTAATTACCGACTCTCCTAGCTGATGTTTACGCTTGTTATTTGTGTAACATCCTATATAGAAAAGGAAGGCTTCTCCCAGAGTGGTTTGCAAGACAATTTAAAGTTCAGCACCCACTGCAATAACCAGATACATCAAGATGTCAAACATTTTAACATGGCAGAATAGAAAATGCCCATGATTACCATAGCATAAAATATACAGATTTCTGTAGAATGCCCTAATGAATGTAAGCACCTTAATCTGGGGTTTAAAATAAAAAGTAGGGGGTTTTTTTAGTTTTGATTTTTTTAATTTAACTTTTTGAATTTTTTAAATGGACACTTCCTAGATTTAAGCGCTCTCCATTTACTGAATGCAATTCCCCAATACATTTTTCTTTATATGACTCCTTTTGGGTTCTGCTTTATTTATAGGGCAAAAACTGGGTGCAGAGATTCAGCTGAAAGATTAACTCTCCAAACGTGACAATTTGATGGGTTTTGAACATGCAAAAAGGACCTGTGTCCAACGTCAATCAAATCAATCAAATTCATTTTGAATTGGCTTGATGGCTTGAACTCAATCAACATTTCAGATCTGATCAATGGTGATTTGCACAAAACAACTTACTAATTACAGACAGCAAAATGGGTCGGATTTCTTCTGTTCCACATCTCCATTCTAGGTCTATTCTGTAGTCTACTAGCTCCAACCCCCAGCTTGAAGATGATGGAAGGAATCATGTCTTCCCATCACGCTAACATCATCACCCTAGCTCTTCCTTGATCATTACCTTGCCTTTGTATGACAAAATTCCCATTTGCCAAATTGAAAATAAACTTTTAGCCAACCAAGCATTTTAAAAATACTTTTTGGCAACAAAGAGTTTTCAAGTTAGCAGCTGTGGCTTATGTCTGCTTCTTCATAAAACTCTAAGGTTAGATCTTTTATAGAAAATATCTGGAATTACATCCAGATATTAAATGTCAGTAATGCAACGCTGATACTAAGGCTGTGAAAGTATTCATTTGTAACAACATATTTCATTGACTATGCAGATGGGTGAGAATTCTGTTGAATTCGTTTTGTAGGAAGAGGTAAGCTTCTTAATTTTTTAAACAAACAACAGAAAAACATGTTGATTGACAAAAAATATGGGGACACGAAACTCACAAATTAATGCATCTTTTGGTTCTATGTTTTTTGCATTGCTTGTATTTCAATCAACATGAAATAGTTTCTTCATTGTTGAAGCCTGACATCTGCATTTCTCTCCCACACAGGCTATATTTGCAGAACACACTTAACTTGCTTATTGAATTAATCCATGTTTTTGAGTTTTCACAATACATTGAAACATACATTTTCCAAGTGGACCTGAGTTCACAAAACATGCTAAGCCAGAAAAAAAATCAGAATCCTAACCACTGTTAAAATTAACCAAGCTTTAAATGTGGTTTGAAGGTAGCCTCCAAATCTTTATCTGACCTGGTTCTGCATATTTTCTGAACACAGTCACTGAGTTGGAAGGGAAGTTCCGTAACCATCTAGTCAACCCCAGCTGCTCAATTAATGCTGGAAGCAAAACGCATCATGTGTCTTTTTAAAAGTCAAAGCTGAGTTTGCACAACAGGCTAAGAATTAACCGGAGTATATTGTGGGAATGCAAATGTCAGTTACAGTGCCTCACTCTGTATCTCAAAAAAAGAACAGTTCTCTTGCCCAACCCCGTAAAAAAATAATTAGATCTCAGCAAGAGGAAAGTGAGAAGATCGGAGCCATGGAGGGTTCTGTATTTTATCCCTATTAATCAATGAAGCAAGTAGGTCCTTACTCATGAGACTTCTTTGATCATGAGAAGTCAAACATGTCTTCATTGGTCCTTCATTGGTCCTTCATTGGTCCTCAAATTTCACCTCTTGGGTCCTCCAGGGTTTCAGTCTCATCCTTCAAATGAAATCCACAATAGGAGCCTTAGTCACATGAAGATCTATAGTGATAGCTTGTGAAGGACCTAGACAGAATATTTGGGGGCCAAATATTCTCCTCCAACAACCAAGTCTTAATGATTAGGAGTCTCCTCCTCCAGTGAAGCTTTTTCCAAAGAAGACCTGACCAAACAAAGGTTACAAAATTACACATACTGACAAAGTATTGCATTCCATTTGTGTTGTAAAATGGCTTTGGGGTAGTGTCCCTGTGCTGTGCACCAGCCTAAAGTGAAGCAGCTTTGCATGCAAGCTGAGGGTCCTACAAGAGGTGGGCACAGCTTGAACCTCAGGAGTTGTTGCCAGGAACTGATGCTGGCCATGGGCTAAACAGATTCAGTGGACTGGACCACAAGTTGTGCACAAGCACTGACTTTCAAGGCAGAGATTGTGCAGATAAAGTGCTGGGCATTTAAGAATCCCTTCTTTCCCTATTGCACTCTATATTCAGTGCTTTCTGTTGCAGTTAACTCTTCCATACAATGGGCCTTGGCGGCTGTTTGGAAAGACTCACACTAAAGGCTTTTTGGCAGTGCAAAGTGGTATTAATTATTGTTGTTAAGATTCCTTGCCTCCCTCCCTCGCCATGGTTTTGCAAGGTTTAATTAATGAATGCCTGCAAAGTGCTTTGATCTCTTGAGTTGAAAGATGCCATAAAAGCACAAAGTATGATGAGATAATAATGGCCATGTGCTTCGTATAAATAAATAAAGAAGGGATAAAGAAGCGAAACTTTGGTTTAGAGCATGGGAGGATTGTCTGGTTCATCTCCTCCTCCTCCTCTTCTTCTTGCAAATGTAGAAGTGAGAGAAAAGAAACAAGAGCAAGAGAGATGGAAGAATGGACCTCCCATCTTTGCAAAACCTATTGACACTCACCTGATTAAAGGTTCCACTTACATCCAAACAGTTAGAGCCCGGAGCCATTCATAAAACTCATCATGAAGGATTGGCTTTCACAAACTTTGCCTTAATGATTATGCTCTCTATTGATTGCTGGGGGAAACAATAAAAATTGACACCAGAATAAACTCTGAAGGACTGCTCTCACTCAGCAGAACTGGGATCAATTGGAATCGACCCGGATAGTAAGGGAGGGGAGGCGAAAAGGAGGAAATGTTTGTCTCCATTAGCTGGTCACCATCCAGGCAAGTGTCTTCTCTGTCCCTGCAATGAGCTCATAATGCCTCTGATTATTGGCCCCATTTTGCACTGGAATGCCCCAAGAATCCATTGGAAGGGATCGAACCATCTAAAATATGGCTGGAAGTTATCCAAAGCTATTGAAATCTTGGCTAACTTAGAAAATCTCTAGTCTGATGACTCATAATATTTTGTATCTATCATGATGCCTACCTTCCAGGAGACCATGCCATTGTCCTGCAAGGAAGGTCAAAAGGCTGCTCCTCCCAGAAAGAGTCATTTAATCCAGTATTTCAAGCGATAAAACTGTTCTCCAGAAATTCTCTTGTATCTTCTTCTTTCTATCTGTCTGTCTGTTTGTCTATTAGATTTGTATAGTTGCCCATCTCACATAAGTGACTCTGGGCATCTGCCAACAACTCAAAACAACAGCAGGAACCATAAACATATAAATAAACCCAATAAAAATACAGCCGTGCTAAAGCCACTATTACCCGTTGAATGCAACGGATAATCACAGTCAGTACATGAATACAAGCCCTAATAATTAATAATAATAATTGAAGAAAAGACTGTTTGCTTTCAGGGTTCAAAAGCAAAGAGAATTTCAGAGAAATCATTTGGGGTGAAGAAGGATTTTTTGTTTGTTTGCTGCTATGGTTGAGTGGGAGATGGCCAGGACATGTGTACCAATGTCCTTCTTCTCTTTGCACCGTCTCTCTGAAGTCCCATACTTCCATACAGCCCTACAAGAAGGCATAATGGGGAAATTCATTCCAGGGGGTTTTGAAGATTGGGAAATGTACCATCAGCATCTTCACCAGAAAAATCAGATCATTTCACCTGTATTAGTTATACAACGACCAAGAACTCAGCACTCCACCCCATTCACTACAACCTTGATGGACCTCTTTCAGCTTCACAGAGGCATAACATTGTGCCCAGCGCTATGCTTTGCTCCATTTCGGCTCTTCAGTGGAAATTGAATCCATAGATGCAATCCTTAATGGAACCCATGAGATCACTCTGAACTTTGATATTTTTTTGACTGTGCACAATACATGAGACGGTGTTCTTCTCCATGGCATGCTTCGTTTTATGAAAATTACCTGCCTGCTGACATTTTCAGCCCAAAGAACAGCCATGCTGCTGTATGCCAGAGGAATGCCTTTTGCCAAATTAGCATTTCACTTCCTATAAATCTCTGTCTGGCCATTGCAGCAAGCGTGGTAAGCATTTCAGCTGTTGGCTTTATTTGTTTATCCACATCAGCAAGGGAGGCTGTGTTTACTCAGCTGATGTGCATTTTTAAGCAGGTTCATTTAAAAGCACATTCAGGTTTGTTTAACATCAAAGTTACTTGCTAGGTACTTTGGGGAGCAACTCAAGTACCTGAAAGGTCTACTCTAGTATAACAACAACATAAACATTAGGTTCATTGAATGTTGTTCCTGCACTTCTTCCAAGGTGCTTAGAAATGGGAAAGGATGCAATTCATAGACAGAATGCTTGCTTTGCATTCTAGAGGTCCCAGGAACAATTCCTTAGAAACCCAGATACAGCTGGGAAACCCCTAAATTGAAATGTTGGAGGGCTGCTGCTGATTAGTAAACCAGACCAATGTTCTCCAGATGTTTTGGAGCCACCATGACCAATAGCACAAGATTGAAACAACTTACTGGCTTGACATACATGTTTAAAATAAGTGCAGCTGAACAGCATAGTTGTCAGCACCTACCAGGGGTGGTCAATCTTTTAAAAACTGGGTCCTCCTTTTCTCCTTTTCTTTTTTTCACCATCAAGGAACTGGTGGGATTATCAGGCCTCCGTTCCCTCTTTTTTACATTTAATAGGAACATTCAGCCATTAACACATTTATTAAGCACGATTGTGCTCCTGCTCACCGATCTTACAGATGCACGGGTGGAAAAGCACAAACATCCAATGGGTGTTCCTCAGTCCTCTTTTGGGAGCTGGAGGGAGGGAGAAGCAATTCACAATTCTGGCAGTGGACAATGCTAGCAAATTCTAGTCTCCTGCAAAAAAAGGGGGGCTTTTGTTTTTCTATTTGATTTCTGGCAGGCTTGAGAAACTCTTGGTGACATTTATTCCTGGATGTGAAAGCGAATGCTACTTGAGCGATGATTAAGCAATGAAACAGAGAAAATTTGCATGCATCTTCCTCCCTGTGTTCTAAACAAGAGCAAGAATAAAAAGTCACCCAATGGAGTCCTCTCCTTCTTTGAAAGAAGTAATGAAAGCAAATTCTCTTTCATCAGTCTGAATGTCAAGTTATAGGAAAAGATGCAGGAGAAATATTCTGAATGTGCTCATTGAGACACAGCTCAAAGCTCGGATAGATGCTGTATCAAAAAACTTCCCCGATTGAAAGTTTAATGGAGGAGGAAGAGAGAATTGAAAATGAAACACAGTTGTATTAAAATGTCAACCTGCTTTCTTCACAACAATCACCTCTATACATGCCCTTACTCTAACTCCCCAAAAGAAAATATATCTGTGTGTTTAATCGGCTTTTTGATTATGCTACATCTGCCTTTGCCTTAAAAAAACAGAAAAAGAGAAGAGAAGAGAAGAGAAGAGAAGAGAAGAGAAGAGAAGAGAAGAGAAGAGAAGAGAAGAGAAGAGGAGAGGAGAGGAGAGGAGAGGTGAGGAGAGGAGAGGAGAGGAGAGGAGAGGAGAGGAGAGGAGAGGAGGAGGAGGAGGAGGAGAAGGAGAGGAGAAGGAGAAGAGGAGGAGGAGAAGAGGAGAAGGAGGAGGAGAGGAGAGGAGAGGAGAGGAGAGGAGAAGAGAAGAGAAGAGAAGAGAAGAGAAGAGAAGAGAAGAGAAGAGAAGAGAAGAGAAGAGAAGAGAAGAGAAGAGAAGAGAAGAGAAGAGAAGAGAAGAGAAGAGAAACTATTCCCCAAGCAACAGGAACCAGATACAATGAGAAACTTAAAAACAGTGACTACTTTCCATATCAGATTTGGAAAGAGTAAAAAGCAAAGGAGTTATGAGTGGATAATGGCATGGATGTTTATTTTAGCAAGAACTGACTTCAAGAAAAGATGGAAACTCCAGATTCCCACCACAAACACAGAGAGAGAGAGGCACAGACAGACAGACATTTCAGTTGCCAGTGATAATGGATGCCGGGTGAGCTAAACCTCTAGCAGTTAAAAGCAGCATATATTATCCACCTGCCTCACATCAGCAAATTTATGACCCCATCTAGGTCTGAGATATCAATGTACAGAGCAAAAGTTCAAAGCAGAGGGTTATTCTTCCCAGCATATAAGGTGCCATGTGCTCTGTCTCAGGCACAAAGACGCACGAACACCTGTCTATGGATACTTCAGGGATGTGATGTGGAAGTTTATTTTTTCTTCCCCAGAATGAAAAGGTACTCATGAGGTAGCTTGAAAGGGCCTGCCTTGACAGCAGACAGGGCCTAAAATTATCATGGTTGTGCTTTTCAGTCTTTTGTTACCCTTCCCTTTTTTCTCTTCTCTTGGGAAGACGGTGGGAGAATTATACTTTGAGACTTGCAAGATTGATGTCAGCCTTACCAGGTAGACCAGGCAGAAAACATGACCAGATAAGCTAATTCTACTTTATTGTAAAGCTACTTTGACAGAATCTTGCAAGTCTGAAAGTTCAATTCTCCCACTGTCTCCATTACAGCCCGAGAAACTAGGGAGGGTCCCTTCTGAGCCTCTTGCCCCATCCACTATCCAGCTGTGGGCTATGCTGCCTCTTATCTGATCATTCCCTAGGCAGCATTTCTTGGCCCAGTCTCCCAAGGACTTTCCCACACACCGTTACAAGGATGATGCTTATTAAAATTATAGATCTACGGTATTTCATGGCAATTAAAATCACAGGGTGTCCTTGGGAAGTGACCTTGAAGAACATGTGGATGAATTCTCTGCTCAGTGCAGAAATCCACTATCTTCGTATCAAGGGAGAGTTCAGTCCCTGAGCCATGTTAACATAAAGATCTGATCTTCTGAATGTGATTACATTCTTCTCCCAACAGGGAACCACATTGAGCCAAATGCATTTTCAGTCTTCTTTCAAACCTTCTTGTTTAACAGAAGGGTAATAGTAAAGAAAGTGGGGCTTCTAATTAGAAGTGGGGCTTCTCATTGTTTACCTAGAGCTATCCAAGGTCCTGGAATTCTACTGTTACATGATTAACAGTGTACCTCAACTTCCCACCCACCCACTCTATCCCAATAAGTAATTAATTTTGATTTAATATAACATACAGTGGTACCTCGGGTTACAAACACCTCTGCTTACAAACTTTTCGGGTTACGACCAGCTCTGGCTGCAAAAATTTACCTCAGTTTGCAAACTCCGGCTCAGGGTACGAACCGGATCCGCAGCCATTTTTTGCCGTGCCACGTGGTCTGCGGCCATTTTTCTGCCCGTGCCACGTGGTCCGCGGCCATTTTTCCGCCCGTGCCACGTGGTCCGCGGCCATTTTTCCACCGTGCCACATGGTCTGCGGCCATTTTTCCGCCTGTGCCACATGGTCCGCGGGCATTTTTCTGCCCTGCTGGGCGGTCCGCGGCCGTTTTTCCGCCCTTGACGCGTGGTCCGTGGATGCCGGAACGAATTAACGGTAATTACATTGAACCTTATGGGAACATTTGCTTCGGGTTGCGAACAAATCAGGTTGCGACCAGAGTCACGGAACGGATTAAATTCATAACCCAAGGTACCACTGTACATTCAAGCCTTCCTTCCTGGCTGTTTTTCCAACTATGTTAAGTCAGTTTTAGGCTTACAAGATAGTTTCCACTTCAAAATGGTGGGAATCAACAGCTTGGGACTGCTGTTGGAGATAGTTGTAGGAGTCCCCAAAGAGATCATGGAGCAATGTATACAGTTGATGTCTACAAGTTGCCCACTCCTGTTGGAGGGAGAGAGGAATAGGTCATTGTGGTGTTGTGCAAGGAAAGTGGTTCAGATAGAACAGATCCAAATGTTTCCATCACTTTTTTATCCAACAGAAATTACAGATCTAAACTTCCTTCTCTCCTCTCTTGTTCTCAATATTCTGGCACAACATCCTCTTTATCCCTGGCTCACGAGCTTCATCCCTCCAGACCTACTTCATAAACATTAGCTTTCAAGCAGCTCTCCCCCAGAGGACATATCATAAACATCATGTTAAATATTTAGAGGGGGAAACCACCTCAGTTCTCTGGATGCATAAAAGCTGTCTGGGGAGGGTGCATTTTCTCTTCTGATTTTTGGTTTCCTGGTCTTGTTTCTTGACTGTCTGTCTTTTTGCATAGTGGTTGTTAAACAGATCACCACTGAGGGTGTTGATGAAGCCACTGGAGGGGACAGAGAGACAGGAGCCTGTTTCCATGGTGGGGAGATTGCGTGGCATACCAAGGATGAATAATAGTGCAGCCCAAAGGCCTCAGCACTCAGAATGTTTTGAGAAATGAAGAAATTAATCTTCTACCCAGAAGTAGAAGTAGCCCAAAATCAGGACTAATCCTATGATGGACACAATAAAGATGCTGCTTCAAGTGACCCACTGGGATGGGCAGTGAGTTGGGGCCAACTACTCCCATTTGATTTGTTGTGTTTTCAAATAATGCCAGGAGCAACCACTTCATTGCATAGAGCAAGCAAAGTTCTTTAAAATGCCTTGCGCTCCATCAGTCCTCCTATACGTGACTCCAAAATCATCATCATCATCATCATCATCCTGAAAACAATGCATTCCAAGGTGGCTGGGACAACTGCCTGCAGAAGAAGAAGCCTCAAAATATGTCTCTCTGAGGACCTCCTCAGAAGGTTGGTCAGAGGATGAAGAAGGATGATGTTGGTGCTGCAGAAGGAGCACACAGAAACTGAGGAAGAGAAGAAGGTGTCTTATCTCAACTCAGAATTCTGATCCTCTTCCATCTCTAGCCAAGGATAGGAGATGTTGGTCTTCCATGATTTACTGAAGATAAGGGCTCATAAAGGGAAAATATATGAGGGAAAATCATCTACACATTCATCTACTCCCACATTTTCAGATGTCAGCAGCCCAGTATGCAAGCAATGAGTAATAAAGGCAACTGTGTCATTTATTTGTTTGTATGTTCAATTTAGGTGATACCTGACTCCAGACTGATTCTGAGTGGCTCACAATACATGGTAATGTAAAAGTAACAATTAACATAAAACAAGGAAGAGATGGTGGATCCAGTCAACACATAATACAAATATCAAACACCCAACAGGAGCTCCAACCCTTCCCAGAGCCTGGGAGAAACCCCAGATTTCAGGAGGAATCCAATTCCAGAGGGCAGGTACCATAACAGAGAAGGTACAATTCCGAGGTCCCCAAAGATGACACTGTTTAATTGAAGGGACCTTGAGTATGCCTGTCAGTCCAAATTGACTGAGCAGATGCTACTGGAGACAGGCAGTCCTTCAAATAGCCAGGCCCTATGACATAGGGTTTTACAGGTCCTAACCAAAACCTTGCATTCCACCCAGAAGCAAATTGGTGACCAGTACAGCTCATGAAGCAGGGGTGCAATATGGGCATACTGAGGCATGCCCATCACTCCCCACTTGTCTGGGTTCATCCTTACCCACAGTTACCCCCAAAGATCTGGAGACTGCAATCACACCATCGCCTAAGCTTGGACATTTAAATTTGTGTAGCTGTATGGCTTCATGATGAACATGACCTATCGGTTTGGTTTAAGATGCAAGGTCTTGTGCGTAACCAGAAAACTGATTAACTGAACAAGCAAGTGAAGTAAGTTGTATGATCCTCTTCTTTCTCTGTGTTCTAACTATCATAAAGATCTACCACTAGTTCTCCAGGGTTTCAGAAGGATTTTTTTCCCTAGCCGAATTTGGTGATGAAAGGGGCTGATCCAGGGACCTTCTGCATGCAAAGTGCATGTACTACCACCGAGCTATAGCCTTTATGCACCTTTATAACTGCAACATGAAAGTGGTGACTTGAGGGTGTGATGTGAGCTACTGCAGATCCAGCAGTATGGAAATATTTTTTCTTCTCACTTCAACTGCAAAAGTATGCTTTCCAGGAGAATCCATTCATTGCATGGAGCTTTCTCAGGGAATTCATACAGTCCTATTTTCCTAGAAGCTCTCCAACTGATACTGATAACTGCCATAGGTTCTATTGCTGCTCCATCTTCAATGGGCTGGAAATATGTGTGTGTGTGTGTGTGTGTGTGTGTGTGTGTGTGTAGGCTAGTAATAGCCTTTATGAGGTCATTTATAAAGGTATCACACTCTATTACTTATTATTCTGCTTCTTACACACCCTGGAGTAATAATCTCTTTTGTTCTTATTTCCAGGAGTCCATTGACTGGAAAAGGATGAAAAATAGTGTTTTGACAGTAGAGCTTGATCACTGTATTTGCTGTGGTTTGATTTCTCAATGATTGCCCCTGAAGGAGTGGGATTCCAAAGAAAGAGGTAGTGGCTGAAGTGATATCATATCATAGCCATGCTTAGTCTGGAGCAGGTGAGAAGAACAGAAGAAGACTTCTGTTGGACCAAGCCACAGACCTATCTAGCCCAGGACAGACTCAGTGTTTAGTTCTGGTTCTTCAGGATCCAATAATGTGCCATGATAGCCTACTTGGCTTTTAAAAACTGGAAAAACAGAATAGTTTCCTATATTGCACAGGCTGGTCCATTGAGAAATGATCGCCCACCCACCAGGTCCCTAAAGAAGTCCAAAATTAAAAGATACCTCCCCTCAATGGATGATCAGCAAACTCTGGAGCCCCCCACCCTCTTGAATCCAAATTCTGTACAGAATTTACAAGATGATTCTCAAAAGTGTGGCTAGATATAACATGAGCAGATCTGGCCCGAACCCTAGGAAGCTCTTCCATTATACATGGACATGAATAAACAGCTACTGATTTGCTGGGAATTATGAGAAGTAAATAATTGAGCAGCAGGGAGCTGGATCCAAAAGGTGATCTTCCCTTCTGCCAATTGGCCTTAATGCATTTCCTTGATGCAACTCCTTACTTGCTTGCATAACACCATTGGGAGTTGGGAGATAGCTGCTGTTCATAAGGATGCTGACCAGCAAGTCCAGCAAGCTATAAATACACAGAAATCCATCTTCCTTCCCTTGGTGGCTATGAACAAAAGTTGGACAAGGAGGATGCTTCTCCCTGGACCTCTTGTTAAAGAAAAGCAGCTGTGGTTTTTGTTGTTTAGCAGTGAAGGCAGCCATGCGTACAGGATGACCATAGGACAACCTGAAGTTGAAGGAGGTATCTTCTGGGCTGGTCAGGAAGTGATGGCAGGCTAGAGTGATCCAGACAATGAGGAGATAGAAAGGTGCTACTTCCCTCCCTCCCTCCCAAGCAGAAACAGAAAAGGAGACTTCTTCAGTCTCAGTACTTGAAAAGCCAAGATAATCAAGATTTTACATTCTCCTGGATACCACATAAATTTGGGGATAAAAGTTGGGGACCAGAGTTGCTGGAGATCTATTCCATTCCTCACACGAAGGGTAAGACACACCAAATGTTGATGATCTGTAATTCCAGGCATCCTCTTGGAATAATGATAATGGATGATTGGATGTTGTAGTTCAGCAGTGCTTGCCACAAATCGTCTTCCCCTGTTTTAAACAACACTCAGGAGAGATACTGGTTTGGGAATGATGGCCTTGGGAAAAGCCATCCTAATTTCCTTGAGGTTCAACCCATGATTTGCATGGAGAAGATCCAAAGTTCAACCCTGAGCATCTCCATCTGGGAAACACTCCTAGCTTGAAGTCCTCAACAATACTGGGCTACAATGACCAGCTATTAGCATAGGACAGCTTACCTTTCTAAGGAATCCAGCTTGAAGCAAAAACATCTGATCCTCACTGGGAAGGAAGAATCAGCAAATCCAATTTCAACTGCTTTCTCAGTTTCCCAAACTTCCACCTCTTCTTTTCACACCAACGTGAGGTTGTGAAGTGTCTATGCATAGGTCCAAATTGTATAAGTTTGTCCATATGTGTGTATCTCTCTATGTGTGCTGTTTTCATGCTGTGCAGAGTTGTCAGTATACTCCCCTAGACCTGGACAAGGGGCTTAGGTCCACTTTGAAAAAGGGTTCCGAGTCATGGAGATGGTACAGTTTTCTTTGTCGGGGCAAATAGGCAGTACAATTAGTCTTCACGAAGTTCTTTGTGTCCCTTAGCAGCCTCCTTGCGATCTTCAACCTCTTTCTCCATGTCGCTTCCTTCCATACTCATAAAAGCCAGAAGTGATTTCTGTGCATGCACAGCTACGGTGCCAAAACTTCTCTGAGCTTTTTTGCATGAGGCTACTGAGGAGTAAACAAAACAGAGCAAAGCAATTCAGCCACTTCTCTTTGCTCTTAGAAATGAGGGATGGGGAGGCATCTTTATGCAGCAGTTTCAAGTTTTATGAACCTTTTGTCGAAGTGAAGCAGCCTCTTGAAGATCTTCATAGTCCTGCTCCTCAAACCCTGCTTCAACCTCTGGATACAAATCAGTGTCCAATTATCAAGACATCGTCTCTTTCCAAACATTTGGCTATCCAATAAAACCATGGCAGAGTATCAGATGAAGCAGTTCTCCACAAGAAATTATATCTGGCCCATGTTTTTGCTAAGTCCATCTTTGGCATGGAGCCATCTAAATGTTCATAGAATTTGCTAAGTGTTTTAGAAATCCTGAATAATCTTATCATGAACCAGTTAGACCAGATGGGGAACCTAGGGGTCTCAACTATGCTTCATTATTGGCCAGGTTGGGTTTGGTAGGATAATCAGAGATTGTTATCTATCAATATCTGGAGGGCCTCTGGTTCTCCAGCTCCAATCTAACAATGCTACTTACACGAACTCCATCCATATCTCATATCTTCAAGGATTTGGACTGGGTGCCTGGCAATAGAAACTTCTTCTCTAAGTGGATGTTTGGAGGGAACTGAACCCCAGCAAAGCATGTTGTCTTCCACAGAAGGCTTTTCCCATGCTGAATGGGAAATTTCCTTCCCTCCTGAATCCCAGCAGCTGTAGGTTTGATTTGCCTTGAACTTCAAACAAACAAGCACACCCACGCAAATAATAACAAGCAGAGGATGAGCAAGTGTCATCCACAGTACCCAAACTGTGTAACCAGAAGTGACAGGAGCTTTACGTCTCTCCTCCTCTTCTCCCTGCTCGGTGTCTGTGCATTTGTGCAATGTAGCTCAGAAGCATCTACCACCCCCTTCTTCCACGGCCTCTTCCCTCTCTCTCCTCCTCCCTGTGTTGTCATGCCTGACAATGAAGGTTGATGTTTGGGCTACCAGCCAAGCAGACCCATCATGTAAGAGATGGCGTTCCTCCTGGGCTCAGTGAATGCATCCCAGCCTGACCAGCTTTATATACCCCCAAATTGCCCACCAAGTTCCTTGGCTTCTTGTTTTCCTCTCTAGCCCCTCCCTACACTGCTTGTCTTCCAAACCTTTTCCTTTGGCCTGCTATCAGCCCCCCGTGCCATCAAAATACTATCCTAGCCCCACTGGGGCACCCACAGTCGAACGCCTTATCTCCAATAGCCTGACTGTTTCCTAGAAAAGCAAAGGAGAGGGGAGGATGGGAAAACATATGGTTGATGTCCCCCATGCTCCCGGTGACAAGGCCACAACACCGCTTCCTTCCTAGAGAAGAAAAAAGCTGCCTTGGGGGCTTCTGTGATCAGAGACCAACCCCTGAAGCAAAGCATTCACTGTAATACACACTGGGGCAGATGCTGCAGTAAGCCTGATGCCTGTCTGATGCTCCGTACATATTTATTTTTTGCTTTCAAATGGAATGTAAGCAACATGTCTATCTCTGGATTAAGGTAGCGGTGCCCCATCAAAGCCTACGAAGCCAAGGTTGTCTCTGTGTCCCATCTGACTTTGCAAAATGCAGATGTGGTCTTTGCTACTAAGGGATGGGCCAAATGAGAGCATTCTTTTGCATTTCTGGGTGGCTATGAACCTTCTCTTCCTACACAAATATAAAGGAGGAAGGCAACTTCTCCCCCAGGAGTTTTAAGCTGTGGTCTTCTGTCGTGCCTAAAGGAGAGTCTTGCCCTCCAGAAATCATGCATCCCAATTTTCTGCCCACAGATTTGGTGGGGAATTTCAGAAGTCCAGTTTGAAGCTAAAAGTGTCGAAGCTGAAAGTTCTCGCTGGCTGAGGATAGAAGGCTCAGCCTCCCCTTAGCTGTGCCCAAGCAACCCACTCAGCCACAAACTAGCCAAGCACATTTTAGATAAGCATGCTGTGTGTATCCAGCCCATGTGGCTTGTTCTTGCTGCAATGTGTCATATAAGCACAAAATATTGGGTTAATGGAATAAGCCACGGCCACATGATTACTTCATACTAAAGGTGCCTTGCACACATTGGCAAAACCTGTAGTTGTTCATACCTGAAGTGCTAAGATGCTCATTTGCCCAAACAGGTTATTCCTCCTAAGCCTCTTCTTGGATTCCTTCCTTCCTTCCTTCCTTCCTTCCTTCCTTCCTTCCTTCCTTCCTTCCTTCCTTCCTTCCTTCCTTCTTCCTGCCTGTCTCCCTCCCCCCTCCCTCCCTCCCTCCCTTTTCCTGCCTTCCTGCCTTCCTCCCTTTTCCTTCCTTCCTTCCTTCCTTCCTTCCTTCCTTCCTTCCTTCCTTCCTTCCTTCCTTCCTTCCTTCCTTCCTTCCTTTTCTAGAAGACAAGAAATTATTTCTGTGGTTAGGGAGGGGGGGGAGACTTTCTAACATTGTTCCCCGCAAGTGACCTTTCCTCGGCTTCCATTCCCCAGCCTTGGAAAAACCTGGGGCTATGTTTTAACTCATCTCCCCTTATTTGCTTGACTGACTGTCAGCCTGACACTTTCCCCCTCTTTGTGATGGGCCTAATTAATTCCTGCATTCTTACCCTTCTTTCTTCCTCCAATTGCCACTTCTCTTATTTGGTCTCCCCAACATCCTCTCTAGGTATACCCAGTTCAGACTCTGCAGAGCGATCTTTTGCATTGGGGATAAGTGACAGAATAAATGGAACAGATAAAAGGAAAAGGTAAAACGAGATTGCTAACACTTACCGTTGCTCCAATTTTAATGGGAGATTAAAACAAATCACCCAATGGCACAACTCACTCAAGCTGAGCTATTAAAGACCCAGCGGCTGCATTTATACAACATATAAAACTGATTAGATTTAAGCTTAGTTAGCTTTTTCATAGCTTAATGTGTTCTCTAGCTTTTTTTTGTGCAGACTCCAAAAAATAGGTTAATTCATTACCCAGGCAAAGCGTTTTCTGTAAAGGGACCCACAGAGTTGCCAGAAAGGGACAGGGGTTTTTTGCCATAGGTCTGAACTGATAACTGAGAGGACTTCGCCCCATTCCTCCTTCCGTCAATCCAGCCCCACATTTGGTTGACCTCAGATGAGCAAAACGGAGCTGTAATTAGCTCTGTCAAAAATGAGTCCATCTGAACGAAGAGCTTAGTCACAGGCCGTGCTGTGGTCAGAGCTTTCAAGGGGAATCACTTCCGTGTTCGTGTCTGTGTTTGGAACAGCTTAATTTGCAGCCCAGAAGCCTAAACAACACATTCCTGGAACAGAAAGATTTTTGGGCTCACACAAGGATGAGCCACAGTCAACAACATAAACTATACAGGGACAAAGGATCTGGCAACCTCCGCCAGGGTCTCTTTGATTCTCAATCGGAGCATCTGGGCTACGCTAGAAGCCAATCGTGTTTAAGTGTGTGCCAGAAAGAACTCTGAGCTACATCAAAGAACTCAGGAAATAGAAAAGTTCAGGTCAGTTTAATAGCAAAGGAGAAGTCAGATCAGCTCTGCCATTAGCAGGTAAAAGCCATTAGCTCTAAATGGGAATGGTGTTCTTGCATCAGTGGGAAATAGGAGAGAAGGGGGGGGCAGGAGAGAGATTAATGGAGGAGGGAAGGAAGAACAATGTCTAAAGAAGATGGGGGGAGGGAGGAGAGATGTAACCAGAGAGAGAGAGCGAGAGAAGAAAACGCATCACCTAGTTCCTTTGGACCAACCAAAAAGTGAGATGGAATTGAAGAACAAATGGGAAGAATTCATTTGAACCTTTTCACTGATCATTCATTACCTGTGGGATGATGTTGACTTTCTGAGACCCAGTCATGAACACACACACACACACCCCGCCCCTGCATGTTGGTGTTTTAATATAATCTCTTTGAAGGCAAAATAAATAAATACAGGGGTAAAATGTATGTGGGGAATGACGAGAGTGACAGTAGCTCCCAGGACATGGAGACGGTGGTGGATTTGGGCATAGGCATCTAGGAACACCTTCTCAGAGTCCTACTGATATTTTTTCACTAGAGGTCAAAATTGGCCAAAGTTTTGGACAACAGGGCTTGCAGAATATTCCTTCTGATGACACTGCTGGAAGGTTGTTCACAGAGTGAGAAGGAGGCAGGTATGGTTTTGTAAATGGCTACCTACAAGCTCCTCCATTATTGGTGAAAACAGCCACCTCTTCACGAGTTTTCAAGAAAACTAATTAGAAAATGAGCAGAAGTACTAGGGGATCAGTGGGTTCTCAGCTGGAAATAGTCCCATTGCTGAAAATCTTCTAACTCGACTCCCTTTATTTCAATATATTGTTAAAGAAGATGGGCAGAACCTTGCTTAGAAGAATTACTGGCAGTCTGAGTCAGCTGGCAAAACCTCTAACAACTGCACCACCAGAGGTACAACTCAGAAGCATGGGATGTGAACTGGAATCTTCAAAACTCAACCAAAACTCACAACCTAGGCTGTAATTCCAAGACTTGGGATCTCTTGCAGTATCTGCACTCCTCCTTGCTTCTCATTGTGTGAGGCCCTTCTCACAATCCCTCATGCCACTTGAACTCTGTAATGGGCTCTACCCTTGAAGAACATCCAGAAGCCTCGGCTGGTACAGAACATGGTTGCCCAGCAGAGATGGGTGAATTTTTCCACTGCTTAGGAAGCTGCACGGGTAACCCAACAGCTTCCATGTGCAATTTAAGGTGCTAGTGGTCAGCTTCAAAGCCTGACATGGCTCTGGACCTAGTGATCTGAGGAAGCACTTTGTGATGGAATGGAATTATGAAGGCCAGGCTCAGGGAGATAAACATTTTCTTAGCTCCCCAGAAGAGCGTGGGAGGAACAAGAGGATGAGACTGGCACCTCCCTGAGGAATTCACACTGTTGTGGCTGGCTGACTTTGGGAGCTGGGGTTTCAATCCGGGAAGATTCTTGCTAGAGGTTGCAGCTAATAAACATAACTGGACTGAATTTGCATTGTCTCTTGGAGTTCCTTGCGCTAGGCCTGATACACTTTCTCCTGCATTCATCTGCTATATGACCAGATTGAAAAGGATCAACTCCCTCAAGGTCCCATCACTTTAGGATGACTATCTGCTGGAACCTTAGGCATAAGCCTTCTCAATAGCTGGCCCCCACTTTGCAACACCGTTCCTGTAGAGGTTTGGTCAGCCCCAACCTTCCTGGACTTTAGGAAAACTGAAGACCCACCTATGCCATCTAGCATAGGAGGAGGCAATACTTTGATCGGTAGCGAGGTTGCGAGTGCATGATTGTCATTTTGCGGGTTTATTTTCATTTTTTTTACACTGGTTGTTGGCTCTTGTATATATTTTTGCCTCCCCCCCCCCCGCCTTCTTCCTATTGACTCATTATTTTATAATGAGATTGCTAGCTTCCCAGGGCCTTTTGAGGCTGGGTGACAGACTAAAGCAATAAATGTCTCTTTGGGTTCTCGGAGTTTGGGAGTGATGAAGAAATGGAAGAAGTGAAGAAGCATTCTTCAGTTTCCACAGTGCTTCCTCTGGAGGGTGGTGGAAATGGGGCCAAATGGGGAGAGCAACTAGAAGGTAGCGATTATGGCAATAAAATAATGTGGAGTTAGCACCACCATCATATCACACCCTGCCCTCAAACGCAGTTACGAGAGCAACAATCTCACAC